>NC_091469.1:121801340-122112174 GCF_036971445.1 Narcine bancroftii | reverse complement strand
GTCCTTCATCTGCCGCATCCAACTGGCAAATCATCAGCTTTTGGTTAAGGGCATTCATCTCAATATGTCCTGCCTTTTGCTCTGGCCAGTCTCAAGAGGAAGTCCAATGGCAGAGCAAGTGACCAAGCCTTGGTCTCCAGCATTTAATAGGTCTGCTATACTTTGAATAAGAGAATGGGGTGGTTAGCTAGCAGTTCTCCACTAAACTCATCAGCTCCAAGTAAGCCTGATCCAGGCCAATCAAAAAAATAATCAAAACCATACAGTAGCAAGAAAAATAATTCAAACTAAGCTGCTTCTTCATACCATAAAATCCCCTTTCAACATTGAGAGTCGGGGACACAATGGCAGGGACAGGCCTGTGCTATGTGCATCAGCAAGGAATACAATGCAACTACTAAAAGTGAAATTCAAAGGAAAATTCAGTGACAAATGTTCTTAATATGATATATTAATGACCGTATTAAGACCACAATACCACAAGACTTAGGAGCAGAATTAGGACATTCAGCTCATTATGTCTACCATTCAAATCATGGCTGATGCATTTTTTTCCTTTTAACTCCATTTTCCTTCCTCTCTCCATAAATTTTAATGATCTTATGAACCAAGAACCTGTGAACCTCTACTTTAAATATACCCAATAACTTGAATTCCAGAGTTCATCGCCCTCTGACATCAACATCAAGCCTGAAATGTCAGTTATGTATCTCTGCCTTTGCTACATAAAGGACCGTTTGATCTGCTGAGTCTCTCCACCATTGTGTTTTTACCCTCTGACTGAAGAAACTTATTTCTGATCTAAAGGGATATCCTTTTATTCTGAGGCTATGCTCTCTAGTCCTAGACTCTCCCACTACTGGGAACATCATCTCCACATCCACTCTTTCAAGGCATTTCAAAATTCAATAGATCTCTTTTAACTCTCTGAACCTCAGCAAGTGCAGGCCCAGAGCCATCAAACACTCCTCTTATCACCAGGATAATTCTTGCAAACCTCCTTTGGTCCTTCTCCAACGTCAGCATATCCTTCCTTAGATATGGAGCCCAAGACTGCTCATAACTCTCAAAAAGTAGTCCAACTAACATCTTATAAAGCCTCAGCATCACTTTTGTATTCTAGTCTTCCTGAAATAAGAGATAACAATACATTTGCCTTATTTACTTAACCTGAAAATTAACCTTCAGGGAATCGTGCAGCTCTGCTTTATGAACTTTCTCCCCATTTAGAAAATAGTCTATTTTATTCCTTCTTCCAAAGTGCATGACCACACACTCCCCTGTGCTGCATTCTATCTGCCACTTCTGTCCAAGCCCCACTGCAGACTCCCTGCTTCCTCAACCCTACTCACTGTAAAGGTTAAAACCTTGTGTTTTTGATTCTTAGTTGATTTTGTGTCTCTCTTTAAGAAAAAGTATTGTTTGTAGTGTTACCATAGTGACTATGATGTAATATGGCATAATATCCGAGCGGACCAAGAGCATGCATCTCATTCTTCAATGAACTATGAATGATGCATGCGCTCGAGATAATTCTCTTTGAATTCATCTTATTTCTTCTTAAAGTTAAATATCATTATATCTTTAAATATAGCAGAATGCTTTGTTTATTCATCATTATGAAAGTCTTAATGCAAAGTTATGCAAAATGTTTATCTGTTTTATTAATGAATTAAAGCTGCATCTACAAAGTTTGGCTTATTGGATTAATAAGATAGTAATTCGGAATATCGTCCTTGAAGATGACATGTTTTGAAATTAGGAAATACTAGAACCTGGAAAATGTCGTCTATACCCACCAATCCACCTATCTTTATATCATCCACAAACTTGGATTGATTTGCTCATCTAAATCATTTACAGCCAGTTTGAAAAGTAACTGATCCAACATTGTCCATTGCAGAACAGCATTAGTCACTGATAACCAGCCAGAAATGGTCCACTTTTTTTTCCAATTCTTTGCCTTTTGCCAGTCAGAAAATCTTCAATCCATGCTCATACCTTTCCCGTAATACCATGGGATCACATCTTTTTATCAGCCTCATGTATGGTTCTTTGTCAAAAGCTTATGAAAATCCATGTGAACAACTTTTCTTTGTCTGGCTCGTTATTTGCTCAAAGAACTCTAAAAATTTGTCAGCCAAGAACTCCCTGAAGGAAACCATGTTAGCTTAGTCCTACTTTATTTTGTGCTTTCAAGTATTCCAAAACCCCACCCTTTAAATAATGTACTCTAGAATCTTGCCAACCACTGAAGTCATGCTAACTGGCCTATAATTTCCTGTCTTTTGCTTCACCCTTCTTTAAGAGTGGAATGACATTTGGACTTTTTCTGTCCTGAGGAACCACTCAGGAAACTTCAGTGTTTCCTGAATGATCAGAACTAATGCATTCATGATCTGTTCAGCTACCCTGTCGCGTGTGCACTTACACAATGAGGACTTTTCTCATTCCTTAATACTATCAGACTAATATGGCTACTGACATACAGATATATACACGTTGGGGGGGGGGGAGGGGGTGTGACATCATGATGTGGGCATCATGATGTACAGCAGGGCGGGTTTATACACATAACTCTTCCCCCCCCACCCCACCCCCCGGGCAATAAATGTTGAATGGCCCCCTCTAACTACCATTACTACATCAGGCCCATGACTACTAATGAGAATTAGGGTAAGTACACTGAGTGATTATAATGCGAAAAGGAACTTGATAATAATAATTGAACAAAGTTCTTAAAGCGCTCCGGTGGTCTTCTTTCTCTCCTGGACCGCCCCAGCATGGCATGCTAGACTGGTATTTGCTCAGGGTTGTTCTGGGTGGGATCCATAGATAGTCGGGTCGACAGTGACTGCCAGCCTTCACTGGCCTCCGAGGTTCCATGTGCTGGGCTGCTTGTTGCAGTTACTGAGCTACCCGTCTCTGCCCCTCCTCCACTCGGCTCAAGGGGTTGGATTACCTTGGCAGGTCTCAGCAAGATCTGGTTCAACCTCCTCCAGGTTGTGAGGTAGTTCGTGGACTTTAGTGTCAGACAATGGCTGCAATTGGTCAATGTGTCATTTTCACATTCTTCTCCTACTAGAACAGAGTATGAGCAGGGGCTCAACTTTTGTAGGATCACCCCTACCACTGGGTCTTTGTATTATCTGTAATCTTGTGCCAGTACTCTCTCGCCCACCTCCAGTGTTTTAGGTAAAGTCTCAGGCGATGTAGAGTTTTCTAAAGAGAGGCCCAGATCCGGGTGAACTGTCCGCAGGTTGCGGCCAAACATTAGTTCTGCTGGGGTGCGTTTTGTGGTAGAATATGGTGTGTTTCATACCCCAATAGGAAATCTGCAATTCTGTGAGGCCAGGAGGCGTTTATAAGTTGCTTGGTTTTCATCGCCTTTTTAAATATTTGAACAAAGCATTCCACCTCCCATTAGTACTTGCGTGATAGGGTGCCAACAAAATGTGTCTGATATTGTTGCTGCACATATATATTTTAAAAGGTTCTGATGCAAACTGGGGTGCATTGTCCATTATTAACTTGTGAGGTAATTCATATGTGGCAAGCATGTCCTGTAGACATTCAATTGTAGAATTGGCTTTCGTGTTTCTCATATGCGAAACTACTGTTCATTTGGAATGTACGTCCACCAACATAAGGAAACTCTCTCCCATGAATGGCCCCGCAAAGTCGACGTGAATCCGATGCCAGGGTTTGGAAAGCCATTTCCGTGGGTTGGCCTCGGCTTGCAGCATTTTTGGCTGAATTGACTGATGTATTTTGCATTCTTTCACTTATTTCAATGTCTCTGTTTATGGATGGCCACCAAACATTCATCCCCGCCAGCGTTTTCATTCGTACCATTCCTAGTTGTGGTACAGCTCTGATAATATTGTGTTTTGCCATTTGGCCGGGATAATTGTACGGGTACCCCAAAGTAAACATCCTTCTTCAATTGATAGTTCATGGCAACGTGTGAGGTAAGTTTTCAGGTCTTCTGGTATTACCTCAGATTCTGGCCATCCATTAAGGGTGAAGTATAAGACTCTGCTTAATGTTGCCTCCTTTCAGGTTTCCTTTGCGATCATCTGGGCTGTAATGGGCAGTTGTTGCACTTGTTCTTGGTTGATGACCTCTGCTGCCCATTTAATAATTTCTTTTTTTCCAGTTTCAGATCATGGTAAGCGTGATAAAGTATCCACATGGCTGTTGCGTGTTCCCGGTTTATGTTTTAGCTCATAGTTGTATGTGGCTAGTAGCATGGCCCATATTTGAATTTTGGCTGCAGCTAATATTGGTATACCCTTAAGGAATCCATGCTGACTAGCCCTTATACTATTATTACTGACTAAGTGTTCTGCTATTTCTCCTTTTATGATGGACTCCAATATCTTCCCCACCACTGATGTCAGGCCAACCGGTCTATAATTTCTCGTTTTCTCCCTCCCTCCTTTCTTAAAAAGCGGCACCACATCAGCCACTCTCCAATCCTCAGGGACCTCCCCGGAATCTATGGAACTTTGGAAAATGTCGACCAGTGCCTCCACAATTTCCATAGCCACCTCTTTAAGCACCCTAGGATGCAGCCCATCAGGCCCTGGGGATTTATCAGCCCTCAGTCCCAACAATTTACTCATAACCTCCTGCTTCTGGATCCGGATATCCATTAGATCCCCTACCTCCCCAGTAAAGTTCCCCAAGTCTCTTGGTACCGCATGACTACTACCCCCTAACTGACTATAACCTATATCCTCCTTGGTGAAGATAGTTGCAAAGTATTTGTTAAATTCCTCTGCCATCTCCTTGTTTCCGGTAATAATTTCACCCTTGCCCATTTTCAAAGGGCCAATTTTAGACCGAACCAATTTCTTCCTCTTCACATACTTAAAAAAGCTTTTGCTATCCTCCGCAATATTATCTGCTAATTTCCTCTCGTACTTCATTTTCCCGTCTCTTATGGCTTTCTTAGTTACCCTCTGATGTTCTTGGAAGGTTTCCCAATCCTCTAATTTCCCACTCCGCTTCGCTATCTTATAATTACTCCCTTTGGACTTGATAATGCACTTGATTTCCTTAGTTAGCCAGGGCTGCCATTTGCATCTCCTAGAGCCTTTCCTCCACTTTGGAATAAATTTGTCCTGAATCCTGTGAAAAATGTCCATAAAAACCTGCCATTTTTCCCCAGTTGTCCTCCCAGCTAGTGTATCTTCCCATTTTATTTTGGATAGCTCCTCCCTCATAGCTGCAAAATTCCCTTTATTTAACTGAAGTACAGATGCTTCCGACTTCCTTTCCATTTCCCTTTCTAATTGCAGCTTAAAAGTAACCATACCATGGTCACTATTCCCTAATGGCTCCCCTACATCAAGGTCACTTATTAAGTCTGCGTCGCTGCACAGCACCCAGTCCAGAATCGACTTCCCCCTGGTAGGTTCCTCCACTAGCTGTTCCAAGAAAGTATCTCGTAGACATTCTATAAACTCGCTCTCTTGTGTTCCTGCCCCCATCTGATTATCCCAGTCCACCTTCATGTTGAAGTCCCTCATAACTACCGTATTGCTACCACTTTGACATGCCACTCTTAATTCCTGATTTATACTACTACCGATATCTGAGCTACTTTTCGGAGGCCTGTAAATGACCCCCATTATATTCCTCTTGCCCTTGCAATTTCTTAATTCAATCCAAATAGACTCTATCTCACCTGTTTCAATGTCCTTCCTTTCAAACGCCTGAATCTCATTTCTTACCAACAGAGCTACCCCACCTCCTCTTCTTAACTTTCTGTCCTTTCTAAAGGACGTGTACCCTGGAACATTTATTTCCCAATCCTGCCCTTCCTGCAGCCATGTCGCCGTTATTCCGACAATGTCATAACCTCCCATTGCCATTTGCGCCTCAAGCTCATCCATTTTATTCCTTACACTCCTTGCATTCATACACAACACCTTGATGCCATACCTCCTTTCTCCCTCCACCTTGGTTCTTGGTGCATTCGTTCTTATTCTCCTATCACTTTTAGCTCCCTTATTCCTTATTGTTTCACCGTCTATCGGAACCACCCCTATATTCTCTCTCCTATCTACTTCCCTATCAGTCCTGTTCCCTTCCCCCTGCCAAATTAGTTTAAATCAGCTCCGACAGCTTTATTAAACCTAACTGCCAGTATATTGGCCCCCTTCGCATTCAGGTGTAAACCATCCCTCCTGTATAGGTCCCGTCTTCCCCAGAAGAGATCCCAATGGTCAATGAACCTGAATCCCTGCACTCTGCACCATTCCCTCAGCCACACGTTTAACCTCTTGATTTTATTATTCTTGCCCCCACCCTCGCACAGTACAGGAAGCAGCCCCGAGATTACAATCCTGGAGGTCCTGCTTCTCAACCTCCTTCCGAGCTCACGGTAGTCTCTCTTCAGGATCTCCTCCTTCAATCTATCTACGTCATTTGTGCCCACGTGTATCAGGACCTCTGGCCGGTCTCCTTCCCCCCCCAGGATACTCTGAACCCTATCCGAGACATCACGTACCCTGGCTCCTGGGAGGCAACACACCATACGGGAACACTTGTCAGGTTCGCATAATCTTCTGTCCGTTCCCCTAATGATGGAGTCCCCAATGACCACCTTGTTCCCCTTCTTCTCCTTCCGTACCACTGTCTCCTTTGGCGCTACCTCTGGCAGGTTATCTCCCCCTACTTCATCCAATACTGTACATTCGTTGCTAAGATCTGTAGCCACTGGGGTGCTCTCCACAGAGCTAGCAACTTTTGCCCACTCCTGACAGTAGTCCACTTTCCTGACCCCCCCAATCCAGGGGTAAGCACTTCCCTGAGTGTTGAATCAATAAATTCCTCGCTCTCTCTGATTAGCCTCAGATCATCTAGCTGCATCTCCATTTCTTTAATTTTTTTCCTAAATGCTTGTGTCTCATTACATCCCCTGCAGGTATGTCCTGTGGAAATGTTTATGGTCTTGTCACCAACCTCCTCACACTCTCTGGTGAGCCTAAGGTCATCTAGTTGGAGCTCCAGTACCTCAACTCGGCCCCTAAGGAACCCCACCTCCTTGCACCTGGCACAGATATGGTCTTTTGGGAGGGTGGAGGTCACCCATGGCTCCCACATCTGGCAACTTGAGCATAGCACCAACCCCATGGACATGGCTCAGCCTTTTAATGGTAGGGTACTCACAATGCACTTTACCTAGGAAGGTCTTTCTCTACGCCTGCTTTCGCCGAAGCCTGATGAGCCAAAGCCTGGAAGTCCCACTCCTTCGCTGGGCCACTCACGCGCTGGGCCTCTTATTTATCTGCCTTTTACCCAATTAACCCCGACACACTTACTAACACACTTACTAACATTGTACTCCATCTGCCAGACCTTTGCCCACTCATCCAGCTTAACTCTATCCCTCTGCAGACTCTCCACATCCTCATTACAATTTGCTCTTCCACTCAATTTGTTGTCATCCGCAAACTTGGCTACACCACATTTTGTCCCCTCCTCCAAGTCATCAATGTAAATGATGAACAGTTGTGGGCCTAACACTGACCCCTGCGGCACCCCACTTACCATTCTCTGCCAACCTGAAAAACTTCCATTTATCCCGACTCTTTGCCTCCTGTCAGACAACCAATTTTCAATCCAGGCCAATAGACTTCCCTGGACTCCACTTTCTTGTAACTTACTGATAAGTCTCTTGTGCGGCACCTTATCAAACGCTTTCTGGAAATCCAAATATACAATATCATACAACACCTATCAGGCCTTTTTAACCTTGCAGTTTCACAACTCTACCCACAAGGATTCCACATCATCTGATCCAATGTCTCTTATTGTTAAGGATTTGGTTTAATTTTTTTCAATCCAATGGAGCCAACCCACCTCATCTGCCTGTCTTTCCAATCGGATGCTCATCCTGGGATGTTTAGCTCCCAGCCTTGACACTCTGTCAGCCACATCTCATAGCCCACAACGTTGTACCTGCCAATTTTAAAAACTGCACTTTCAGCTCATCTACCTTGTTTCGTCCACTTTATGCACTCAAATACAACAATATTTGAATGTTGATTAAATTTGAAGCCTCATTAATCCACACACTGATGTGAAATATTCAAGATTTTAATGTCATGTAACTGTTGTGAAATGGAGACCACCACTAGATTGCTGTTAAAACCCCAAGTGGTTGCCTTAGGGAATAAGATCTGCTGTTGTTAGCAGAGTGCTTCCGAACTGAGTGTGGTGGCATGGTTAGCTCAATGCTGTGACAACATCAGTGTCCCGGCACTGTACGTAAGGAGTTTGTACATTCTCCCCACATCTGCATGGGTTTCCTCCAGGCCCTCTGGTTTCCTCCCACCTTTCAAAACATATGAGGGTTGAAGGTGAATTGGGGTATTTGGGCAGCATGAGCTCATGGGCCAGAAGGGAGTGTAACCGGGCCATATGTCTAAATTAAAAAAAAATTCTGAGTTAGATAGAAACATAGAAGATAGGAGCAGGAGTAAGTCATTCGACCCTTCGAGCCTGCTACGCCATTCAACGAGATCATGGCTGATCTTAAAGTTCTGTACCCCGTCCCCGCCTTCGCTCCGTAACCTTTAATACCCTTAAACTGAAGAAATATATCTAATTCCCTCTTAAATATATTCAATGAACCTGCCTCTACTGCCCTCTGTGGCAATGAATTCCACAGATTCACCACCCTCTGGGTAAAGAAATTCCTCCTCATCTCGGTCCTAAATGGTTTGCCTATTATCCTCGAACCATGGCCCCGGGTTCTGGATTTTCCCATCATTGGAAACATCCCATCTGTGTCCACTCTGTCCAGTCCTGCCAGAATTTTATAGGTCTCTATGAGATCCCCTCTCAATCTTCTAAACTCCAGGGAGCACAATCCCAATTTGTGCAATCTTTCCTCATAAGTCATTCCTGCCATTCCCGGTATCAGCCTGGTGAATCGCCTCTGCACTCCCTCCATTGCAAGAACATCCTTCCTTAATTCCCGGTATCAGCCTGGTGAATCGCCTCTGCACTCCCTCCATTGCAAGAACATCCTTCCTTAGATAAGGTGACCAAAACTGCACACAATACTCCAGGTGGGGTCTCACCAAGGCCCTGTACAGCTGCAGTAAGGTATCCTTGTTCCTATACTCAAACCCTCTTGATATGAAGGCCAACATACCATTTTCCTTTTGAGCTATGAGAACCATCAGCAGGGTGCTTGAAGAAGAGGGCTCTCTTGTCAAAGGTTTTTCCTGGCTGCTATCACATCAAAGTAACAGCAATCATGGTATCACATCAAATCATATGAAATAATTTGAGCAGGTGGCTCAAAATTACCTTGATGATTCAGCATTGACTAGCAATGTGGAAAGTGAACAAGTGTCAAAGGGAGTGGTAGCTAGTGTGCTTGCATTTGCTTTGTTGTAGAAAGTATAGCCCCGGGCTGGAGAAACTGATCCACAATATGCTGAACAACATAGCAGGGTGACAGTTAATGCTGTTGTTGAAAAGTTCCAGCCACCCAGGTACCGACTTTGGGTGCTTGGATCTTCTCGTGACTGCTTGGGTTTCTCCCCGGGAACTCTGCCTTCTTCATGTATTTGAAATATGACGACTGAACATTACTCCTAGCTTAGGTGGCAGGAGAATCTGGGGGGAGGAGGTGGTCATAGATGAGTGGGTATACAAAAAGGAATAGATTATAGGATGAATAAATGAGGGATTATGATTGATGGGATTGCTTCAAGCACATGCATGGATTTGATGGGCTGAACAGCAAATATGAAATTTTAATAAGAAATCAGCCATTCAAAAATAATGTTCTATTTTTACATAATTTGTTTTTAACCAGTGGCTTTTAAACCACAACAGAAGAATTAGAATTCCAGTTAGTACACAGAATGGTTTCCCATTTGCTTCAAAGGGAAATTAAAAGTTCCTGGAAAAGAAGATCATCTAAATCTAAATCTTCAGTGTTAGTTTAGTTACACACATTCTTGCCTTTATTTAACCTGGAAAACATTTGGATTAAAGTTCATGGAATCCAAAATCAGACCAAGGGTCATTTTGAACAGTTGCTTCTGCATCTCGTATTACATCACGACCGATGACGAAGGAAAAGGTACCAAAGACAGGGAAACTTAACCACGGTAGGAAGTGGCCAATATTCACCAATGAGTAAAAGCAGATACAATGTCACAATTCCTTGAGAAGCTGAAAATCCTGTAAAAATACTGAAAGCCCATTCAGAAATCCCAGTGAAGAGAAACAAACATTCAGTCACAGCAACGGAATTGATTTTGGACTCAATGAAGGAGTTGCTGTGCTATACATAATGTTGTCAAAGGCACCAAAGAGAGGAAAGCTTCAGCAAGACAGGAAATGGCTATCATTTACCAATGGGTCAAAGACGATACTTGGTTACTTGCACAAAACACTTAAAATCCTGTAAAAGCATCGAACTGATCCTAAGACTTAACTTCAATCAACGTGAGAGAGGTAGGGCTCTTGAACATTTGTATTGAATTGTTTATTGTCACATGCTCCAAGATATGGTGAAAAGCTTTGTTTTGTGTGTTCTCTGGGCAAGTGAACCTATACTTGTGGGGAGTGCAATAATAGAACAAGTGCAAACAGGAACTCTAGAAATTGCCACCACATACGCATATTTGATCATACAAGTCCATGGATGACAGAGTAAGTCAGATATCTCCAATAGGACTCCAAATCAAAATAATGCACAGAGTTCATATTGCAAACAATACTTTAGATCATGCAATTGTCAAAACCAACAGGCAATTAAATGTGAGGATTTATTACAAATATGCTGCTTTCATTTTACTTGTTTTAACTAAAGTCCTATCTTTCACATTACTGGAAATTGGTTAATTATTAACTTCCAGCTGTCACTACAGGATTAACTGTGATGGTCACTAAAGCCAATGAAAAATTATGTGAATTTAGATTAATAAATTATATAGAATAAAAATGCTCCAATATTTCATAATCACACGTAAAGCAACTTCCAGGTTACCTGAGTGCATGTATGCAGTAGATCACACGAGGCATATTTTTTCGATCATAAACATCTGTTGTTTCAGGATAAAAGATCTGAAAAAAAAACAAGGAGAGAAACAAGGACCTTTAGCAACTACACAGTTATGCAACTATAATATGTTTTGCAGGCAGATCCTGTCTCTCAGAAACCCAGCCAATAACTTTCTCTTTCCCACCGCTGAGGTTAGGGTCATCAGTTTGTATCTCTTTGGCTTTTTGTTACGGCCCTTCTAAATTACCCACACCAATCTCCCGGGACCTCACCCATAGCTAACAATAATACAAACATCTCTCTTAAGGCCCCAACAATATCTTCGCAAGCTTCTCCTGATGTCTGAGGAGACACTTTGTTGAGCCCCATTGACTTATCGATCTTTACGCACTTTAAGATCATAGTATCTACTCCTTTGTAATATGGAAATGTTTCAAAGCATCACTAATCTATATGCTGACTTCCCCAGCTTCCACAATCTTCTCAGTGGTAAATACACATGAAAAATGCTAATTCAAGACCTCATCCACCTCCTTTAGTTTCACATTGATTGTTAAGGGGCCTTATTATTGCCCTAATTACTCAATATACTTGTAGAATCTCTCAGGATTCCCCTTAAAATTTTCTGTCAATCTCTCTCGTGTTATCTTCCTGACTTCCCTCCCAAGTGTACTCCTATATTCCTTTTATGCCTCAACGATCTCACCTGATCTCAGTCCTTTTTCATGACCATAATATCCCTCATCAGTCAGGGTTCTCCACTCCCGCCAGCCTTGCCCTCTACTCCAACAAGGACGTGCTGGCCTTAAAATCTCCCAAGCTCATATTTATAGCCTCCCACTTGCCAGACCCCCTTTACCTGCAAACGGTCTCTTCCAATCAACCTTGCCAAAAGCATCCTCTGATCCAAGATGAATTTCCTATTCAGACCTGAACAGCATAGCTGCTGATCTTTCCTCTCACCACCTTTCAGACAAACTGGTCCACCCAATAATTGTTGGAGGAACCCTTTAATGTGAATGCATAAAATCATTCACAGACCACCCACCTCCATCATCTCAAATGGTTACACTTCCCCCACCTCCCTCCAATCCCAACACAATGGTCCCATCACCCTCATCCTGTGGTACAGGATGAATAGTCAAATTAGATTTGGATCAATAGCAACTCTGCCAAAAGGCACTGGATGCCACTGGGATGGCTAATGGATAGGCAATGATCGCAGAGGAATGCACAGATCAGCCAAATGAGTAGAAAACTCGGAGATTAACTTTAATGTGGACACGTGAATCTGTGGAATTTGTGGCCACAGATGGAGGTAGAGGCCAGGTCATTGGTGTATTTAAGGCAGAAATTGATAGGTTCCTGATTTGCCAGGGCATCAAAGGTTACTGGGAGAAGGCCAGGCTGAGTGGAAAAACAGTTTAATGATTAAGTGGCAGGGCAGATTCGATGGGCTGAATAGGCATATTTGTGCTCTATGGCTTTGTGCTACAAGCTAATTACATATTTGCATCAAAATTCATTAAATGTAAAAGAAAATAGTTAAATTCTTGAGGTACAAATTATGAAAGGTCATTTTAAAAACCAACATCACAAATTGTAACTCTGTCAGCAAAAGAAAGGCAAGTTTGGAAAGCATTGACAGGTTAATAGTCCAAGTGATCATCTCCCAAGTTGTCAGACATTACAGGTTGCAGGTTTGAACTTTGGGCATTGCGCCCAGTTAAACTGATTGACAATTAGAGATCATGGTCAACCATAGCAAATTCTAGATACTCCGCTTTGTCATTTCTTGGAATTTGTGTTAACATTTGACTAAATGTTAAGAACATTATGTGGATGAGTAAAATGATTTGTTATTGAGATAAGGGATCTAACTCCACTTGTCCTTAATTAAATCCAGAGGTTCGAGATGCAGCGAAAGTCTAATTTCGACAACTTCTAAATTGAAGCCAGTTATAAAAGCAGAATTCACGATATAAGCAGACTTGTTGGAAGAGACTTTCTTAGATTTTTCAGATACTCATTGCAAGAGATAAATGGAAAAAGATCACATTTAAATTATCCTCCAAATGTAGAAAAGAAGTGAACTTTACTGAATTAGTAGGAATAAAGAAACACATATATAACAAGTTTTGAATTCCTGATTTGGATTTAATTGTGAAGTCCAAATCTAACTTAAATTAAAAAAAAACATTTGCCTTCATGCCTGTTGTTATTTTACCTCAGTGACATTTTCTGCACTCCTTCCATACCTCTCAATTTATCTAAGCGCTAATCAATGTACTTCATAAATAAACTCAGCACTCAAGTCTCTACAGCCGTTTTAGATAGAGAATTCCAAAGACTCACTATTCCTTGGCTGAAGAAATTTTTTTTCATCTCTAATGTGAATGGTCTTATCTTGATAGTGTGACCCCTGGTTCTCTATATTGCAGCGAGAGGAAACATTTACTCCATATCTATCTTGCAAAAACATGTAAGATATTGTAAATAGCAACAAAGTCACCTCTCATTCTTATAAATTGGATTTTTCCAATTTATCCATGCCACTCATGATATTCTCAATGTCTTTAAGATTATCCCCAGCCTCTTTGCTCTGGGGAATAGTCTAATTTGTCCAATCTCTCCTAAAACTCAACCTTTCCAGTCCCTGGGACAATCTTCTGCTGTGATCAATATATCATAGATCCAAAGAACATTACAGCACAGAAATAGGTCTCTTCGGCCCTTCTAGTCTGTGCCAGACCATTTTCTTTGCCTAGTCCCACTGATCTGCTCTCAGTCCATAGTCCTCCATGCCTCTCCCATCCATGTACCTATCCAAATCCTTCTTAAATATTAAAATTGAGCCTGCATTCACCACCTCAGCTGGAAGCTTGTTCCACACCCCCGTGTGAACAAGTTTCCCCTAAAGGTTACCCCTTTCACTCTTAACCCATGTCAGTCAACGTGTTCTCAATCTTGATGAATCAACTCAAGCCATTTACAGAAACTTAACAGGCAGCAGTTCTTCATTCGACAAACTTCCTAAACCTTTGTTGTACTCCTGGAACATTCATTCAAAACAAAAAACTTAACAGGCCGTCACTTCATCTGCAAGGTAAGAATCAAGAACACAATTGTGACAGATCCACAACTCTATCACAAAGTGTGATTTGAATGAATTGCTGCTTTGGTGCTTCCTGTGCCCAGCATGAATTACACAGCTCCAGTCTGCTGGTCTATAACTTCTGCAATGTCTTGGTATTCACTGGGATTCCCCAAATACTCGATTCTTGAAATGCACATTTATTTCTCTCCTTGCCTTTTGGGAAATATGGTAAGATCAATTTACCACTCATAGTTTTGGCTCATTCTTTAATAAACTTGGCCCATTTACAGAAGGTCAATGTAATGTACAGGCTGCACATAGGTTGTATGTACAGGCTGGCCCGCTCTCCTGATGACATCCTCTCCTAGACTCCTCCCATGTGACCCAGGCCATAATGGTCAAGTCCCCTCTTCCTCTCCTCATTTTTCCTAGCCTTGACCCGGGCCAGCAGTCTCGTGTGTAATAAAGCCTATGGTTCTCCTCAGTCTTTGTCTCCGTGATTATTGGGGCTACTGGTAGTGCCCAACAATTTATTACACAAGATTTTGAAGGTCTTCAGTAATGGAGAAATTGCTGCGCCCCTATCAGCTAGAGGTAGACCCCCAAGTCCCGGGTGAATCTGTACTCTTCAAACAGTGGGTGAACTGTTTCAATAACTTCCTCGATGCCGCTCTAACGAGAAGAAGCTGAAGGTCCTATAGTCACAAGTCGGTCAGAGGGCTACCTGGCCATCCGAAGCAGTGCGACCTACGTTGAGGCAATGGCTGAGCTGCTGACGCCTTTAAAGCCAAAGGTGAACAAAGTCTACTCCTATTACCTGCTGGCGTCCCGAAAACAACAGCCTGGTGAGTCCGTTGAAGAGTTAATCTGATCCTTGGTCACACTGGGAAAAGACTGTTTGGGGGAACCCCACGGCCATGATAACGGTGAACCAGTGCGTGGAAGATCTAGTCCGAGACGCCTGCGTGTCGGGATTGAGGTTGGATTATATCCAACAATGTCTCCTCGGGGAGGATCAACTCCCACTAAAAAGGGCGATCCGCTGGATCAGAACTCTAGACTTGGCACAGCGCCACGCGGAGTCGATCGCGGGCTGAAGTGGGCCTACCATGCAAGTCCCGCCACGAGGGCCACCGTCCTGGGACTCAGCATCGGGGGTTACCAACCTGACCACTGCTGCGATGACGCCATCGGCATCGTCAAAATGCAACTTCTGCGGGCAGGCTAGGCACTCGAGAGCCTCTGCCCCGCGAAAGGAGCCACATGCTCGGGCTATGGGAAGAAGGGCCATTACCAGAAGGTCTGTAGGTCCAGACCCCAGACCAGGAGCAGTGCAGTGTGTGTGCCTGAGGAACTTCCGGTACCGACCACGTGTGCGGTAAGGGGGGGCACCATCTTACTTGCTACCACCCCCAACCTCTACGCCGTGGTCTACCACACCGATGATGTCACTTCCACCCACCACGACTCTACTTCCCCCTTCTTCGCTGATGAGGGCAGTATGGTCAACATGGAGGTCGGCATCTTGGGCGGCTCTCCCCACCGACAGCCATGTCGAGGGGCCTCCCCAGTGACGCTGATGATGAGGAGATGCCTGTCATGGCATGGGTAACACTGAATCAAGCCAGCCCTCATCTGACGAACTGCCTCTTTGATAGCAGCAGTACTGAAAGTTTTGTCCATCCTGACGTGATCCGTGGACTCTCCCTTCCTGTCAGGCCGATGAGCGGATTGGTATTAATGGCAGCGAAGGACCAACAAACTTGTATCTGGGGGTACTGTGTAGCATCTCTAATGGTGCTGGGGGGTGGGGGGGGGAGGTGAGTGCTACAATTATTTAGTATTGTTGATCATGCCCCAGCTCTGCGTGTTGATCCTCTTAGGCCTCGACTTCCAGAGTAAGGTCAGGAGTGTGACGATGGCGTTCGGGGGCCCCTGACCGTTCACAACCCCCAGCTCTCTGATTCCCCCCTCCCCCAATCAAGCACCCAGACTCCGGCACCATCCTGTAGTTTCACCACCTTATGGGTGGCACCTCTGTCATTATTCACGCACCTCACCCCGGACTGTAAACCGATCGCCACCACGAGAAGGTGCTATAGCACAGAGGATATGCAGTTCATCCGGGCTGAGGTTCAGCGATTTCTGGCGGAGGGGATGATCGCCCCTAGCTCCAGCCCCTGGAGGGCGCAGGTCCTCGTGGTCAGAGGGGCGGGTAAGCTCTGGATGGTGATCGACTATAGTCAAACCATCAACCACTTCACCCAGTTGGACACATACCCGCTACCCCGGATAGCCGTCTTGGTCAATAAGGTCGCACGATATAGAGTTTTTTTCGACCATTGACCTTAAGTTGGCTTACCAGCAGTTCCCCCTCCGCCCAAGCGATCGAATCAAGGCCGACGGCAAACTTTTCCACGTCATGTGGGTGCCTTTTGGTGTGACTAACTGTGTCTCTTTAGAGGGTTATTGACCGGATGGTGGAGGATCACAAGCTGACGGCAACGTTTCCATTTCTTGACAATGTCACCATCTGCTTCCATGACCAGCTGGACCATGACGCTAACCTCGCCAAGTTCTTACGTATGGCCAAGTCCCTCAACTTGACATACAATAAGGACAAGTGTGTGTTCAATACAGATCGCCTGGTCCTTCTTGGATGCATCATGGCACATGGTGTCATTGCCCCGGACCCTGACCACATGCGACCACTAATGGAGCTCCCAGTCCCAAACACCCTAAAGGTGCTGAAGAGGTGCCTGGGGCTGTTTTCCTACGATGCACAATGGGTGCCCAATTATGCCGATAAAGCCCACCCCCTGATTAAGTCCACAACGTTCCCATTATCGGCGGAAGCCCAGGCTGCGTTTCTTCAGATCTGAGAAGACATTGCAAAGGCTACGAGGCATGCCCTGGATGAATCTGTCCCCTTCCAGCTGGAGAGCAATGCCTCAAACTTTGCAGGCAGGCCGGTAGCGTTTTTCTCCTGCACGGTCCCAAAGTACGGCACTCCTCCGTCGAGAAGGAGGCACAAGCAATCGTTGAAGTGGTATGCCACTGGCGGCATTACCTGGCCGGTAAAAGATTTACCCGGCTGGCTGACCAGAGGGCAGTGGCCTTCATGTTCAATACAAAACTGCAGGGTAAAATCAAAAATGACAAGATTCTTAGGTGAAGGATCGAGTTATCCACCTATAATTATGTTATCGTGTATCGGCCGGGTAAACTCAATGATCCCCTAGATGCCTTATCCCGAAGGAGATGCGCCAACGCGCATCTCGACCGTCTCCAGGCCCTTCATGACAATCTGTGCCACCCCTGAGTCACAAGGCTGTACCATTTCGTTAAGACTCGGAACCTCCCAAACTCCGCTGAGGACGTCAACACTGCCAGATCTGGGCCGAGTGTAAGCTACAGTTCTACCTGCCAGAAATGGCACACTTCATTAAGCCACACGCCCCTTCGAAAGACTCTGTCGATTTCAAGGGCCCTCTCCCAACCTCCAATAGGAACGCCTACTTCTTGACTGTGTGTACGAATTCTCCAGGTTCCCCTTTGCTATTCCCTGCCTGGATATGACCTCGACACTGGTTATTAAGGCAATGCGCAGCATCTTCACCCAGTTCGGGTCCTTCATAGCGATCGGGGGTCCTCGTTCATGAGTAAGAAGCTGTGACAGTGCTTTCTAGCCAGAGGCATAGCCATCAGCTATAACCCCAAGGGTAAAGGCAGGTGGAAAGGGAGAACGCCACTGTCTGGAAGGCGGTGCTCCTGGCCCTCAGGTCTAAGAACATTTTGCCCGAGGCTCTCCACGCCATCTGGTAGTTGCTATGCACCGCTACTAACACCACCCTGCATAAACGCCTCTATGCTTTCCCTCGGAGATCGGCGAATGGTTCATCCATCCCTCCCTGGTTGGCAACCCCAGGGCTGGTCCTGCTACAGAAGCATGTCAGGGGCCATAAGATGCACCTAATGGTGGAAGCGGTACACCTCATTCACGCCAACCCCCAATATGCGTTTGTGAGGTTTTCTGATGGCACGAGGACACTGTGCTGATCCGAGACCTGGCGAAGGACGGAGACCCTGAAACGGCCATGCCAGCCACCGACCAGACCACGGATCTGATCGCGCTGCACCGGAACATGACCCTGGAGTTCCAAGCTGCCTGCCTTGCCGCCGGGCGTCCAGGAACCTACCCCCCCGCGAGGCAGCGGACCTCCTATCCCCTCCCAGGAGTCCCCTGCCAGCACCCTGACGCAGACAGTTCCTGTCTCGGACTCTCCCGCGACGGCCACCTCTCCAGAGGAGCGACGCACGGACACGCCGGCCCCACGGCAGTCCGGCAGAAGGAGGAAGTCGCCCGTGTGACCTTTCCGTCCATTCCCCCCCCCCCACTCCTTTTTTCTCTGATTGTTTCCGGTGGTTTCTATTTAAAAAGAGGGGGTGAATGTAATGATATGGTTGTATGTACAGGTTGGTCCGTCCTCCTGATGACATCCTCTCCTAGACTCCTCCCGTGTGACCCAGGCCATAAAGGTCGAGTCCCCTCTTCCTCTCCTCATTTTCCCTAGCCTTGATCCGGGCCAGCAGTCTCTTGTATAATAAAGCATATCATTCCCCTCAGTCTTTGTCTCTGTAATTATTGGGGCAACTGGTAGAGCCTGACAGTCAACAAAATGTTCAGTGCAATCCTAGTTTCATATGCAACTACAGCAAAAAAAAAAGGACTTAAACCCAAAATGTTAGTTATGTATCTTTATCATCTAAAGGAGACTGTTTGACCTACTGTGTTTTTATTTCAACTTCTTCTTTGAATACCTCCACAACTGTTCAAAAAGTGCATTTGCACTTTTCAAGCAAATGCAGACGCAGTATCAGGAATTAGTCACAGTTATTCAGTCATGGCAGCACGGGTAGCAGTTACCGCAAAATCTGTAACAGCACCAGTGATTGGGTTTCAAATCCAGTGGTGTCTGTGAAGAGTTTGTACATTTTCCCTGTGTCTGCGTAGGTTTCCTCTGGGGTCCTCCCACTATTCAAAACCGCAGGTCAATTGGGTATAATTGAGTAGCACAGGGTTTCAGGCCGTAAGGGCCTGTTACACTGCTGTATAGTTAAATTTAAATTTGTATTTTTCACCCAAGAAATAGCAAAGTTAAAGAACTGGATAATACTGGATACCAGATATCCAGCATGCACTACTCTTGACAGTACTGGTTGGGTAATCAAGAATCACTCCAGCCCATTCCTCTGACAAGCTTTTGCTCCTGTAGCAATTTGTGAGCCAAAGAACAATTAATTGCATGTAAACCTTGGGCTTCAGATCCACTTTTTTATTTAAAAAATATTTTGTACCTAAAGAAAAGCAATGGGCTTGGAACATAATGTTAAGTGATATATAATTACATACATCATGCAGAGGTAAGTTGATGAGCAAAATAAATTAAAAATTTTATCCTTGTTCAACACAAACTTCTGTAGAATCCCTAATTGCAAAAATATCTTCAGAAGCAGGATTCACAATTGAGATTTCTACACCTTCTGGAAAATTAGAATCACCTTTTTCAAACTTGTCGTGTCAATTTTGTGAGATTCAACTTGATGCAGTAATACCTCAGCAAAACGGGACACAAGCAAGTTCAAAGAAGACTCAGTTTACATGCTACATCATCTCATCATTTCAATATTTCTCTGTAGCAGTGGGATGGATGGTATTATGCCCGTCATTTGATCTTCACTCGTCCACAATGGACCACTTAGTGCAAAAATTCGGCAAGCCGGTAACTCTATAGGAATGCACTGTTTACTACAGGAAAAACTTCCATGAAACAAAAACTCCACTTTTAAACAAAAGGAATGCACACTCCTGTCCAGATCCAACAAAATGTACAAAACATCACAGGACTGGTATTTTTAGAGATGGTAATATGTAGATCTTCCTTTCCAAAACCAAAAAAAAGGTAGTAATTTGCAATCACGTGGGTCCCCAAGCGCGGGCTTCTGAGCCTGCTGCCGAGGTCAGGAGGAAACACCTGATGGCCCCACCGCGTGCACGACAAGCGGGGTCGGTTCGCCTGCCTAATGGCATACCGCCACACAGCACCGCCCAGAACCGACACCAATGTCTTTTTTTGCCGGGCGGCCTCGATTCTTGGGTTGTGCCACCACTACTGGTTCGGTGGGGTCGAGGTGGGCTGGCTTTAACCTGTCCACCGTAAACAGTTCCCTCTTACCACCGAAGTCCAGTGTGAAAGTGGATCCTGAACGCTGGATGACTTTGTACGGCCCTTCGTATGGTCTTTGTAGAGGTGCTGTGGATGGGCCCCGCCTGATAAAAACGAACTCTGCGGAGTACAGCTCGCTGGGGACGTAAGAGGCCCGTGTGCTATGACTGGGTGGCAGTAGGGGTGTGAATGAGTCCACCTGGGCCCAGAAGCGGGAAAGTAGACCATGTGGTGACTGCTGAGGTTTGTGAGGTGCGTTGACAAACTCACCGAGTAGGACTAGCGGTGCACCATAGACCAGCTCAGCTGATGATGCCTATAGGTCTTCTTTGGGTGTCGAGCAGATGCCCAGGAGAACCCAAGGCAGCTCGTCCACCCAGTTGGAGCCGGTGAGGCAGTCCATAAGTGCCAACTTAAGGTGGTGGTGCAATCGCTCGACGAGACCATTGGCCTGTGGTGATAGGCCATGGTGTGATGTAGCTCGATCCCCAGCCTGTTGGCAAGCTGTGCCCAGAGCTCAAAGGTGAACTGGGTGCCCTGATCACTGGTGAAGTGGTTCAGGACACCGAACCGGGCAATCCAACCGTTCAAAAGCTCTCGGGAGCAGGAGTCCATGGAGGCATCTGGCATTGCCTCGGGCCAATGAGCGGTCTGGTCTACCACTGTGAAAAGATAACAGTTACCTCGGGAAATGGGTAAGGGTCCGAAGATGTCCACATGTATGTGGCTGAACCATTCCCGGACGTGTTCGAAATCTTGTACGGGCATTCTGGTGTGCCTGTGTACCTTGGAAAGCTGGTAATGGGTGCAAGTTCTGGCCCAGTTTGCAATCTGCTTCTGAAGCCCGTGCCAGACGAAACGTTCTGCCACCATGCAGACCGTGGACCTGATGGAAGGGTGGGAAAGGTCATGGAAATGGTGGAAGACTTGCCTGCGCCACTGCTGGGGAACCACTGGTCGCGGAGTGCCCATGGAGACATCGCACAGGATGGTGCCCTCACCATGAGGAGTCAGGAGGTCCTGGAACCGCAGGCCCCTGATGGCAATCTTGAAGGCCCGCGTCTCCTCGTCAAACTTCTGGTCCCGGGCGAGCTGGTCGAAGTCGAGGCCGGGTGTCAGCGCACAAATGGCCGGTCATGAGAGTGCATCGGCGACCATGTTGTCTTTCCCCGCCTTGTGCCGAATGTTGGTGGTGAACTCCGACACAAAGGAGAGGTGACGCTGGGGATCTCTTGTCATCGTGAGTGCCTGAGTGAGGGATTTGTGGTCGGTAAAAATGGTGAAAGGCCTCCCCTCCAAGAAATAGCGGAAATGACGCACCGCCAGGGACATGCCCAGCAACTCATGATCGAAAGCGCTATACTTACGCTCTGGCGGGCGAAGGAGTCAGCTAAAGAATGACAGTGGTTTCCACTGTCAGTTCACTTGCTGCTCCAGGATGGCGCCAATGGCTGTGGCAGAGGCATTGACGGAGAGTGCCATATGCAGGTCGGTGCATGGGTGGCCGAGCATGGTAGCCTTCGCGAGGGCATCTTTCGTGGCTTCGAATGCCCTGCTGGCCTCTGGAGTCTAGGCGAGTGTCTTGTCTTTGGCCGCGATGAGAGCGAAAAGCGGTTGCACGATGCACGCAGCGCCTGGAATGAAGCGGTTATAGAAATTGACCATACCCGCGAACTCCTGTAGCCCATTGAGGTTGACAGTGATGGTGGGAACTCCCTGATTGCAGCGACCTTCGTAGCGGCAGGTATGGCTCCTTCAGCAGTGATAGTATGGCCCAGGAACTGCATGGACTCTTTTCCAAACTGGCACTTGGACGGATTGATCGTTAGGCCAAAGTCGGCCAGTCGGGAGAAGAGGGTGAGCAGATGAGACTTGTATTGTGCCTGGTCTTTGCTGGCGACAAAGATGTCGTCCAAGTAAATGAATACGAAATTCAAATCCCTGCCCACTGTGTCCATAAGGCTCTGGAAGGACTGGGCGGCATTCTTGAGCCCGAAAGGCATGCATAGGAACTTGAACAAGCCGAAGAGGGTGATGATGGGTATGTCCTGAGGGTGCACCGGGATTTGGTGATACCCGCACACCATGTCGACCTTGGAGAATACCCTCACGCAGGTTGGCTGTAAAGTCCTGGATGTGAGGGATCGGGTAACAGACAGGTACTGTCGCGTCGTTAAGCTGTCGATAATCTCCGCAGGGGCACCAGTTTCTGGAGGCTTTCGTGAACAGGTGGAGTGGTGAGACTCAAGGACTGTCAGAGCGTTGAATGATCCCCAGCTCCTGCAGATGTGAGAACTCTTCCTTCACTATCTGGAGCTTATCCGGTGGGAGCCGGTGTGCCTTGACGTGAACTGGCGGGCCTTGGGTGGGGATGTAATGAAACACCCCATGGCATGGTGAGGCGGCAGAGAACTGCGGCTTGAGGAGGGACAGGAACTCGTCCAGGATACGCTGAAATCGTCCTTGGGCGTGCTGACCGTGGCCATCTCCCTCTGTGCGGGAGGCGTTGAGGCGAACGGATTGGAAGGTACAACCAGTCGCCTACCTCGAATGTCGACCAGAATTCCGTGGGCGAGGAGGAAGTTGACACCCAGGATGGCGGTTGGAAGGGACGAAACGGTGAACCTCCATGAGAGCTTCTGCTGGCCAATCTGGAAGTGGACGGTCTTGTCTCCATTCGTTCGGATCTCCGTCAAATTGGCTGCATGGAGGAGAGGTCCTCGAGGCCGGTTCCGGGACTCGATGGCTGTGGGATGACAACCGGGATGATCCTGATCTGGGCCCCGGTGTTGACGAGGAAGCGTCGGCAGCTGACTGCATTCCGCAGGTAGAGAAGGCTGTGTTCTTGGCCAGTCGCCGCAGCCATTAACAGAGGCCGGCCTGCTCATTTCCCTGGAACGAGCAGGGCTGACGACACTTCCGAGCCTTGGCTCCCCAGCGCTGGTGAAAAAAGCAGAGGCCTGAAGTGGATGGCTTGCTTCTGCCTATGCTCTTTGAGGCCCCTGCAGGGGCCAGGTGTTCCACCGCAGCGCTAGAGGAAGGCTTGGCGTGATCATGTCGGTGCTGGACTGCTAAGCCCTCTGGGAATCGTTCGAGCCATAGCTCCTGAGCCTTTTAAGTGACCTTACTAGGGTCAACGAAACTCTCCTGGGAGAGTAACGGTCGGATGTCTTCAGGCAGATGGTCGAGAAAGATGCACTCAAAGAGTGGGCAGTTGGTGTGATTGCCCGTGAGCGTGAGCATCTCATCCATCAACTTGATTGGAGTTCTGTCCCCCAAGGCGTCGAGGCGCAGCATCCAAGCGGCACGCTTGCGCCTGGAGAGGCCTAGTGAGCCGGTGAGCACCCGCTTGATGGTCCCGTACTTATCTTTCGCATGTGGGTGCTGAACGAGGTGCAGCACTCGTTTGGCAGTGGCCTGGTCCAGGGCGACGACCACATGGTAAAACTTGGTCGAATCCGATGAAATCTGGCGGAGGTGAAACTGAGCCTCTGTGTGGCTGAACTAGGTCTCTGGCTCCTGAACCCAGAAGTCAGGAAGCTTGGTGGCTTTAGCGTTGATCGAAGGGTCATTCATGTTGGGTTCAAAGACGTTTGATCCTGTTGGGGTCACCAATTGTAGCTGCAGCTACCCTGCTAACTGAAGGATCGCACAACCAGACGAGTTGAGTTCAGTGAGCAAGAACTGATTTATTGCAGGCTGCCTGGCTGGTCTTATACTCCCAGCCTGGACCTGGCTGAGAACCGCGCTGGGGGTCCCCAATGTCATCGGGGCATCACGTGGGTCACCAAACGCAGGCTTTCTGAGCCTGGTGCTGAGGTCAGGAGGAAACCCCTGATGGGTGTCATTTTGGCCGGCTGCCCCACCGCGTGCGTGACAAGCGGGTCCGGTTCGCCAGTCTAAAGGCGTGCCGCCACATTATCACGATATTTAAGTACAATACACAACATATAGAATAATTATCCAAAGGGAAATTATTAACTTTGTTGCAAGGGTGAGTTTGAAATCAATACAATATGTTTTTGATTATCTGAAAGCCACATTTCAGAAATTCTCAGTTATCTGTGAAAATTTTCGATGGTGACTTGACATCACAAGTTGATTTTTTGTTTAAAAACCTGCCATGCTTAAGTGGGACGCTGATGCACTGTTAGCACCATTTTTAATCTACAAAGCTCTATGCACTCAAGTGTACTCAAGGTAAGAATTAAACTTTATTTCATGCTTGAAAAACACTTCCCTTGTTCTTTGTTTTGTTTTATGCTGATATTACTGGGCTGGGATTGGAATGGGGACCTCAGGCTCCTGGGCAGGTTCCGCAAAGGCAGTGGGGAGGTGTCAGCGATCCGAGCAGGGACCTTGGGCACCCAGGTAGGTTCCACAATAGCGATAGGGAGCTTTTGGGGATCCGAGCGGGGACCTCAGGCGCCTAGGCAAGATCGGCGATGGCCGATACAAGATTTCTGCTCTTTAAACTGGGCTGCTTAAAGGCATTTCTCAGATATCCGGAAAATACAGTTAACCGATACACGTCCCTAGCGTTTCAGATAATCAGAAATGTCCTGTTGTGGGTAAGTTGTTGGAAGACATCATAAGAGAATGGATATATAATTGGACAGTCTGGGACTGATGAGGGATAGTCAACATGGCATTGTGCGTGGTAGGTCATGTCTAACCATTCTCAGAGTTTTGAAAGGAAAGTTGATGAAGGAAAGTCATCGTATGTTGCTCTACATGAACTTTAGTAAGGCCTTTGACAAGGTCCTTGGGAGGTTGATCAACAAGGATCAGTCACTTGGTATACAGAATGAGGTAGGAAATTGGATTAGACCAACATTTCTCAACCTTTTTACCCTTGTGGAACCTTTAAAACAGTTTTCATGTTTCAGGGAACCCCTTCATAAAAATTATTATATACCATTATTAATATCTATCTCTTTTATATTTTTATTGTAGTTGACATGGTAAACATTACATTTTTTCAGATAACTTGTTTAAGGAAAAAAAATGACCTTTTTTTTGTCAAATTTATTGGCAACGAAAAAAAATTATACTGCTCGTTTATGAGACCTCACAGAGGTTTACATTCACATAAAAAATCCATAAACACACACAATAAAAATAACCAATATTGCATATGTATAACACAAAGAGAACGAAAGCAGATAACTATTACAATAACTTATCGTTTATTGACAATGTTGAAACGGCATAAGAGAAATCAAAGTATAATGTCCTATGGAGAAATATATGGGGCAAAGAAATGTTATTTTTGAAGTCGGTTTAGAGAGTGAAATTTGCTCCTTTAATGTGAAACTTGTGTTTGTCTTTTGGTGTACAAATTCTTAATTCAAGGTCGAACTTTAGACAAACACACATGGATTACATTTTCAACCGAAGGAGACGATTTCTTTCTTTGCTTTTGATACTTGTTAAATAAGAAAAGGCTTGCTCACACATGTAAGAGGTTGAAAACCGCAAAAATATAAACAGTGATACACGAATCCGACGTACAGGTCCTGTCCACTAACCAGTGAAGGCGGCTTCACACTGGTGCCATGTAGACGTCGCTAAATACAATCCCTATGATTATTATAATTTTTAAATAATATGAAGTTGAAGCCTTTATTATAATAACCAAGGGTTTTCCAACAATATGGCGTCTCTGTCTAGTAAAATAACGAATATAAAATTAAACAAAAATTACTCAAAAATGCATTAGTCTATTTATCACTGTTTCTCATGGAACCCCTAGCGACCTCTTGCAGAACCCTAGGGTTCCGGGGAACCCCGGTTGAGAAACACTGGATTAGACATTGGCTTTGTGGGAGATGCCAGGGAGCGGCCGTAGATGATTGCCACTCTGACTGGAGGCCAGTGACTAGTGGTTTGCCTCAGGGATCAGTGCTGGGTTCATTGTTGTATGTCATCTATTTCAACATTCTGGATGATAATGTGCCAAATTGGATCAGCTGACAGCGAGGAAGGCTTTCAAAGCTTGCATCAGGATCTGGACCAGCTGGAAAAATGGACAGACCAGACCTGTATTTGCTAGAATAAAAGCAGAAAATGCTGGAAAAACTCAGTCTGTCAGGCAGCAACAGGTCTAAACCTGCCATCAGAATGTTAACTCTATTTTAAGTTTCCAAAGCCAAAAAACAGAACAGGTACAGCACAGGTGAAAGCCCTGCAGCCCACCATGTCGATGCTGACCATGGTGCCAATCTAACCCATCCTGTCTGGCTGCACATGGTCTGTATCCTTTTAGTTCCTGCCAGGTTCTACCACTCCTAGGCACAGATTTCTATTTTTTCCTCATAAATCTCCTTTAAACACAAACTGAAGTAAACCATATGACATAGAAAACCGCAAGACAATAAATAAATTAAAAGCCAAAAGGGAGACAAGCTGAAACTGGTACTAGACTGGTCAGGACAGTATCTTTGTAGCAACATGTAGATGTAGAACACACTCTTTCAATAAAAAACAGCAGCAATTGCATGGGAAACAGAAAAGGTCATTTGGCCCATCGAGCTTGGTTTACATTTGGCCCATCGAGCTTGGTTTACATTTGGCCCATCGAGCTTGGTTTACATTTGGCCCATCGAGCTTGGTTTACATTTGGCCCATCGAGCTTGGTTTACATTTGGCCCATCGAGCTTGGTTTACATTTGGCCCATCGAGCTTGGTTTACATTTGGCCCATCGAGCTTGGTTTACATTTGGCCCATCGAGCTTGGTTTACATTTGGCCCATCGAGCTTGGTTTACATTTGGCCCATCGAGCTTGGTTTACATTTGGCCCATCGAGCTTGGTTTACATTTGGCCCATCGAGCTTGGTTTACATTTGGCCCATCGAGCTTGGTTTACATTTGGCCCATCGAGCTTGGTTTACATTTGGCCCATCGAGCTTGGTTTACATTTGGCCCATCGAGCTTGGTTTACATTTGGCCCATCGAGCTTGGTTTACATTTGGCCCATCGAGCTTGGTTTACATTTGGCCCATCGAGCTTGGTTTACATTTGGCCCATCGAGCTTGGTTTACATTTGGCCCATCGAGCTTGGTTTACATTTGGCCCATCGAGCTTGGTTTACATTTGGCCCATCAAGCTTGGTTTACATTCCATTAGATTAAGAATGGCCTTTAGAGGACCCTCTTCCAACTCTACACTCCAATTGGCCAAACACTCTGACCTGAGAAGCCTGGATTCACATGCACACAGCTGGAGATGCTGAGGATACTCTGGCCCCTCACATCTGCTCTGCCATTCAACAAGAATGAGGCTTTTACATCACTAGATGGCACAGTTAAAAGTGCAGCAGTTGGAAAAATGCTATTACAGTGCGAGCAACGTGGGTTCAAATCCAGCACTAACTGTAAGGCATTCTCTCCATGTCCTCTTGGATTTCCTCCTCATGCATCATCCAAAAACGTACAGAGTTGGTAGGTTAATGGGCAGGATGGGTTTCAATGGCCAAATCTGGCTTCTACCGTGTGGTAAATATATTTTAAAATTCATTTTAAAATTTCAACACCACTTTCCAGTACTAACTTCCTTTTCCATAATCCTCTTAATATCCAAAATCTATTTGATCTCTGTCATTAATCATAGAGACCTTGAGAATTTCCATGTAGGATGATTCATATCGGCTCCAGGAACCCACAGTCAAGTTTATCTTGATCTGACCTCAGGAGTTTTGCAGGTAAAAGTGGTGTCTAATGGTATCCTTGGCTCATATTTTAAGATTCTGCCTGGTAGATTTGGATTTCTCACCATAATGGCTTCACTCCATCTACTCAATCAATCCTTCACAAATTGTCTCCTCAAATCAACTGACAAATCCCTTTTATTCAATGAAAATATGTCAGATACAAGGAAGAATGGAAAAAAATGTATTCAATGCATGATTGTACAGTTTACACAAAAATATGCTTACCTTGGGTAATCCAATGGACTCCATTGCCCTGAGCCACTGCACTGTATTGTCTGTATGTCGAAAATGCAATCCAGAACGCTTGATACATGAAAAATAAATTAAATGAATAACATTAGACACTTAACACCTACGTGATAAATATGTTATTTAGACTTTTAAATATTCTTCAATACCAAATGCAAGCCTAATGATGTATGCAAATATCCATTATTTTTACAAGATTTAAACTTGCACCCAACATACATTGCTGTAAAAGGTAAGTTTAAACTAGTAGCTTACAAGCTGCAGAAATTTCCAAATTCGTTTATTGACTGACTCGTTAACTGACTGTCATGTGGTCTGCTGTGATCAACATTTTCAGATGTCATTAGAAAAACTGAGAACAGGAGTTGGATATTAGTCACTAAGCAAATACATAAATCAGGGAAAGTAGAAAGAAACAAAAGTCAAAAATAAATATCTTGCTATTTTCATATTAGAAAACAGATTTTGCAACTGCTGGGGTAAACTAGAAATCAGCTGCCCCATTACATTTACTCTCGAAAGTTTTAAACTGACCTACTTTTGTTGATTTGGTAAATAAAAGATTTGCTTTAAATTGAATTAATGTAGATCTGCCCAAACAGGTTGGCTGGTTCTTCATTAAAACACTTCAATTATTTGAGCCAAAGCATGTGTTTGCTCTAATTGTTCAAATAGGCTTAAACATTCTTACAGTATTAGTCAGGGAGCAAATTCTCTCAATATGTTGCCCAACATTCTTCCTTTGACCTGTGCTCCCCAAAATAACTCGTTGTGTATCACATTATACTTGTGCAAAAATAGCTGTCACATTTGCATGTACAATTGTTACAGCAATTCATTGGTTTGGATGTCTGCAAAAATACTGGCAGCATTTACCTTTGTGTTGATAGATGTTCAGGACTCTCTGTAAAGTTTGGAATTTCCTAAACTGTTCCTACAGTGAACTTGATTCACTCCAACATGGGATTTGGCGATGGTGCCCCAGGTTCCTCTACTTTTTTTAAAAAAAGTTTTCACATTGAGAAATCAACCATCTTAGAGCTGGTACATTCCAGTAATTCAAATTGTCTCAAGGAATAGTGAGGGAAAGTGGAAGGAAAAGATCAGGTAATTTGTGGTAATTTATATATTTTTTTTGTTTGCATTCCATTTTATTAACATTTGTTCCCACTTTAAAATAAATTTTAACAATATTTTGAATGCAGAAATGCTCACAACCATTCAACCTGCTTCCAAGCTCTGAAAGCTAGTACAGTCTGAGAACGCAGCTTCATCAGATATTGAAGTATTTCTACCCAGGACCTTGCTGTTCAGATCTGTCAGCACTAGGGACAAGATTCTTTTTCCCTGAAAAGAAAACTATTTGTAAAACATCAGAAACTGTAATTATCTTCATTCATTGTCCAAGTCAATAAGTCAACATCACTACCATTTAGTCCTTAACCATTTCATTCTTGAGACAACAGCAGTTATTCCCAGTGATCCTGTTCTTTAGCATCAGGGGACAGAGAACAGAGACTGCAGTCCTTCCCAGTTGCTGCACTAATCTTCACTGGGTCATTCCATATGCACACCTGCACCTTGGAATTTGCCACTTGCCATCAGCATTTATTTATGGGCATCTCCCTATTCTTAAGACCAAAACTTTTCAGGCAAGCCAAAGTGAATCTTTTACTGAGTTGATCAGCTTCCAGCAGCAGTTGAAATTTGCCTTGGTATGCATACCTGCCTGGGACAGCATGTAGTGCTTGGGCAGCTGCTCATGTTAACCCTCCTTGAAGGCCACTACAACCTTTTCAAAATCTTCCTAGCAAATGTGCAGTCCATAAGGGAGTGGGAAATCATCGCATCTACACAGAGGCTACCTTGAGTTGTCATAGGGATGAGGCAAAAGTGGGCAAACATCAATTATGATGTTAATCAGTGTCAAACTCCAGAAAGCTCTTGATATTGACTGAGGCAGCCGGAAGCTGATTAAGACAAAATGGGGACAGGTATTTTGGTCCACTGAATACATGCACACCCTTACTCATCCATGTTCAGTAATCATATGCTAATTCAATTTTATTCTCCCTAAATTCCATCCAGATTCTACCACATATTGATAATGCAGGCACAATTTACAATGGTCAGTTGACCTACATGGGATGTGAGAGGAAACCCACAGAGTCTCAGAGAGAACATTCAAGTTCATTATTATCCTACTGTACACAGACAATCTGATGAAGCATCATTTACACACACACACACACACCTAAAATCACAAAGCAAAGCACCTAATAATCACATTTGTACGTAAGGTATAATTTTTTTACTCAGTTACAGAAGTTCATCAACTTCACAGCCTGCGGGAAGGGAGATTCGGGGCAGCACAGTTGGCATAACGGTTAGCGCAACGCCTTTACAGCACCAGTGATTGGGATTGGGGTTCGAATCTCCCATTATCTGTAAGGAGTTTGTATGTTCTCCTTGTGTCTGTGTGGTTTTTCCCAGGGAGTCAAGTTTCCTCCATTCATTGGAAATGTACCATGGGTGTAGGATAATTGGGTGTAAATTATTAACCCAACACCCAACCCCAACCAACCAATTTTCCCCTGCAACCGCTGCAACCGTGTCTGCCTGTCCCGCATCAGACTTGTCAGCCACAAATGAGCCTGCAGCTGACGTGGACATTTACCCCCTCCATAAATCTTCGTCCGCGAAGCCAAGCCAAAGAAAGAAGCTGTTTTTCCAGCCTGACAGACCTGCTTTTGATGCTTCTGTACCTCCTTCTTGATGGTAGTGGGTCACAGATACTGTGTGTTGGATGGAAAGGGCCCTCAACAATTCTTTGATCCCTATTTATGCAAAGCTTCTGGTGAATGTTGTCAGGAGAGGAAACTCAGACAGCATCCGAGATCAGATTGAACCCAGGTCAATGGAGCTGTGAGGCAGTAACTCTACTAACTGCACTCATGCCAGCCACTGCGAACTTGCCTCAACTTTTGTCAGAAAATACTTACGTTTAGAGAGAGGGTGTAAAATGAATTAGAAAGGATTGGTCATACGTGATTGTTTTGTTGAAGAATTTGAAAAGCATTGACAAGGTGTAGAGTGAAGTTATTTTGCAAAAGGATTTCCAGGTAGAAAGGATATCGATCATAAAACCACACCTTCCTGCAGAGCAGAGAAGATGAAAAAATAACCAATCAGCTCAGGAGAGAAGCCTAAGAAGTGTGAGGCAGGTGGGGATCCAGAGACACAAATAGAGGAGCTAGTATTGGCAAGAATCAGAAAGCTGACTTGCTAGAACACAGAACTGGTGGAGCATGGTAACAACATGTTGAAGGACTCAGGAGACTGAGCCCAAGGGATAGTGAGACTGCAGAGCTCTGAAACTGTGCAGTTTAATGAAAGTTGGAAGGGCTATGGGGACAATAACAAATCAATGCCAGATCAATATTGATTTGGTGAAAATTCATTGCACATAAAATGATTTTCTTTTAATAAGGTAAATATTTCATGGCCATATTTTCTAGAACACAATGTCCCACAAGGCATTTAATGAGGAAGCACCTGTACCTCCAACAGCAAGCATCAGTCGAAACCAAAAATAAACAGTGTGTCACAAAAAAAAAGAACAGATTGTATCAATTGTGTTACTAAGTTAGAAATTGCAAGGACACATCCGGGAAGCATGAGAAAACATAGTGAAGGACTCTGTGGAATTCAACAAGTACCATGTATCCAGGTGATCTTTATCTCGTGAAGCAGCTTTGCAAGTTTCTCAGGAGATTTAAAAGACAGATAGAGGTCAGATGTGAAATAATCTGAAATTTGCCCTAAATATTATGGTCATTTTGCAATGGATTAGAAAATTGTAAATGGAATACATACTGTCAAAAAGGAGAGAAACCGAAACCAGTGATAGCCTAATGTTTGTCATTAGGAAAATTCTGGAATCTATTAAGATAGCAGCAGGACTTTTGGAAAAATCATATTGCAATCCTTTTCATTGTACCAGGTATAATGCTACAATAAACTCAGAAGTATCAAGTGTTTGATGCAAGAACATAAAGAAATAGTAAGAGTAGGGCCATCTGATTATGTGTCCATTAAGAACATAAGAAATAGAAGCAGGAGTCGGCCATCCGGCCCATCGAGCCTGCTCCACCATTCAATGATCCAATAATAGGTTCATCTCCACCTTCCAGACTTTTCCCCATTATCTTATACTTTGTAAAAAAAACTGTCCAACAATAATTCCTTCTCTGCTCTCTTTACATCATAAACATCAACAAAAAAATCTCAATCCTCTCCTGTGCATTATCCCACGTGCTCCAATTTTACTACTAATCTCTTGTGTGACTCCTTATCAAAGGAATTTTGGGTGTGTATATATATATATATATATACATATATAGATGGGCTAAATGAAAGAGCAAGGCCAAAGCTGATAAAATGTAATGTAGGAAAACATGAGCTCCTAATTGACCACAAGGAACAGCTAAAAAATTAGGAGAGCAAAAAATGCATCATATGAACCAACCACATCTATTCTGCTGGTTACAACCTCATAATTTTCCAACTATTTTGTCAGACGTGTTTCCGTATCTCCATGTTCACTATGCCTAATCCCGATATTATTTTCCAAATGTCCTGTGTTACTTCCTCAATAATAGATTCTACTGTAGCGTGTGCTATGGCAGGGCATGAAAGCAAGACATTTACATGAGCTTCACCCTGCCTTTGTATAGGCCTGGTTGACACGCCGCTTCCGGCGGAAATGACATCACTGGCTTTCCAGCTGCAGAGAGGCTGGCCTTCCCGCTAGTGCTCACTGTTTCCCATCATGCGGTCTACAGCCTGTAAATAAAGCCTTGCAGGATTGCCGCGTTCGGATGCCATCTTGTGTGCCGGGACGCCTACCAGCCCTCCATGATCTATCCTCTTGCTTCCTCCTGAAATAGTTGTGTTACATTTGTTACCATTCTATCTGTGGGAACCATTTCAGTATCTATTAAATTTTGTAAGATGACAACCAGTGTGCTCTCTAGCTCCATTGACATCACCTTCAAAAGCCTAAGATGCAAGTCATTTGGTCCTGGGAACCATCTGTAGGGAATCTGGATTGACTTTTGGTGACGTATTCCTTTGTTTATATGCATAGAAGTTACAATCCACTTCGTAACCAATTCTTGCATTCTGCATCCTTTAATTTTCTGAATTCTAAAATCTTCCCAATCTCAATTTCTTTTTTTTGGAAAATGTTACAAGTTTTATTTCTTTTCAGCAAATACCATCTTTATCTTCTCTCACTAGGTGACATTTCCTGTTCCTTTTGTCAAAAATGATGTGGATTATTCTTTTTTTTATAAAATACTTTATTTTTTATTTTTCATAAACATTTCAATATAAATATATATAAATTTTGTATAAAGCAAAAAAAACCACATACAAAACCCCTGCAAAACTTCTGTTCTCAAAACCCCCCCCCCCTTATTAAACACCTTTTCGTACACTGTCAGAGCTCACAGTTTAAATTAACCTCACGATTCAGGGAGAGATTACTTTTGAAGTTAGCATCATTATTAAAGTTGGGCACCAACATAGTTCAAATATGGGTGCCATATTTTAAGAAATGCATCATACTTGTTCCTTAAATGATATGGTTTTTTTCTATTGGTATGTAACTATCCATCTCTACTATTCACCTTGCCAAGGTAACTGGAGTCTGAATTCCATGTGATTGCAATACACATTTTGGCTACTGCTAGTCCAATTTTAACAAATAAAATTGGAAACTTCATTGAAAGATCATTGTTTCTGTCTATAAAATTCCCTAACAAATAAAGTTCTGGATCACCTGGGAAGGTCATCCTTGTAATTCTTGTTAATAGTTTAGAAATTTCTTGCCAAGGTCTAACTTTCACACATGACCAAGTTGAATGAAATAAATGTTCCTTCCTTCCTCTTTCTTCTTTTCTTTGGCTTGGCTTCGCGGACGAAGATTTATGGAGGGGTAATGTCCACGTCAGCTGCAGGCTCGTTTGTGGCTGACAAGTCCGATGCAGGACAGGCAGACACAGGTGCAGCGGTTGCAAGGGAAAATTGGTTGGTTGAGGTTGGGTGTTGGGTTTTTCCTCCTTTGTCTTTTGTCAGTGAGGTGGGCTCTGCGGACTTCTTCAAAGGAGGGTGCTGCCTGCCGAACTGTGAGGCGCCAAGATGCACGGTTTGAGGCGATATCAGCCCACTGTCAATGTGGCAGGCACCAAGAGATTTCTTTAGGCAGTCCTTGTACCTCTTCTTTGGTGCACCTCTGTCACGGTGACCAGTGGAGAGCTCGCCATATAACACGATCTTGGGAAGCCGATGGTCCTCCATTCTGGAGACGTGAACCTACTCAGCGCAGTTGGATCTTCAGCAGCGTGGATTCGATGGTGTCGGCCTCTGCCATCTTGAGTACTTCGATGTTGGAGATGAAGTTGCTCCAATGAATGTTGAGGATGGAGCGGAGACAACGCTGGTGGAAGCGTTCTAGGAGCCGTAGGTAGGACCCATGATTTGGAGCCGAACAGGAGTGTGGGTATGACAATGGCTCTGTATACGCTAATCTTTGTGAGGTTTTTCAGTTGGTTGTTTTTCCAGACTCTTTTGTGTTCCTTCCTCTATTTCATACCTAAAGTACACTTCTGGTATTTCTGGCTTTGATTTCTGCAACTTCTGTGGCATGAGATACAGATGGTGTAAAAAAATCATATTGAAGCAACCCACATCTCACATTAATAGTTGAAGTTACACTATCCACACACAATTCAGACCAGGGTTATTTTGATATTGCAACACCTAAATTGGACTCCCATTTTCTCTTGATATCTGCAGACCAGGTTTAGCACTTTCTAACATTCTGGTAATAAACTTGGGCATATTACCCATCCAAAGCATTCGTTCCATTTCACTAACTCCTGAAGGAGTCAATGCTTGTCTCCATCGTTCCCTCAAGAAAGCTCTCAGTTAAAGAAAACATTAGGTCTCATCTGTTCGAATGACATCAAAATACCACCTTAAAACAGTCCGCTGTTTAGAATTCTGTCACACAGCCGACCAACCTGAAAACTAAATATCCCAATTCTGTTGGGCTTTTCAATCCTCCATCAAGGCTAACAATTTTCTATTATTTGCACGCATTCTTAGCTTCTGCAGTAATATTTACACGATTTTCTAATTTGGAACCACACTGCCTCCCATTTTATTTTATTGAGAGGGTTCTGGCCGGCTGCATCACAGTGTGGTATGGTTTCTGCAGAGAAATGGATCAGAGGTCAATCCACAGGACCATAAGAGTGGTAGAGAGGATCATGGGTGTCTCCCTCCCCTCCCCCATTCAATGAAATCTACCAGTCAAAAGGCAAGTTAGGAAGAGCAGAAGAAACTGTAAAGGGATATAGGCATATTAAGTGAGTGGGCACAATTTGGCAGATAGTGCAATGCAGGGAAATGTAAAGTTGCCCACTTTGGAATGTAAAATTGCTTAAATGGAGAGTGACAAGAGAATGCTGCAGCACAGGGAGAGCTGTGTGATTTCATACAGGAAACAAAGTCAGCAGGTAGGTATTGGGAAGACATTACAAATACAAGCCTTGCCTTCAACTACAAGGCAATACAATAAAAGTAGAGAAACATTACTACAATTACCCAGGATGTTAATGAGTCCACATCTGACCACTGAATATAGATTTAGTCTCCTTGTTTATGGCAGACAAAGTTTAGATGGCCAATATCTGGGATGAAGGATTGATTTAAACACAGAAATGCTGGAGGATCTCAGTAAGTCTTAGAGCGTCCATAGGAGGTAGAGATATATAGGCACCTGCTTGCTTTTTACACATGCCTTGTGGAAGGGCTTGGCTATTGAGCAGTTTGGCATGGAAGATGCTGAGAGGATGTTTCCTTCTGAAGTCATGAAAAAAATGGGCATTAGGCCAGAAGGATATGGGCAATTGGAATTAGTGCTGATGGGCAAAAAGTTTGGCATGGACGTGGCGTGGTGAAAAGCCCATTTTCTGCGCCGTTGGACTCTGTACTGGCATTTGGAATTTATGGATGTTGAATCACTGGTTTAAATACCAAAATAAGATGGATTTTAAAAAAAAAGTTTACAAGAAAATTGAGATCCAAGTTGAAAAAGTAGGAAAGTGGAGAAGAAGACAAGATTTTATCAGCCAGGAGCTTTCTGGAAGGGGGAAGAAAGCTTAAGTAATCACAAGATGTACAGTTCTCTTGACTTGGTTGGTCATGTTTTTAATGAGACCTGGAGACGGGGCAGATTAACAGGTTCACAGACATCTGCCAGCAGTAAGGAACTGAGCAAGGACTCCTTTTAACCCACGGAAAACTGCTGATCCCCTCTTAACTGTTTGCATCAACCCATCAACCAGACTGCCTCAAGAACAATGCAGCTCCAGAGGAACCCCGGCTTACCCAGACATGTTCATTTTGCCCCACCTATCCTTCTCTCACCCTCCAACAGCTGGTTACTAACCGGTTTTCATTCTTTCCCAGTCCTGATAAAGATTTTTGGACCTGACACTTTGATCCTCTTTCCACGGGCCTTGCCTGATTTGCTGAGCTTCCAGCAAATTTTCCTTGTTGCCGCACTGGACCCTTTTCTCCTGACATTCCAACTTTGCTTCCTTGCTCCAGTCCCCTCCCACTTGCATCCATGACACATTTGATACCTTCTGCCTCTTTCCGTTCTGTGGTGCCAACTGGCTCATATCTACTGTACCACACCTCTACTCCACTCCAAGATGGTCTGACAGCCTCTTTCAACATACCCAAAAGGTTCCCCTCACCAACACACTCATTCACATAGGTGACTAAGGGGCATTAGCTCAGAAGGATATGGTGTTAATGCAGGAAGTGGGGTTCGTGTAGATGGGCAAAAAGGTCAAAATGGATGTTGAAAACTTCTCTTCCAACTCCACTAACTTTGTCCAGATTAAATACATGGATAGATGTGCTTCCTGAGGCTCAAATGCAAATTCAGTACCACTCCCATTGTCCAAAATGGTCAGATAAACATTTTTTTTTCAGAGAACTGATCAGTTTTTAAAAAACAGCCCAGTAGCGACTGCAAATCACTTGTACTAATGTTTAAACAACAACAAACGACCAGGGAAGGCTTTTTAAGCATTAAAATAATGTTTAATTCTTACCAAAAAATGCTAGCTGCAACCAATCCCCAACATTGTCCCAATGGCTGCAGCCGATCAGTGAGACCTCCCAAAAGACACCGATCAGCGAGACCTACCAACCGCTGGTGCCGATTCCCGACACGTCCATACTGCTGCCAGTGATTTCCCCCAGAGAGGCTTCCCGGGTCGGTGGAACACTCACTGGCAAATTGGCGGGCTCCTGCCTGCCCAGTCATTGGAGCTCCCGACAGTGACACCTGAGTTTTGACTCTGAATCCTCCCCTAGGCCTACTGCACACCAGGGAGTCTGGCCTGCGTGTGCAGTAGTAGGCCGCGGGGAGGGTTTGGAGTTGGTGTTGGGAGCCCCGGTATGCCGAAGAGGAGGGAACGCCACTGAGCCTGAGGTCCCACTCCTGCCTGGGAGGCCACTCTCCTTGATGATGCCGGAAGAAGGGATTCTTCCTACCACTTGCGGCTGGGAGACAGTGGCACATAGTTTGAAAGGGTGAGTTGGAGAGAAAAGAAGAAATGGAAGGAGAGAGTTACCTGAAACAAGGACAATCGTCGCTCTAATTTCAGGTTGAGTAATTTTTAAAAAAAATCTGTAAGGTCAGTTCAGCTCCGAAAAATTTTTTGGATAAAGGACGATTTCTGATTTGTTTCTGATATCCTCATTTATCCAATTTTTTTAAATGGAAAAATTAGGGTTTTGGAGAATCTGATTTTGGATAATTAGTGTAGTATTGGTATATCATTACTCTTGCTGCCACTCTCCATCCTACTCTCTCTTTCCCATGGGACATCTCTGCCCTTTCTGATCCTTTTCTGGATCTCCCCTTCGAACTCAAGGAATCGGTGTGTAACATACATCCAATATGAGCTTAAATACTCCCACAGTTAACTTGACTACTCCATCTCAACTTGTCTCCTGTAAGGACTCCATTCCATTCTCTCAGCATCTTTTTATAGGTCAGTGCCAATGCAGAAATGCCTCGTCCCCGATTTCTTAAACAAATTGGAATTATGATAGACTATCTTTGGCACACGGGATCAAGTTTAAGGATATAAGTCGGAAAATGCAATTCTAAATCACAAAAAATGCAAGTTGCTTTTGGTTTTTTTGAACACATATTTGTCTTTTCTCCCTATGTTATTAATACCATGACACACAAGCTATGTGTAGTCAGTATGATGTACTGCAAAATCTAACTCACGATATCATTTATACATTATTCAAAACTTAACTTTTTTATCTGCAACAATCAATACAAGAAGGATTGAAAGAGTGCAATGAATAAGTTTCCATGTAAGACAATTTATATAAAAAAAGCTTCTCATGTGAATCAAATTTATTCTCAACATACACGAGAAAGCATCAAACCTGAAGCAGAGTACACACTGCACAGGAAATCAGCTTATCAGAATCTGTTTGGAAAAGACAGCTAATTCAAAGTGACATTGAACCTGACATAGGAATTGTTCTTGAGTGAAAAAAAATAAGGCTTTGCAAACATAGAATGTAGACAAAAACATTACTTAATTTTCTTACACAAGTTCCTCTCTCCGAGGGAAAAAAAATCAATGCATTTCTCCAGCATCATACACATCTTGTATGAAATTTGCCTGTGCAAAATAATGCCTCTACTATATATGCATTCAAGTTTGACCAGGGAAAATATTATATGTACATTATATGCATATCCATGATACTGATCAAAGTAAATTAATGCACAAAAAAGTCAAATTTTAAAACAAGCTACAGATCTACTTTTTGGAGCACGATGGTACAAATTTGTATAAAGTAGTACAATGAAGCTCTTAAAACTAAAGTCTGACATTAAAAAGCAGCGATAGTTACAATGGGGAATGACAAAAGCATACAGTAATGTTATATTGGGAATAGTCAAGCTGACTTTTAATTTGTCCAGACATAGCCACCTCTTCGATACCAATGTTGAGGTATCAGTTGTTTCAATACCCCTGGTGGGTGGCTGGAAAAGAAATCCAAGAGAAGGAAAAAAGTAACAAAATAATTTAATCAAGTTTCCTACTTTTTGATACGACCAATGACCAGCTCGAAGTAATATTCATGTTTGAAGTCAGCTGGGTCTCCAGTAAGGAACAAGCTTGGTTCCACTATAATTATTAAGTCATAGCATTTTACAGCATGGAAATAGGTCCTTTGGCCCAACTTATTCATGCCCAACCTAGTCCCATTTGCTTGTATTTAGCCCATACACCTTTTCTCTAAAGCATTCCATATACCAGTGTAGATATCTTTTTATATGTAAGAACTGGACCAGCCTTTTCCAGTTCCTTTGGCAGCTTCTTTCATATAGCCACCATCCTCTGGGTGCAAAAGGTGTCCTTTTAAAATCTTTCTCCTCTCTTCTTAAATTTCAGCCCTCTAATTTTAGATTGGCCAACCCCAGAGTTTTTTTTTAAAAAGACTATACTATTTATATCATTGATGCCCCTCACAATTTTAAAAACCTCTAAAAGGACCCATCTCAGCCTCCTCACTTCAGGAAAAAAAGGTCCAGCCCTGTCCAGGTTCTCCTTGTAATTCAAGCGGACCAGTTCTAGTAACATTTCTGCAAAATTGTACACAACACTAATGAATCTTGAAACCTTTTGGCCAATCAGTTTGTAAAAGAAACTTCCATTAAGACTACAAGAATGGCCATTTTCCAAGATACAAAAGGATAGCAAGTGCCTATGGTACGACGGTCCAGTAGTAGTCAACACCCAAAGATAATAAGCACAGGATGAGCACGAAGAAAGCCATTTATAGTCAGTCAGTTGTACTCATCATCCTGTATTTCAATAGGCAGTACATTGACCCAGCTTCTCAGATTGTTCCATGGTGGGGAGGGGGCATTTGTGCAGGAAAAAAATATTTTGGCGTTGGAACCTTCAATGAGGTACTCAAGGGCTGCTGCAACCATCAAATTAGGCTGTTGCTTTCTGGAGAGGAAAGCCAAGACAACGTTAAAGACAGTTTTGCACTGTGGAGGAACAGCTGATCAACAATGTGCTGATTTTGAGATCTGCTACTCCACTGTACTGAAATGACAAACTATTTTCTTACCTTGAATCTTGTTTGTTCAATATCATAGATCTTCCTGTCAGGCACCAATTTTGGAGCAAAGAACCTGGCAAGTTTAACCAGATAGACTCCATTTCTCAATCCTTCCTCAAGCTCTGTGGTTGGGGGCAATTCTTCCCGTAGGCATGCTTCCATCCATCTAAAAGAGAAGTCATAATAAACTGGTGATTGCAGGTTTAGTTCAGAATTTTTTTTCATCCCACCCAAGATTTGCCAGCCAAAAAACTGATCATGCAGAACAGATTTCCACAAAGAAATGTTTTGTTCTGTATCAGTCATTCTCAACCTTACTTTGGATATAGCCCCCTTTGGACTCTGCTCAATGCTTATGAGCCCCCTTCCCTGCGAAGCAGTCAAATTTAGTTGGTTTCTTCCATACCGACTACATGAAAACTATTTAAAAAAATTTGATGATTTCTGTCCATGGCCCCCTTAAATGTACTGTGGCCCCTGTTGAGAATGGCTGCTCTGTATAATGTGTGCTCATAGTTAAAGACACATGATTAATGTACCGCTAGGCAATAATCACAGAAAAATATGGCAGGCTGATAACTTTTGATTTTTCTTTCTCCTTAGTTAAGTTTGACCTTCTCTGGACAAACTTTGAAGGGAAGGCACAGAATCAGCAAAACTCATACTGAGTAATTTAGCTCATCTGGTCCACAGGCTCTCTCAGCAATCCCATTCCTCCATTTATTTCCCTGCACTTTATTACTTTATTGTCTCTCATATGCCCAGTAATTTGTAATGGATTTTTATTTTGCCATTCACCTATTTACAGGATCCAACTAACCCACCATTCATTTCTTCACATTTCTTGAAAATTGTATTCAATTTTATTTAAAATATGGAACCAATTATACATTGAACTCTCCTTGACCTCAAACACAAATTCCCTTCCTAAACCTGTCCTTGAAACTCTTTAGGGTCAACTACAAAATCTGTCGAATAACATTTTTTATGAAGCATATTGGTAATGATTTATTATACCATAAAGGTGTTATATGAATGTGAATGGTGATTAAAAAGACTAATGATTGCAAGAAATATCTCTGTATTTAAACTACCTTCAGATTCATTTGAGCAACATAGAAGAGTACAGCATAGAAACAGTCCTTCAGTCCACCATGTGTGCACCAAAGTGCCAACTTGACTAAACCTGTCTGCCTGCAAATGGTCTACATACTATTGCATTGAAAAAAAATGTTAGTTAATTTATATCTGACAATATCTCATGATCAATGTTGTGATAAAATGCTGAATAGGGGATAGGTATTGACTAGCTCTTCAAATGGGTGCCATGGAAATCTTTTACATCAATTTAACACAGGAACATTGACCATCTATTGCAGTGGTTCTCAACCTTTTTCTTTCTACTCACATACCAATTTAAATATTCGCTATGCCATAGGTGCTCGGTGATTAGTAAGGGATTGCACGATTTCATAACCCCAAAGGAAATGGGCCAATGACAATTTTTCTCAAGCAAAATATTTCAGTAAAAATTGTGTCGTGAGCAGTGATTCTCAACCTTCCCTTCCCAACCACATAGAAACATAGAAGATAGGAGCAGGAGTAGCTCATTTGGCCCTTCAAGCCTGCTCCGCCATTCCATGAGATCATGGCTGATCTTAAAGTTCAGTACCCCGTCCCCGCCTTCTCTCCGTAACCCCTAATTCCCTTATACTGAAGGAATAGATCTAATTCCCTCTTAAATATATTCAATGAACCTGCCTCTACTGCTCTCTGTGGTAATGAATTCCACAGATTCACCACCCTCTGGGTAAAGAAATTCCTCCTCATCTCGGTTCTAAATGGTTTGCCTATTATCCTCGAACCATGGCCCCGGGGTTCTGGACTCCCCCACCATTAGAAACATCCCTTCCGCATCCATTCTGTCCAGTCCTGCCAGAATTTTATATGTCTCTATGAGATCCCCCCCTCAATCTTCTAAACTCCAGCGAGTACAATCCCAAATTGTGCAATTTTTACTCATAAGTCATTCCTGCCATTCCAGGTATCAGCCTGGTGAATCGCCTCTGCACTCCCTCCATTGCAAGAACATCCTTCCTCAGATAAGGCGACCAAAACTGCACACAATACTCCAGGTGGGGTCTCACCAAGGCCCTATACAGCTGCAGTAAGGTATCTTTATTCCTATACTCAAACCCTCTTGATATGAAGGCCAACATACCATTTGCCTTTTTAACCGCCTGCTGTACCTGCATGCTCGCCTTCAGTGACTGGTGCACAAGAACTCCTAGGTTTCTCTGCACTTCCCCATCTCCCAATCTATTGCCATTCAAATAGTAATCTGCCCTCCGGTTTGTATTACCAAAGTGGATTACCTCACATTTATCCACATTGTAGTGCATTTGCCATGTATCTGCCCAGTCCCCCAATTTATCCAAATCACACTGGAGCTTTCTGACCCCCTCTTCAGTGCACACAACCCCTCCTAGCAAATTTGGAGATATTACATCTAATCCCTTCATCCAGATCATTAATGTAAATTGTGAACAGCTGGGCACCCCACAGGTCACCGCCTGCCACTCAGAAAATGAGCCGTTTATCCCAACTCTCTGTTTTCTATCTGCCAGCCAGTTCTCAATCCACATCAATACCTTGCCCCCAATCCCATGAGCCTTGATTTTGCATGCCAGTCGTTTATGTGGGACCTTATTGAAGGCCTTTTGGAAATCCAGGTACACCACATCCATTGGCTCTCCCCCATCTATTTTACCTGTCACCATCTCAAAGAATTCCAATAGATTTGTCAAGCACGATTTATCTTTTGTAAATCCATGTTGACTCTGTCCAATCCCTTCTCTGCTAGTCATATGCTCCGCTATTACATCCTTAATAATGGATTCCATCATTTTGCCCATTACTGATGTAAGGCCTATAATTCTCTGCTTTTTCTCTACCCCCCCCCTTTTTAAATAGTGGGGTAACATTAGCTACCCTCCAATCCATGAGTACGGATCCTGAGTCTATTGAGTTCTAGAAAATAATTCTTAAAGCATCTGCTATCTGAATGTCCACTTCTTTAAGTACCCTAGGATGTAGATTATCAGGCCCCTGGAATTTATCGGCCTTCAATCCCTTCAATTTCCCCAAGACCATGTCCTTAGAGATACTGATTTCTTTCAGCTCCTCCCTTGGATTAGTCTCTATGTTTCCCAACAACCTTGGGAGGTTATTTGTATCCTTTCTTGTGAAAACAGAACTAAAGTAAGAATTTAATTGGTCTGCCATTTCCTTATTCCCCATTATATATTCCCCTGATTCTGACTGCAAGGGACCTACTCTGGATTTCACCAATCTTTTCCTCACATACCACCTTAAGCAATCCCTTACTAATGACAGAGCATTTATGGCATAAGGATTACTTAAAGTGGTATGTGAGTGGAAAGAAAAAGGTTGAGAACCACTGGTCTGTTGCAACATTTCATCAGATGGAAGCTGAGCCAGGAGCTTTCTGACTCGGAGGCAAAGTGATTGTGTTCATAGTAAATGTATTAGCTAGAAATTGGTAAGAAATTAATATACAATTTTCATTTAAAGTTCATTTAGATCAGGGTGGCCAACCTTTTAATTTAGACAAACTGCATGGTAAAAGGCCATTTCGGCCCACGAGTATGTACCAGGGGTGTAGTCTAATTGGGAAGCACAGACTTGTAGGCCAAAAAGACTCTGTATGTCTAAATTAAAAATTAAAAGGTTGGCCATCCTGATTTAGGTGCTTAGACAGCTAAATTTCTGTTAAGGAAGTGGGGTGCAGAGATTTAAATTAGGGTGCTGAAATTCAAACATTATTTTCATCTGCAAAGAGACCCTCCTTAACTACTGAGAAAAGCCGTCGGCAAACATTAGAGAGAAATTAGAATGGCAAAAAACGAGTTACCAAGCCAACCAACTTTGCACCTTGCTTGCTTGCTCCAAGTAAAACAAGTGTCATAAATAAAAATGCATAAATAACAAGGTTTTATCCAAGAACAATGTTCTAATGCCTGTTGCCCGTTACATTTTAGTTCCACCAGGAGAGGTCAGTGTGTAGAAAGCAGGGTTCTAAAACAGTCAAATAGGTTAATCAGTGATTATAAATTAAATGAAGATCTCGTTTCCTTCACCGTATTGGAGCTGTTGAGATCAGAGCCATGATCTTAGTCAGCAATCTAGCTAATTAGTGGTTCGGTCCTGCCTACTCCGTGATTGCACTCAGCTGTTTCTCACAATACTGTGAATAAGTCCCGAAGATACAATTGTCATGAACCTATCCATACTGACAAAGGTTAGCTGTTCTCTGGGTAGGAAACACAGGCTTCTCCAACCAGTTATTCAGACACTTGTTTAAGCAGGAAAACAAAGATCCAAAGTGTACTCTAACTTCAAAAGATCAAAAGAAATTTCAGCAAGTAAACCTAGTTTACCAAACTTTGAGACTTCCAAATCAATTTGACAATTATTTCAGACACATATTTCATATCACTAAATATGTGTCAACAGATGACAAGCATTACTGTTGAAACATTCAAAAGTAATCCAGAAAAATAGAATTGTTGAAGCCAATTCACCAGCCCAATATAAATGCTCTGATTGTAGTACAGTAAGAGTCAAGTTACTGCACAAACAAAACTTACTGTGGCTCTGAATGAACTGTTTGTCCAGATCTAAAAGCATCAAGTTAGTTCAAAAATATTTCAGGTCTTTTTCTATAACTTGGATAGACTAGCCAGGATACATTTTCTGTTGTTAACATTCAATCCATTCTTAAATGCAAGAAAGTAACATTGATCAAAGTCTGTATTCAGAATAATTCTATGATCAAAGATTAGGTTAACAAGAGGCCCTTGAACCTCTTGTTTGCTACACAAATCAGGAACTGATCAATTGCCACAAAAGGATTGTCTGTACCATTGCAGTCACTTTGAGCACTAGTATAATTAGGTATTATCTGTAAATTCAGTTACATATATTAAGGCAGCCGCTTTTTTTAAGAAAAAACCTTTTGAGCAGCAGAAGAAATTTCAGTGCATATATATATATATACAGTACATTGCAGATGACAAAGCCTGCAGATGTAATGGACATCTTTTAAAGCTTGCAGAGAGATCTAGACCAGCTGGAAAAAAATGGGCTGAAAACTGGCAGCCCAGTTTGAGGTGTTGCATTTTGGAGGACAAATCAAGGTAGGACATACATGATAAATGGTGGGGCACTGAGGAGTACAGTAGAACAGAGGGATTGGAGGGAAAATACAGATACACAATTCCCTGAAAATGGCAGCACAGGTAGATAGGGTTGCGAAGAGAGCTTTTATCACGTTGGCCTTCATAAATCAAAGTATTGAGTCTAAGAGTTGGGATGCTATGGTAAAGTTGTACAAGACACTGGTGAGGCCAAATTTGGAGTATTCTGTGCAGTTTTGATCACCTAACTCCAGGAAAGACGTCAATAAGATAGAAAGTGCAGGTAAAATTTACTAGGATGTTGCTAGGACTCAAGGAACTGAACTACAGGGAAAGGTTAAACGGGTTAGGACTTTATTCCCTGAAGCGTGGAAGAATTAGGAGGGATTTGATTGCGGTATACAACATTATGACTGGTATAGATAGAATAAATGCCAGTAGACTTTTTCCTCTGATGTTAGGTGAGATACAAACCAGAGGACACGCATGAAGGGTGAAAGGGGAGAAGTTTAGGGAGAATTTCTTCATACAGAGAGTGGTGGAAGAATGGAACGAGATGCCAGCTGAAGCGGTGAACGTGGGCTCAATTTTAACATTTAAGGAAAATTTGGACAGTTACATGGATGGGAGGGGTATGGAGGGCTATGGACTGGGTGCAGTTCAGTAGGACTGAATAATAGTTTAGCACAGATTAGAAGGGCCAAAGGGCCTGATTTCTCTGCTACAATGTTCTATGTATGTGACAATAAACTCTTTCAGCAGCTCTGGGAGTTTGCTTCAGTGTGTGTCCCCAGGAACAGACCGTAAATCAGAGTTGCCTGTTGCACTGCTGTTCAGGATGAATTGCAACCAAGATGCAAGCATCTTTCTCTACTTACTCCTAGCAAATTCATGGTCTGCAGAGGTGGGTAACTGTTCTCCTCCTGATTCCAGTTGTCTAGAGCAGCCATTCTCTGTGGAGGCTATATGCCTCCCCTCCCTACCCCCCACTCTGGGGCTACAGCATATATAAGAGGGTCTGAAGTCACAAGTTTTAAAAAAATCTTTTTTTATTTAGTCAATCGGAGAGAAATACGAAAGAAACCAACAAAACGGGGAAGTGAGCATCATAAATTTTGACCAGAGTCTTAAGGGTGCCATGGCCAAAAAAGTTTGAGAATGGTCACCCTTGAGAATGGACTTGAGGTCCATCTAGTTGTACAGAAAGGATTCTGTCATCAGGGAGGGCTCCTCTCATCACAGTCGGGCTGGATCCTGGTACCTAATCTTGAGTTCTGGCAATGAGGCTTTCTGCCAGATGCTTTGGATAGTTGCTCAGTGAGCTTTCCCACAGTATCCATTGAATCTTTGTTCCTCAGTATCTGCAGGACACACCATGCTGACCCCAACCTGATGGATGCGGTCAAAGGTGTTTGTCTGGATAAGATTTTTCCAATAACGATTGGTAATGCAGCAATATCCGACCGACTGTGAAAATGTGTGGCAATGGGGCCAAGCCCATTTTTCATTGCAGCATTTGATGCCCTCGCACCTTGGTTTCATGTACAGCCTAATGCACCCACACATGAAAGTGGTTATAGGGTTGAGGGCCATGTGGGATACAGTCCTGCTCTCACCATTATGTGTCGTCCACATAACCACCCTATCATTCCGTACCTCCAGGTGAACTGGAAGACCTGGTGGCTGCCAGAGCAGAGGACAGTTGCAGTAATAAGAGCACCTCAGACCTGATGACCAGGTTCTTCCCTGTTATTGAGAAGGTGCGTTGCACCTGCAGTCCTGATTTCTGATGACCCATCACTATTGGCTCTAACCAACTGTTTTATGCCTCAGGTCTTCCATATCAGATCCCTAGCATCTTCAGGTAGCTAGAGCTGATCTAATCCTGTTTTCTGTGGGAACTTCTTCATCTCTCTGTATAAATCTGTATAGAGGTGGATTTTTTTAAAAAAAGAGTCCGATAGCAGTGAAGACTGCTACCTATTCTCCTTAATACATCACGCAAAATCAAGTCTTTAAAATGATACTCGCAAGTCTCTGATCAGTTAATTATGCTGACAAACAGATAGCGGACTGGTTGGGCCAGTTACTGAACAGCATTGCCTTGCTCTTCTTCCAGTTAATTCTAGCCCCAATGCTAACACAAATTGGCAATAGGTGTCTGTGGACTGGCCGCGGATGTGAGCAGTAGACAGCGACTTCGTCAACGTACAGGAACTTTTTGTGGCCTGAGTGGCTCCATGGCCGAGCAACATCACCCCTCTGATGCTCTTGTGCTTCAGACAGATTCAACAGAGGAGCACACAAGTGCCTGCCACGTGCAATGAAGCATCATACTTAAGGCATTCTCATGCTAGGGCTTGAAGCAAGTGCTCAAACCTGGGGAGTTCTATTCACTTTAAAATGAAAGCAAGGGCCACTTCACCACTGATAGCATCACACCAACAACTAGACTTCTAAAATTAGTTCATTGGCTGCAAAGCCATCGACAAAAGAGGCTCCAGAAAAGCAAAACAAAATCCAAGCTTCCATCCGATAAAGAAGCTTTACTGCGTGATCCACCAAATGAGCCATCATCAGCTTTAAGATGATAGATTTAACATCATTAAACAGAAAAACTACAAGTCCCAAATAGTAAAAATTGAATCATTACCATCAGAATTATATGATTCAGACAGATTTCATTGGGAAAGACTGACTACTAAAATGAAGTGTACATGCATGGCCTTGTTTTCAAAAAAAAAACGCTCCATCTACCTAACCCCTCAAGAGCTGGAGGAATACTGAGCAACTCTAGATTTTCAATCAACGTATTTACGTTATTAAGTTCTCGCAGTTGCATCAGAATCAATGCAACAATAAATCCCTTGAAGATGCGGTCATTTTGAGGTTCAAACTTTGCGGCCACAAGTTAAGATTGGTGACCAGCAATTCTTTTGATTGTGTATTAATGGTTCTTTTCTTTATGGATGGGTATGAAATTATAAAGGTCAGCAAATTGGTTAGGTATGAAATAAGCATGCTCAATCAAGCCTTTCTCTGTTAAGATTCAATGTCTGCTTGGCTAACTCTGGCATATACATCTTCAGCACAACTCACGGCATTTTCAGGGCCCACACCCAAGAGTGTTTTCCTCCATGTCCCATGGCATCAATGAAGCTGGGGAACTTGGGAGAAGATCGAGTGGTCTCCCTACTTGGGCCTTTCCAGTGCAGGAACACTCATTCTTAACTTCTGCACAGCCTGACTATCCCTGTGCAGTTGAAGGGTGAACAGAAATGAACAATTCAGTAAGTCTTTTAAGGTTTGTGACTGTCATAATGCACATGATGTTTTCTTGCTCAATGATACACTGGTTCATCTCTTCATTGTTAAATATTAAGCTACTGTACATTTAATACATTCAGTTAATATTGTTGTCCAATATGAATGGACTCATATTGTGACTCTAGTCACATGTTCAAAGACTTAAGATGGTTTAGAAAGTTAAAAATCTAATTTTATATTCCATGGCAATTGACCTTTGTGATAATGGAAATGGGTTAACAGGTGTAGATACTGTGAAACTATGGAAAATATCTATACCTTAGTGAACATACAATTTGAACTGTTAACCTGAATCTTACCAAATCCTTGGCCTGCAGTTGGTTTAATGAAAAATCTTAAAATACTGCCATTACTGAATAATCTGTGACACACTGGACTTTGAATGTTATCTTTAGAAAGATGCTGTAAATGAATAGCTAATACTGAAACCACATGGACAGTAATGTTTTTCCAGATGACTTGACATAATAAATATATCTAAAGAATAATTTAAGCCATGTCCATTCATGTTTTGTTGTTTATATTAAAATTTGAACTGTTAAGCTAGTAAGTAAAAAGTCTAAACATATAGCTGTGTTGATGCAAGGTTCTCGTTGTGTGCTACACATATTGCTGTAGGTTTCTGTAGGTGACCTTGTGTTACAGTCCCACTTGGTACACTAGTTAATATTTAATCACAGAAGCATACTTTGGCTGCTGCATACACGTGGGAGTGAGCACTTCAAAAGGTTACAACTTTGATGCAGGATATTTAACCCTTGCAAATAATGAGGGAATTTTTGGCATTTGGGTTCCAAACAGGTTAACTGAAACTCTTTGTTGTAGGACCTTAAACGTGTGATAGAAAATCTGAAAGACAGCTTTTCTCACTTGAATGAGAAATGTCAGGAATCCTGGCAGCAAATGGGGTGGCAGAGAGGGGAGAAGTCTTTATCCCTTTCCTCAAATTTTGGCTCCCAATACCTCTTTAACCAAACAGCTGTTTTATATGTGGCAATTCCAGGCAGAATCAATGTAATCTTGCTTCATTCTCAAGTTGTCTCCAGGAAGACCCAACGATGGGGTCAAGAATGGTAACCGTGACCAATTCCAAATTTATCTAAATTTTTCTAGAGCCCTGGACCAGTGGTTCTCAACCTTTTTCTTTCCACTCACATACTACTTTAATTAATCCCTATGCCATAGATGCTTTGTGATTAGTAAGGGATTGCTTAAGGTGGTATGTAGGTGGAAAGAAAAAGTTTGAAAACCACTGTTTTAATCGTACCTAATTGACTTGTTATATGCATGGTTTCATAACTCCAAAGGAAATGGGCCAATGACAATTTTTCTCGAGCAAAATATTTCAGTAATAATTGGGTCGAGAGCAGTGATTCTCAACCTTCCCTTCCTACTCACATACCACCTGAAGCAATCACTAATCACAGATCATTTATGCCATAGGGAATACTTAAAGTGGTATTTGAGTAGAAAGTAAAAGGTTGGGAACCACTGCCCTAGATCAAGTAGCAATATTAATAGCTGCAACTCATTGTGCTGCCCAGGTAGCAAAATTCGTTGGCAGCATGGAGATGAGTGTCATCAATGAAGACAGCTGGTCTTTGAAGCTTGAGCCAGGAGCCAGTTGGTACAAAACTTTCATCATTTTCAGGCTGATTGTCAACCCATAGCTCTTAGCAGCACTGGCAAGTGACTGGTGATCTCCTCTAAGTCTTCGAGAGAGTGGACAGCCAGTGTGCAGTCATCAGCCAACTGTAGCTCGTGCGCCACAATGTCCTTGACTTTTATTTTGCTCTAAGTCTTGCGGGGTTGAGGAGCCCGCCATCACCCCTCATTTGAAGGAAGACCCCTAACTTCAAGTCTGGTGTGGCATTCTGAAGAACAGCAGTGAAGAATATCTACATGACATCCAGGGGAATAGGCTGTCAAACACTTATTAAATCCCTCCATAAATATTATCATGATGGAAAATGATGCAGTAATTCCAAGAGATCTCTTTAGTTAAATGAGGAGAGTTGATTGTGCATAATGAAAACACTTGAGCAGAACCGTGGATAAGGTAGTTGCCAGTATTCTGCCTAGGAACAGATGCATTCAGCTTCATAAACAGAACCATGATAGGCACACGGGGTCTATTTGTAATACAATGGACCACCAGGAAGCTTGTAAATAACTAAAACCCCTTTCCTCTAATCTGCATCTTCTTTCCACTGAGTATGTGATAAAGATGTTTCCCCAAACATGCACTGTATCAGGTGCTTCCTCCATGCAGGTACAAACGTCATAGTTATCTGACACATAGCTTCTGTTGCAGTTGACCGAAAAGATCGTTGACAAAAGAAGCTTAATATTAATATGACCTTCACAGCTACCAAACCGCCAGCACACCCCTTAAAGTTGCCTGCAGACCAGCCTTTCTCTTGCAAAGCAGATTACCTCTGATGTTCCCTGGTGAAGAGCTTACATTTTTCTAGTGTATTCCGCAAGCTTACCACTTTGCAGCCAATGACATTCTTCCATGGTGTGGAACCTGTTCTCACATACAAAAAGTGCCGAAACACTTGGGACATTGACACAGGGCAGAGCACAGTGCCAGGCTACAGCATCTGCAGCTGGAAATGGCACTTCGCCTTTCTAATGCGCACAGCATTACCAAAGAAAACTTGGTCAACACAGCATTCAATAACCATCAGTACATCAGAAATGGAGTGGGATCATCCGGGGATTCAACTCTGGTATGATGAGTGCAGAAGGTAATGCTGGAAGCAGCACCAAGCCTACCTATAAATGACGAGGTTCTCGTCTAGTGAAGGTACAACGCAGCACACGATTGCACCAGAGGATGTACAGAAGGATACATCAAAATGTTACCAGAGATGGATTAGAACACAAAATGTGGAAATTTACAGCACACTACAGGCCCTTTAGCCCACTGTGCTTTGACCTACTCTACACAAATGCCTAGAAATGTCACTACTGCATAACCTTCCAGTTTACTCAGTTCCATATTCCTATACAAAGATCTCTTAAATGATCCTTTTGTACTTTCCTCTACACCGTTGCCAGCAGTGCATTCCATACACCCTCTACTGCATGTGGAAAAACATGCTTTAGCTGTTTCAGCCCTGGGTGGGGGGTGGGGGGAGAAACTACCCTCATCCACACAATCAATAACCATATAACTGTTTACAGCGTGGAAACAGGCCATGTCGGCCCTTCAAGTCCGTACCGGTTCACTTGAACAACTCCACTAGTGCCTCAGATCATCTTATAGTTCTATCAGTTCATCCCTCATTCTCCATTGCTCCGAGGAGAAAAGACCAGGTTCACTCAACCTATCCTCATAAGGCATGCTCTCCAAACCAGGCAAATACCTGATAAATCTCTATACCGTCCACTCCCTTCCTGTAGTGAGGTGACCAGAACTGACCACAATATTCCAAGTATATTTATAAATATGATTTTTTTTTAAAGAAGTAAATGTCCAATGATTGTTTAGTCTGGTTTTCTAGGAGATTGAAGCTGAGGAGGTAAAGTGTACAATATTGTCCAAGTCAGTAAAGCATGCACAAAGAGTGAGGAGTTAACTGTTTGGACTCCATGTGCTGGTTTTGCTGGACTACCAACAAGCACGTATAATCCATGTCTCAGTTTTCCGGGACTGGTTTTACAGTCAACCATCAGCTGGTTCATACTGTAAAGGTTCACCCATGGACCCAATCCAGAGTATATATTATGAAAGGTTAAAAATTGCCAGAGTCCAAAGAGTTAAAGGGACGGAGGGGATTAGAGGAAGATTTTTTTTTCATTAATTAAAAATGCAAGATATTGGCTAAGAAGATGAAAACAGCAGACATTCTCACAACATTTAAGCAGCATCTGGATAAGCACTTGAATTGTCAAGGCAGAGTAGACTATGGGGATCAATGCTTGTAAATGGAATAATAGATAAGCATCTGATGTTGGTAGAAGACATGATTGTCTTTATCTGCTCTGTATCTACCAAAAAAATGTAAACATATTAAATTACTGTTCTCATCATTCTATTGATTAATATACATGAGCAGTTAAGTCATTTCCCACTTCCATTTATTGTAGGACTGAAGTCCTTCAGCACAGACGGCCAGTCAGGTGAGAAAACTCACCAACTTAAAACGTGAATCCTAACTTGATAATTATCTTTAGTGGGTTCCCAGTTGGTTTTCAAAATAGCTTGCATTAAAATACTTTTACAGGAATTGGAGATCTATGCTTTGTAGGATAACAAGAGAATGAATGGAAATGAAGACTTGTGTAATTTCTTTTACTCCCAAAAATTCTGGAGGATTTACAGTCCAGAAAGAGACTACAAGGCTCAAGCAATCCATGTTGCTGATTTTACTGCCAAAATTAGAATGAGCACTTCACAAGTTCTACTGCATATTCAAGAAAACCAAAGCAGGCTTTAATTGGAGAGTTGAAGTCTCATTTGGCATTTGCTGATGGGCTCAACCCAACCTGGGCTGGTATCTGGGAGTCAAGGTCATTTACCTCCCTTAGGTAGGCATTCGTTGCAAGTCCATGGCATTTGTCCTCTCACACTGTCCACCAGCACCTCCCTATTTGTTAGTACATCCTGACATTTTGTTCAGGCACCTACCCCTCATTCTCACTCACTGATCATCCACACTTCCTCTCCATTATCCTGCATGCACCCTTGAATCTCTAAACATCTACACTTTTACACCAACCTCTCTCATGATCCTCTCCCCAAGTTGCAGCTGATTGGAGAGGAAAGGTCTCTTCTACCATATGAGTGCTGGAAACTCACATTCACCAGGCCAAGCCAACAATGGTCCTTAGAGACACATGGTTTAGCTCACCCTTGTTGCCAAAAAAAAGGAAACTTTTCCATAATTCAGAAGCTCCTGGATAATACTAAAAAGGACAGCTATTATTTCCCCTCTAAGGCTGACAATCACCTCTACAATAATCCAAGGCAAAAATCATTAAACAAACTACTGCCCAGGAATCAAAACTGAAACCTCTTGAGTTCATGTATTCAGTGAAGATTTAAAACAAGCTCTCACTTATGCAATTTTTCAACATCATTAAGCTGACATGTTATCAACTTCTAAGGCAATTAAAAATTAGCAGTCTTTTTATAACTTAAAGCCTGATTTTCACATTGTGAACTAGCCAATTTATAAATAAATAAAGTAGAAATTTCTTATAAAACCTTGAATAAGATAATTTTCTATTTCAATTAAGGATAAACTACACACACAACTGACCTACAAGCCACTAAAAAGAACTATATAGCTGTTTACTGCATTCGAGTTCAATTTGAATGAAAAGTAAAAACAATGCAAACATGATTTTTTTTAAACTGTGAATTAAACACAATCCACCTTTCCTTCACTGCGTGTGACGATGTACTAACATGCAAGGTGCTTGGAAAGGTGATGCAATGTCCAAGACCATACAATGCATGACTGTTTTTAAGCCTTCCACACACCTCTCACTGTCGCTGTGCCACTCATACAGAACTCTCCACTTCCACTCCTGATTGCTGATCAGTAAGTGACCCCCTCCCAGACCCCCTCGGCCAGCTTCTCTGCCCGACTCCTTCATAGTTCCTGTCCAGAGTTCATTCTGGTCGATGGCCTTCCCCCTCTCACTAGGCTGTACTCCCTTCCTCCTGCTGCACCTCTCACAGGTTCACAATGGCTGATTACATAAAAAAGATATTTCCTTAAGTACCATTTAAAGCCTTGGGTTTAAACTGCAGCCAAGTATCCAAGTTATAAAATATTTGAACAAAACATTTGATGGCCTGGCACAAGCTGGCTACCTGAGGCCATTTAAAGTGATTATATTCAAAACTTACCAGACCTTGATTGGACCAGAGACTACTGGGATATGCAGCTCTGCCTTTAACAGTGGAGTTGTAGAGTCTGTAAACTCATTCATGCTACCAAGTTGCCTCTCTCAGCTAGCCACATATGCCTGCTGTAGGGAGGCCTTTCCTATTTGTGTATCTGTCTGAAAGTCTCTCTGGTATTGTCATTGTACCCACCTCTATCACCTCCTCTGGCAAACTGTTCCACACCCACCACCTTCTGTGCAAAGAGTTGCCCTCAGGTCCTGTCAATTTTCTTTCTCATCACCAGAAACTTGTGCCCTCCAGTTTTGAATTTCCAACCCTGGGAAAAAGACATAATTCACCCCATCTGTGGTCTTCATGTTTTTATAACCCTCTATAAAAAGGTCACTCCATTGCTCCATGGAAAATACAAGTCCCAACCTATCTAGCAAAAGCTCTCCAGTCGGTCCTGGTCACATTTGAAGCAGTACAGGATCTTCGATCCACAATGTTGCACCAACCTGTATAATCCTACTCCACATCAATCCAGGACCTGTTTTACACCTTTCCTTGTTTAAGGATCAGGATCTCTTTGAAAGTTTGAAATAACTTTGGGCTTGTAATTCATTATGTTTGGTTGCATCTTGAAAATGTTCAATATACAGGAGAAAACCACTGATTATAGTTAGCAGGCCAGATCTACATAACACAGAGTGTCCATCTGTAAACATTTCGAATAAACTCAAAAGGACATGCAAAATCACACAAATGAGAATGAGCTGCAGGGCAGAAAAATGACATGAACCAGAGAGCTAATGTCAAGTTCAACACAAGAATATTTGTTCTGAGTCAATGTTTGGATATCCAACTTATCCTGCATATTTAACCAATGGAATATTTGTTTTTTCTGCCCATCAACAGAGACTAAAGTTGGACATAACTGCATTTCAGAGAGAAAAATCAGTTAATGTAAAATCCATGTGCATGTCAGGTTCAAACAGTGCAAAAGGATGAAAACTAGCCAAGGGTTCTTTTAGTCCTTTGATCGTAGAATATTATAGCACAGTACAGACCCTCGGCCCATGATGACGTGGGTTGAGGGTCTGTGCTTAATCTAACTGTTCCCAACCACCCACCCATAACCCTCAATTTTTATTACATCCATGTGCCTCTTTAAGAGACTTGAGAATGTGCCGATGGTACCAGCCTCCGCCACCTCCCTAGACGATGCATTCCAGGCATCTTCCATTCTCAGTCTAAAAAAACTTACCTCTAACATCTCCCAGAACTTTCCTCTACTCACCTAAAACAGATGTCCTCTTGATTTGCTATTGTCACCCTAGGAAAACAGTACCTGCTGCCCACCCTATCTATGCCTTTTATAATCTTATATACAGTACCTCTATTAAGTCACATCACATGCTTTGTCATTCCAAATTAAAAAAAGCTCTAGCTCAGTCAACATTCCTTCTCAAGACATGCCATACACTCATTTTGTCCCTCCCCCAATCCCCATAGATGGCAACTCACATTGGTTTAGAAGAAAACAGTAGCACAGACCATACATTAGTAGACCATAACAGATATCATGAGGTTTTAAAACTTTAGGCAGCAGAATGCTGCAAACAACGTCTGTTCAAAAGATAGTTCTTCTAAATACCTGCAATACTTATACCATGGAAGTCATGGCTCAGCAATAAACACAAATAAACAGACTTCTGCCTTTCAAGACATCACATTTTACACTCCTTGTGAATTTTCGGGTGGGTGGGAAGACAAAGATTACAGGATTACTGATAATTTGACAGGGTACGAAAATTTAGAATGGGAACTTTAATCAGCCAGTCAGACACATGAAGGAATGTTCTAGTTGATGACTCTCTGCACCTCCCAAATAGCAAATTTCAGTTAAGTATCAACAAACTTCACCAATATTTGATTAACTGCAAAAGTGTTACACCATACCAATTTATTCCCAATTATCTCAAAAGTTTACCTGTCCAACCAAATGGGCAGAATCAGTCAATAATATTGACAATTCTGAAAGAAAGTTCACAAGATATAGGAGCAGAAGTAGGCCAAATGGCCCATCGAGTCTGCTCTGCCATTCTATCATGAGCTGATCCATCCTCCCACTCAGCCCCACTCCCCAGCCTTCTCCCTTTAATCCTTGATGCCTTAAATACACCAAACAACTTCGCTTCCACAGCTGCCTGTGGCAACAATTTCCAAAGTCTCATGACCATCTGGATAAAGAAATATTTCCACATCTGCTTTAAATTGATGCTCTTTTATCCTGATGTTGTGCCCTCTTGTCCAAGACTCCCCTATTATGGGAAGCAACCTTGCCACATCTTCTTTGTCCTGTTCTTTCAGCATTCAAAAGGCTTCTATGAGATCTCCGCTCATGCTTCTGTACTCCAACGAGCATAGATCGAGAGTGACAAATGTTCCTCCTAAGTTAATCCTTTCATTCCTGTTTTCATTCTAGTAAATCTTCTCTGAGCCCTCTCCAACAAATTTTCTCAAACAAGCACCCAAAACTGTACATAGTACTCTAAGTGTGATCTCACCAGTGCCATTTAGAGTCCCAACATTACATCCCCGCTTTTATGTGCTATTCCTCTAAACATGAATGCCAACATTGCATTCACTTTCTTCACCACTGACTCAACCTGGAGGTTAACCTTTAGGGCATCCTGCATGAGGACTCCCAAGTCCAATTGCATATCAAAATTTTGAATTTAAATAAATCTAGTTCTACTAATGTGTGTGACCATACACTTTCCAACATTGCATTTTATCTGCCACCTCTATACCCATTCTCCTAATCTATCCAAGTCTCTCTGCAGCCTTTCAGTATCCTCCACACCACCCACCCTATCACCTATTTTGGTATCATCTGCAAATTTAAGTACATTTGTGTACAATGTAAAAAGAAGCGGCCCAACAGCTGTGGAGTGGCCTTGCCTGAGCGAGGAGAACCCACATTTCAGTGGTCCCTGCTTACTCCATTCTTGTGCAGGGGCTGTTCCTCCAGTGCCCACTCCCGCTTCCCTCTCCTGGTCATGCCGCAAAGGCTCTGACCATTCCAGGACTAACTGCTCTGGCTGCAGGGATTCGGGATGTCCCAGGGCAGCTTCAGGAGCCTCCAGCCAACATATATCTGCGAGCTGCCCGTGCTGTGACCACCCCCGCTCTAAATTGTGCTCAATACCATGTTGTACATGGTCACAGATGATCATTCTGATATCAGCAAGAAGGATGGGGAAAAATAGTTGATGTTATCACAATCCAGCTTGATTCCAATTCAAGTGGCTGAAATGTCCATGGCACCCAATTTTAATTTTTTTTAAAAATTTAGACATACAACATGGTAACAGATCCTTCCAGCCCACAAGCTTCTGCTCCCCACATACCCCAATTAACCTGCAACCCCATATGTTTTGAAAAGTGGGAGAAACCAGAGCAAACTCCTTACAGATGAGGCCGGATTCTAACCTGGGTCTCTGGCACAGTCATAGTGTTGCCAGCTGTGCCAGCTGTGCCGCTCCAATGTATCTGTCATTTAAGAGAAGGTTGGATGTGTACATGGAGGTGAGGGGGTCGGAGGGTTATGGGCGGAGGAGTAGGAGGGTTGAGCTAGTGGAGTTGTTCAAGAGAACCGGTGCAGACTCGAAGGGCTGACATGGCCTGTTTCTGCGCTGTAAACGGTTATATGGTTATAAACACTGACCCCTGTGGAACACCACTGGTAACCAATCTGAATAGGATCCCTTTACTTCCACTCCGCTTCCTGCCTATCAGTCACTGCTCTACCCATGCTAGTTTGCAACTTCCAAACAAAACCATGTTTCAAGCGACAGATCTGCATTGACATACTCAGAAATTATATTTTTTTTCTTCCCGTGCTAAAAAGCAATGGATAATGTGGGATTAATCAGGAATGCAATGATCTATTAAGCCGTCAACATTAGATTTTTACTTTACAGGCAGCCAGAAGGTGCTTCTCATGTTTGACTTCTTTAGTTAAAATTGCTTTGTTATATGGGCAGATGTCTCTTGTTTGTTTGACTTGCATGTTACATTGCTTTTCATCTCGCTGGATGTGCCATTATACATCCCTTCATGGCAGATCTGGGACTAACAACATGTTGGCAAATTAAATTAGGAAGGGAACAGTAATGGGTTTAGCCCTGCACTAAAGATAAAATGTGTCCCTTGAAATATTAACAAGCACTAAAAAGGAATGCATGCTTGAGAATTAAATTATTGTAATTAAGACATTCTGTAAAGTAGAAAGCAAAAACTCTAAACTGGGAGCTTCCAAATTACTTAAAACTACATTGACTTGGGCAAATTAACTTCATGTTAGAAGTTAGGCACTTTGGTAGTGATGTTACTAACTGGAATACAGCAGGTATGATATTCATGTATTCAACAGCTGAAATAACTAGCAGCACGGGAAGGGAATAGAAGGCAGTAAAAAAGAAACAATTCTGAAATAAAATACAATGTTGGAAGCATTAAGAAGATTATGCTGGATCTGAAAATTGTTGAACTGGAAATATCTTAAATGCATCTTATCCAAAAAATACCAATGGCTTCCAGAGACCAACATTGTAGCTGGCAAAGATCAAATAAACACGAACCACAACTAAGTGGATTTAGCATCTTTAAATCTACAAAATTGTCTAAAGATGCTTTGCATAATGAGGAAAAAACAGTACGATACTATAGAAACGCATAGTGAGAAATTTAATGGGTCGGCACAACATTGAGGGCCAACGGGCCTGTACAATGCTGTATTGTTCTATGTTCTATGATGGATTCCAAGAAGCAGCAAGACATTAGAAAGAAAAGGAAATTATACCAGAAAGTGGGGATAAAGCTCCACCACCAGTCACACAAATCTGCAGCAAGACACACAATGAGCTAATTTAATCAAAGCCCCTAAATACAGGGTCATAGAGAGGACACCAACTTTTAGATGCCCAGTGTAGACATTTTAAATGGTCATGAGAAAAGATCAAAAGAGCAGAAGGTTGCCAGGGAAGAGATCTACACAAAGAGGAATACAAGGAAAGAAAGAGGCAAGTAAAATCTACATCTCAAGCTAAAATGAGAAAAGGAGGATTAAAACCCAAGAGGACAGATCAATTAAAAACTTGTAGCATTTATCCATGTAATGGGGTCAGTGGTCAGGCTTCAGTGAAGGCAGAGATCCTAATCTGCTGATCACCAAACCCAGAACTCCTGTTTAACTCCGAGCACTAAGGTTTGGAACTCCACCTGTTGAACCAGTGCCAGGTCAGCTTGTGCCGTATGAGGAGCCCATTGACTAATTCAGGAAAGGCCTGAAGGGAGAAGTGCAAATACAAGGTCATTTCCTTTCATTTCATTCAATCATGTTGGTTTAAATGTAATCGATAGTCTTTAATTATGTTCTAGTATTTCCTTTTTCAATTTTGTTTCTCTTTTTTTAATATCCCAGAGTGTCTTTAATTTTAAATAGTTTGAGAGATCTTGAATGAGAATGTCCCAACTATTTTGACGATAAGCCAGAGACTTCTTGGTTGTCAGAACAAATTCGTGAGTGCAGGCTGCCAATTACACTTGGACAAACTGTGTATCAAATGGCAGCTGGCTTCCCAAAGAAGCCTGCACTTAGGGAAATGTTTTACAAACTTCCTTCTTAAGCAGTCCCTCAAGACCAAAGATGACTTCCTTTCACTTGAATTTGTGGATTCTGTGCTGATTGGCAAAGCCAGCATGGGACACCAAATATGGGGCAGGAGTTTCTGTTTATTGGTCACAAAATACCTCCTACAGTGAGAGGGGTTCTTCCTCAAACAGATTACCAGATTATTTATAACATTCATGGTCACAATTTACAGACTTTAGGAATACAAAGAAAAGAAAGATCAATCAGCACCAAACAAGGCCTTGATGGCTGCAGGGAAGAAACTGCCTTAAGTCTTTTGGTGATTGTAATCAAAATCCCACTGAAATGCTGGAGGAACTCGGCAGGCCAGTCTTTTCAACGTCCATTAAATCAAACCGTGCATCTTGGCGCCTCACAGTTTGGCGGGCAGCAGCCTCCTTTGAAGAAGACCGCAGAGCCCACCTCACTGACAAAAGGCAAAGGAGGAAAAACCCAACACCCAACCCCAACCAACCAATTTTCCCTTGCAACCGCTGCAATCGTGTCTGCCTGTCCCGCATCGGACTGGTCAGCCACAAACGAGCCTGCAGCTGACGTGGACTTTTTACCCCCTCCATAAATCTTCGTCCGCGAAGCCAAGCCAAAGAAATCAAAGATATATTGCTGACATTTCGGGCCTTAGCCTTTCTTCAAGGAATAAGCAGAATTCTGAAGGGCTCAGGCCCGAAACGTCAGCAATATATCTTTGCTTTTTATGGATGCTGAAAAGACCGGCCAGCTGAGTTCCCCCAGCATTTCGGTGTGTTTTTGATTACAATCACAGTGTCTGCAGACTTTCATGTTTCAATCTGCTGAGTGTTTTCACACACTTAAGGAGCAAGTACTAGCTCATGAGGTGAGGCTTCTGTACCCTCCAAAATGGACAAGAAGCTCTCAACACCATCCCCAATGTTCCTCTCATGATGACCTAAAAGTGGAGGAGGTTTCCCAACAACCAATGGAGAGGTTTGCATTTCTTCTTGGACTTTTTATTGTGTCCATGTGGCGACTTCTTTCCAGACATCTGTAATATATCTATTTCAGAAATCTGGTGGTAGGGAATGTGATGGACAAGGCCAGCCCAAAAGAACCAAATTAAAGTGACTGAGAACTCAATGCTGATGATGTTGGCTGGGGAGTGGGGGGACTATCTTGATGGTTGCTCCACATCCTTGTAGGGAATTTGGAGCATGATCAGAGACAGCACTGGTGGTACCTATCCAATCCACGTATTGTGGCTAGCCCAAGTCTCAGAAAGAAAGGTGCGAGAAGTCTGGGATCATTGCTGCTCAGGAGAGTTTTATCACAGGCCGTACTCTTCTTCCACCGCCCCCCCCTAACCTCATCTCCCCCCCCCCCCCCACCACTCCCACACATGACACTGATTCCCAACCTAACCACTGGGTAAAACACAGGATTCTGTTGCTACCGTGGTTAAGTGAAAAAACACAAATGCTACAGAAACTCATGCCTTTATGTAGCAAAGGTATAGATACATCACCAATGTTTCAGGCTTGAGCCCTTGATGAAGGGCTCCTTTCTACCTCCTACCCAAGATACACAAATCCAACCATCCATGCAGACCCATTGTTTCTGCCTGCTCCTGCTCCACCAAACTAGTTTCATCTTACCTTGAATCTATCTTTTCTCCCCAGGTCCAATCCTTCCCCACCTCACATGCTCTCCATCTCCTCAATGACTTTAGATTCCCCAAACCAGATGGCCTCATCTTCACAATGGATGCCCAATCCCCCCTAATATCCCCCATGCAGAAGGTCCAAAAGCACTTTGCTTCTTCCTGGACCAAAGACCCGATCAGTCACCCCCTACTACAACCCTCCTCCACCTGGCAGAACGTCCTCCCTCTAAATAACCTCCTTTAACTCATCCCACTTCCTCCAAATCAAAGGAGTAGGCATGGGTTCCCACCTACCTGTTTATAGGCTTTGTGGAGCAATCCATGCTGCAAGCCTACAAAGGCAAGACCCCCCCACCATCTCTTCCTCCATGACGCCTACCTCATGCACCCACGATGAGCTTGCCAGCTTCATCCACTTCGCAGACAACTTCCATCCTGATCTCAAACTCATCTGGTCCATCTCTGATAAACCTCCCCTTCCTGGATCTCTCTGTCGCCATCTCGGGAGACAAGCTGTCCACTGACATGTTCTATAAACCCTCCCAAATCCCACAACACCCTGGACTACACTTCCTCACACCCTGCCCCCTGCAAGAATTCCATCCCTTTCTCTCAATTTCTCCATCTCCACTGCATCTATTCCCAAGATGAGGTCTTCTAACCCAGAGCTTCTGAAATCTATGCCTTCTTCCACAACTGTGGCTTCTCTTCCACCACTATCAACTCAGCCCTCACCTGCATCTCCTCCATTTCCCACTCATCTACCCTGGCGCCCTCTTCCCCCAGATGCAACAAACATAGAATCCCCTTCACCTACCATCCCATCAGCCTCTGCATCCAAAGCATCATCCATCGGAATTTGCAGCACTTAGTACCCACCACCAGACAGATTTTTCCCTGTCCTTCCTTCTTGGTCTTCCGCAGGGACTACTCCCTCCATGATTCACTTGTGCACTCATCCCTCCCCACCCATCACACCCCCAGGACCTTCCACTGTGCCCGAAAGAAAGTGCAACACTTTCACGCACACCTCCTCCCTCACCATTGTCCTGGGCCCTAAACAGGCCTTTCATATGATGCAACACTTCACACGTGTATATCCAGGGGGCCCATTTACTGCCTCCGGTGCTCCCTTTGTGGTATTCTCTACATCGGAGAGACCAGTTGCAGACTGGGAGTTCACTTCACTCAGCACCTCCATCTGTTCACAACCACAGCAACCTCCCAGAGACCAGCCATTTCAATTCTGGGTCACACTCCCATATTCATGATTGTCCATGGCCTTGTATACTGTCTAACCCTGACCACCTGCAGATTGGAGGAACACCACATTATTTTCTCTCTGGACACCCTCCACCCACATGGCATGAAAATTGAATTTACTGCTTTCCATTAACCTGCTCGCCTTTTCTATTCCCTCCCCCTTTCCCTGTCTTTCCAGTTCTTTCACCCACACAGACCTACCATTCCCCCTCCCCCTCACTGCTGCTGTCCCCTCCATCCTTTCTCCATCTATCATCGCCTGCTTTGCCACCCCCCACCTTCCCCTCTCCTACTCTTGTTCCTACGCTTGCCAGCTTTCTCTCATAATTTGATGAAGGGCTTTAACCTGAAACGCCGGTTATATATCATTACCTTTACCTGACACTGTTTGACCTGTCGAGCTTCTCCAGCATTTTGTGTTTTTACTTATCACAGGTCTTAAAATTTTATTCAAATTTATCAAAGTTTGCATAAGTGTATTGATAAAATTAATCACTGCCTTCCTTCACTAAGGGGTGGACAGAACACGAGAAGTTGACCAGGGTCTTGTCATGAACTTCTGCTGTCTGAGGGCAACCTGATGCAGAGCCTCAGTCTTGTGGACATTAAACAGAAGGCCTACTAACGGCAAGATCTGACCCAAAGAAAGACAAGGGTATGCAGGAATGTTAAAGAAATTGGCATTAATAATGTTAAAGACAGGTTAAAGTAAAGGTAAAGGTTCCATTATCGTCATGCAACACTACATTTAGAATATAACGTACATGAAATTCTTTCCCTTTTTGTCTACTGAAAGGCAGACAGAGAGTCACTACTTTGTCTGACACCTCTCAAATATGAAGAGAATGCATCCTTCAAGTATGTTTGCAACATGTTGCTCTGGGTCAAGTATGACAATGTGAGCAAGTTGGTAGAGTGCATGCTCAAGTGGTGGTGGCGACATTTTCTCTCACATGGAGAGGCTGTGAGCAATGAAAAATTGTCAGATAGAACATGTCAGAAAAAACCCTTAACATCAACTTATGCAAACTACTTCAATGCTGAACTCCAAGAATCATTTGCAGTTAAAACTATAATCCACTATAATCCTGGTGGTTCAACATCAAGCTCTCTGGGAGGCCATTTTCCTATGCTCCTTTTATAATTATATTTTCATTGAAAACGTTATAACACCGCATTACATCCAAAAAAGTGAATTGGCATATTATGAGGAGTAACATCCAATAAGTCCAGAAAATCTGCTGTTCTAACACCAAGGTCCTGAGTACACTGGATTAATGGAGTTTAGTTTTATCACCAGTAAACAATCACACATTTCATGAGTGGTATTCAAAAACATGTGATTTGGTACAGTTTGAAATGTTCAGGCCAATGCAAGTTTGGCTAAGTTTCTATTTTTTTTTAAAAATGAACACTACTGAAGATAAACAGCAACTGTATCGTAACCAAAAACAGAACTAGGTCATGCAATTAATTACAGATTTACTTCAGAACACAGCAATGAACGCACTCCCACCGGTTCTGGAAGTGTCTACTTTGGCAGATAGCTTTGAACAGCAGCTTTAAAAAGTAATTGAAAAGAAATGCCAGAATAAACAAGCTTCTTAGGCCAAATCAATGAAGAATTACCATTTACAAAAATGTCTTCCACAAATGCGCACATGGATGTCATGGTCAGTTCAACCTGAAACACTAGCGTCACTTCAAAAGTGACATGTTTAAAGATGGGGCATTTTTGGGGGAAAATTTTATTTACATTTGTATCAATACAAAAAGGAATAATTCAGTATACACAAAATTTTAAATTTTTTTCTCTCCAACCACCCTCCCCAACAGAAGAAAAAGAAAAGAACACCTACTTCTAAAGATATATTATTAGCATGTATACTATTCATTATTTTTATAGCTTCTAATTGAGAGGAATGGGTATAATCCATATATAACCATATAACAATTACAGCACGGAAACAGGCCAATTTGGCCCTTCCAGTCCGCACTGATCCAAGTCCCCTCCTCTAATCCCACTTACCAGCACTCTGCCCATATCCCTCCATACACCTCCCATCCATATACTTATTCAACTCTTAAATGACAAAATTGACCCTGCCTCCACCACCTTTCCCAGAATCCCATTCCACACAGTAACCACTCTCTGAGTAAAGAAGTTCCCCCTCATGTTACTCCTAAACCTTTGCCCGTCAACGCTCAACCCATGACCTCTTGTATCCATCTCTCCTACTCTCAATGGGAAAAGCCTTTCCACAATTCCTGCATGTACATTCCCAGATGACTCAATCAGAATCAAACAGAGCAGCAATTCCCCAAAGGAAAAAAATTCCAATGAAAATAACTGGAGGAACAAATAAAGTGCAAACCAATCTAATTTTAAAAAAATTCATTTGAATAATTCCATATGGTTTCTAAATTAAAAAAAAAATTTCAACTTGATTTCTTAGACTATATATAATTTTTTTCTAAAGGTATACAATTTTTCATTTAAATGTGCCATCTGCCTAATAATACATTTTCCATGTTACCACTATACATTTCTTTGCAGTAGCTATACTTAAAAAAAATTTCTTGATATTTATCCAATTTCAGTTTTATATCTTTTTCATATATATTCCCAAGTAAAAATATTCTTGGATCTTTTTGTAACATTATCTTCATAATTTGCCCTAATAATACACTCAATTCATTCCAAAACGTTTCCACTTTTTCACAGGATCATACTGAATGTAAACAAAGGTCCCTATTTCCTTGGTCCATCGAAAACCCTTATCCAAATGATATCTAGCATTAATTGTATTCGTAACACTCTCTTGACACAATTTTGACCATATTTCCTATTGACTTTATATATTTAGATCTCTCTCCCATCGTAATTTTGATTTATATAGATCTTTTTGTAAATTTTATATACATATTAGTAATAAATTTCTTCACCATAAGTGTATCTGATGTTATACTTTCAAACTGACTTTGTTGTGGGGGCCTCAAATCTATTCCTAATTTCTTTATTTAGATACAATTAATATACAAAATTGTATTATTTTGTATATTATATTTATCTTTTAATTGCCTAAAAGTTAAAAAGAACCATCCTTAAAAAAATTATTTTATCCTCTGTATACGTTTACTGAACCAACTATCAAATAAAGGATTATAAGTTGATTTTGCTTTAACAACATTTTTGGTAGTTGATAGTTCTCAATTCCTTTCCCCATAAAGAATTCCATTCCATATTTTTAAAATTGGTATCTCTATATTTCCTTTAAACAGTTCATTATTCCATTTATACAAAATTTGTTCTGGGATTGTTTCTCCAATTTTATTCATTTCAATCTGAACCCAAGCTGTTTTTTTCACCTATTTGATACAACAGGAGGACAAAAATCGCAATTGAGCTGCTTTATAATAATTTTTAAAATTCGGTAAACTTTGTCCACCCTGATCAAATTTCCATGATAATTTTTCAAGACCAACTCTTGACATCTGACCTCGCCAAATAAATTCTCATATAATTTTATTCAAACCCCGAAAAAATAATTCTGGTATATGAACAGGTAATGATTGAAATAAATACTGTATTCTCGGAAAAATTTTCACAGTTCACCCGTCCTATTAACGATATTGGTAAATTTTTCCATCTTCTCGAATCTTCTATCTTTTTCAATAGTAGTAAATAAATTAACTTAAACGAATTATTTAAATTTCTATTCATTTTTATTCCTAATTATTTAATTGCATAATTTTGCCACTTAAATTTTGTCATTATTTTAGAAGATGGTGCATTTTGATGATTATACCAAAAACGAAACAAATTTGATGAAGATCTCTGAAGAAATACAAGAATTGGACTATGACAAAGTATTAAAAAATGAGTAAGAGCCCACTATCATTTCACATCTCATGTATTTAGGGGCTTCTAAGAAGAGGGGTTTTTAATGAAGAATTTAATTTTGCCCACACATATTTATTCTGAAGGATGACTTAATTAAGTCAACTTTATTGTCACATTATACCAGGTATCGTGAGGAGAGGTTGCTTCGGTAGCACTCTAGCAAGCAACTCAAATTTGCATACTACTGTAAAAATGTAATGCATTCCAGGTACCCACTATTATCTGTGCAAAAAAAAAAGTACCCCTGATGTTGCCCCTGAACTTTCCTCCCCTCACCTTGAATGGATGTCCCCTGGTGTTTGCTATTTTCGCCCTGGGAAAAATGTGCTGGCTATCCACCCTATCAATGTCTCTCAAACTTCTAGGCCTCCCATCTTCTTCACTCCAAAGAGAAAAGCCCTAGGTCTGATAACCTTGCATCACAAGACACATTCTCCTATCCAGGCAGCATCCTGGTAAATCTCCTCTGACCTGTCTCCCTAGCTTCCACGTCCTTCTAGTAATGAAGTGACCAGAATTGAACACAACATTCCAAGTGTGGTCTAACCAGTGTTTTATAAAGCTGCAACATTACCTCATGACTCTTGAACTCAGTGCCCCAACTAATGAATATCAGCATGCCATAAGCCTTCTCAACAACCCTATCAACCTGCACTGCAACCAAGGTCCCTTTGTTCTTCAAAATCCTGCCGTTAACCATGTACTCTGCCTTCAAGTTTAACCATCTAAAATGCATTACCACACTTATCCAAATTGAACTCCATCTGTCAGTTTTTTCACCCAACTCTGGATCCTGTTTATAAGCTGTTGTAAGCTACGAACCTCTTGAATTTCTCCCCAAAGGGTAGAGGGTGAAGAGTGTTGTGAGGGCAGGATGGTCCTTCAGGCATGTAGGCTGCCTTCTGTGGCAGAGTAGAGTGTAAATGTAGTTGAAGGGGAGGTGGTTTGTCTGATGCTCTGAGCTGCATTCACCACATGCTGTAGCTTCTTCTGAATTTGGGCGGAGTAGCTCTCGTACCATTTAGCTGCATTTGATGGTGCACCAGTCAAAGCTGTTGATGAACATACTTTGAACTTCCTTAGCCTTATAATAAATTATAAACATTACTTTCTTGACTATCACATCAACATGGTTGATCCAGGCAGGTCATTGGAAATGTTCACTCTCAATAACCTGAAGCTGTCTGTTGTTTTCACTTCATGAGGACCATTAAACATCATGTTCAATTCAGTCTGATCCAAATATTAAAGCCATTAAATCTGGCCTAGATGAACATAAATTAAGTCTATTCTCAGATGATGTGATTGTATATTTAACTGATCTGGAAGAATCATTGGGCTAATTTACAAATAAGACTAGACCAATATGGTATAAATTTGGGATATAAAATAAACTGGGACAAAGGTGAAGTAATGCCATTGACATTCGGAGATGACTCTAAATGCAAAAAAACTAAATCTAAATGGCCTGAAGAAGGAATCAAATATTTAGGGGTAAAAATTAATCCACACTTAGATATCTTGTACCAGATCAATTATGGACATTATTTTTTAAAAAAATGAAGATGATCTAAAAGGATGGATGGAATTACCTGTTACTTTGATTGGCAGTGAGAATTGAATTAAAATGAACGTCTTTCCTAGAATTCAATGCTTATTTCAATCCCTCCCTATTATTATTCCTAAATTTTTTTTAGAATTTAAATAAAATCATCAGGAAGTTTATGTAGAAAGATGTCCAGGATTTCGATTGAAAAGCTTACTTGGAGATGTGAACCAGGTGGTTTGTAATTTACCCAATTTTGAATATTATGATATTGCAATGCAATTAAGATTTCCCTGGGTTTTTTTTTTGAAAAGGGAGTAAAAGCTGCTTGGCTAAATACATGAACAAAATTCTGAAGAAATATTATTTAAATGGAATGAAGACTTATTGATAGGGGAATAAGATACACCAATACTACAACATTTGATGGAAATATGGCATAAAGCACATAAATTAATAGGAGAGAAAGGATATGGTTTAGCTAATATGCTGATAATACAAAACAGATTGATACCCTTTACAATGAATAACAAAAATTGTATAGAATGGTCAAAGAAAGGTATAAGGGTTATTAAAGATTGTTTTCAGGATGGGCAATTAGCATCATTTGACCAATTAAAAACTAGATATGGATTATTATTTTTGGATATTTTCAGTTCTTAAGAGATAATCTATCTATTCTATATTCATTACCTCTTAAAAGATGAGACTGAAAGTGCAGTTACCAATCCGTACTTGAAACATTTTATATTGGTTATATACTTGTTAATTTTAAAAGGAACTAATAAGAAAGATTTATGTAAATCTAAACATAGATGGAAGATTGATTTAGACCAGACTACTACTGATAAAAAAAATGGACCAGATAGGTTTTAATAATATGCAAGGCATTATTACTGTTCGATATAGAACGGATCAGTATAATTTCCAGCACCACAAAAACTTAATAAATTAAAATATGAACTGTATGATAGATGTTTCCAATGTAAGCAAGATGTTGGTACTTTTTATACATTCAACATGGTTCTGCCCCAAATTAAATATTTTTTGGATAAATTTAATGGATTTTTCGCAACAGATAATAGGGATCCCACTTCCATGAAATCCTATGTTAGTTCTACTTGGTGATTTTGCAAGGATTGACCCAAATGTTCTTCTGGAGTGGTTTCAGAGGGACCTTTTGAAAATTGTACTAGTAGTAGCTAAAAAATGTATTGCAACTACATGGAAGTCAGAAGCAAATTTAACTATGGATCAGTGGCATACTGAAATGAGAAGCTGCATATCTTTGGAGAAAATTACTTATCATCTACAAAATAAGTAGTCACTTTTTGAAAATTTGGTTTCCTTATATGCAAAAGATTGGGGTGATTACTTTATGAACTGTCTTTTTTTTTAAAGATAGTTTGTCAATTCCTGACCTCACCTTCACCTTGTACCAGTATATATTATTTTTGGTATTGTTAAGAATGAATAATTAGTCATTTTATAATAGAATATTGTCTCCGCTCCATCCTCAACATCCATTGGAGCGCTTTCATCCCTAATGTCGAAGTACTCGAGATGGCAGAGGTCGACAGCATCGAGTCCACGCTGCTGAAGATCCAGCTGCGCTGGGTGGGTCACGTCTCCAGAATGGAGGACCATCGCCTTCCCAAGATCGTGTTATATGGCGAGCTCTCCACTGGCCACCGTGACAGATGTGCACCAAAGAAAAGGTACAAGGACTGCCTAAAGAAATCTCTTGGTGCCTGCCACATTGACCACCGCCAGTGGGCTGATATCGCCTCAAACCGTGCATCTTGGCGCCTCACAGTTTGGCGGGCAGCAACCTCCTTTGAAGAAGACCGCAGAGCCCACCTCACTGACAAAAGGCAAAGGAGGAAAAACCCAACACCCAATCCCAACCAACCAATTTTCCCCTGCAGCCGCTGCAACCGTGTCTGCCTGTCCCGCATCGGACTTGTCAGCCACAAACGAGCCTGCAGCTGACATGGATTTTTACCCCCTCCATAAATCTTCGTCCGCGAAGCCAAGCCAAAGAAGATATTTGTTCCATAATTTTAGTAGTGTGAATAACATTTAGTATTTTATAGAGAAGAATAATAGTTTTTTTTCCAATTATTAATGCATTATCTAGGTTTTCTTAATCTTTATTCTTAAACTTTTCTCTTTTCTTTCTTTTCTCGGGGGAGGGGGGGTTCTATTAAAAAAAAACATCATGTTCGAGTTAAGTATATTATCATTATACAATTGTAAAGTACACCCAATGAAACGGCGTTTTTGGTCCAAAGCACATGGAGTATATGTAGTCTTCTTTGGCTTGGCTCCGCGGATGAAGATTTATGGAGGGGTAATGTCCACGTCAGTGGCAGGCTCATTTGTGGCTGGGTTTCACCAAGACAAGTAGTTACTTAAGCAAAAGTTGTTTTTAATTATCTTCAAACATGAAAACAGAAAAATGGCTACAATGGTATTACAGAATCTTCCCTATAGGGTATTGTTCAACGAAAGTGGAACATGTAAATAGTGAAAATTGACACCAATGCTAGTAGGTAATATACTTCATGCAGTAGTGGTGTACTGCCTTGCTACCAAGTCTCAGGGTCAATAATTTCTGCGTCTCACTAATTTAAAATAAAATCAGCTATCCAGTGCACCATAAAGAACACTGCAATGATTCACACCACAGTTTCGTTGCTACAGGTGGCGAGAGCTAATGAGCTGCAATGAGCAGATCTGTGGAGAATAGGAATAATAGCTGTGCTTTGAAATCAGAAGGCTCCAATAAAATACGGCACCAGGCATGATTAATGGCAACTTATAACTGGATTGTAACATCAAAACCTGTGACACATCACTAGGAATGAAAACGCAAAAAACACAGGGTGCATTTTTAAATTATCTCAACAAGGCTCTCATTTCTGCAAATAAAGCCCAGGTAATTTTTCAATCAGCATTCAAGTAAAGCTGAAAAAAATAACTGCAAATGTTTAGTAGAGTAAATCAAAGGATTATACCTGTTGCAAAATAAGTGGCATTACTTTTATTTCCTCACTTTATTTTTCAAGTATGTAATTGCCAACTTTCTCTCTTGCATGCTCCAATTATTTCTGCACCAGGAGAAAGGTTTGAATTCAACGTAACTTGCTCGTGACAGGTCCATCTGAAAGTCTGATTTACTGTGCAATGTGCTTGTACCTTCTCTTCCTTCTTCCAATGGAAAAACAGTACAACCACATTTGGACCACAATGAATTCTCAAAAGAGCACCAGAGATTCTTAAAGGTGACTTCTGCTGAAAGAAGGCATGAAGATATGGCAAGGGCAGGCACCAGCCTGATGCAAAGTTCCTGAATACAGTCAGTTCAAGGTCATTCATGTAAGCTATCAAAAAAACTAAAAAAAATTGATTGAACCATATTCTATGCCTAAGTAATTCTTCGAGGGAAGAATTACCATAACCAAACATCTCTGTACAATTAGACCCATTTAGCAAATTTGATCAAGTTCAAGTAAATAGTTAAAGTAGCTGAAATCATTTCAAGAATGCAAGATTTTCACAAATACCAAGTATTTCACCCAGGAAGGAACAATGCGATACTTGGATTGCGAAATCCCCAATGGCAAGTCAATGGTAACTGGCATGGTGCATTTTAATTCAATTTCACAAGAAGCCATGTATTACACTTAATAATTTGATTTGCAATACATGGATAAAAATAAAAGCCCTTCCACAATCCATCTTTCAGACAGAGGGCAGTAGTTTAATCCTTTGACACCTCCAGTGTCATTCCACATAGTTTTCAGTTTATTCAGACTTAGTTTTTCTTTATCCGTAGCAGTTGAATCTTTGAAAAATCAAGACCATTAAAATGAATTTGTGCCAAGGTAGTCAAATTATTTTATGCTAATCTGAATGAAGGTGCTGCACTTTCATTTTGAGAAATAAGTAAACAGTCTTTCCTGAGATCATGCCGAAATAAACATTGGGACTAGAAATCAAACCAACAGTTTTAATTTAAGAAAAGTTGGATAAGTTTCATGGCATTTATATTTACAAGAGTAAATCTTCCTAGAAAGCTCAGGCAGATGCTGGATGACAATAGAGAAATGCACACAAATACATTTTGAGTAAGTTGTTTGCGGCACAGGAAGACCAGTGGTGGATTAACAACTACCCTGGTCCTAGGCTGAGCTTTAGTAAGGCCCACCAGGATTAGCATCATGGGGGGTGGGGGGGGGGCACATTTTCAGGCCAAGCCCCCCACAAATAAGTTTTTGTGCCTCCTCACCCACCCACAGCACAATGTTTCAGAAGCAACTACATATTTTATTAGGTTTTCCATTCCTCTCAAATTTAATGTCTCCATTAATGCGAATGATGCTTGAAGTTCAAATTTCTTGATTATTCAAGCACAAATCATTTTGCAATCCCAGATTAACATTTAGAACATGTGGCCTCTGTTCAATCTGATAATGCAGTTTAACATCAATTTCAGCAAATGATTTTGCTGTGCTATTCACTAAGGAGAAGGATATTGAATTGTGCAGGGTGAAGGAAGCAAAGAGGGTAATTATGGAGACTATAGTGATTAAGAAAGAGGAAGTACTGGAGCTTTTGAAGAATATTAAGTGGATAAATCTCTAGGTCCCAACAGTATTTTCCCCAGGACCTTGAGAGAAGTTAGTGAGGAAATAGCAGAAGCTTTGACAGTGGTTTTTCAAATATTATTAGAAACAGGTATAGTGCCAGAGGATTGGCGTATTGCACACGTGGTTACTTTGTTTAAAAAAGTTCAAGGAGCAAGCCGAGCAATTATCACCCTGTAAGTTTGACATCTGTGGTAGGTAAATTAATGGAAAGCATTCTTAGAGATAGTATATGTATCTGGAGAGGCAGGGTCTGATCAGGAACATTCAACATGGATTTGTGCGGGGAAGGTCATGTTTGACCAATCTTGTTCAATTTCTTGAAGAGGTGACAAGGAATGTTGATGAGGGTAGAGCAGTGGATGTTGTCTAAATGGACTTCAGTAAGGCCTTAGATAACATTCTGCATGCAAAGTTAGTAAGGAAGGTTCGGTTGTTAGGTATTAATTTTGAGATAGTCAAACGGATTCAACAGTGGTTAGAAGGGAGATGTCAGAGAATCGTAGTCGATAACTGTTTGTCAGGCTGGAGGCCGGTGACAAGCGGTGGGCTTCAGGGATCTGTATTGGGTCCTTTGCTGTTTGTCATATTCATTAATGATCTGGATGATGGGGCGGTAAATTGGATTAGTAAATACCAAAATAGGTGAAATTGTGGATAATGAAGAAGGTTTTCAAATATAGCAGAGGGATTTGGACTGGTTAGAAGAGTGGGCTGAAAGGTGGCAGATGGAGTTTAATGCTGAGAAGTGTGAAGTGCTTCATTTTGGTAGGAATAATCAAAACAGGACATACATAGTAAATGGGAGGGTATTGAGGAATGCAGTGCAGCAGAAAGATCTAGGAATAATGGTGCATCGTTCCCTGAAGGTAGAATCTCGTGTGGATAGGGTGGTGAAGAAGGCTTTTGGTGTGCTGGCCTTTATAAATCAAAGCATAGACTACAGGAGTTGGGAAGTGATGTTGAGACTGTACAAGGCATCAGTGAGGCCAAATTTAGAGTACTGTCTGCAGTTCTGGTCACTGAATTATAGGAAGGATGTCAACAAGGTAGAGAGAGTGCAGAGAAGATTTACGAAAATGTTACCCGGGTTTCAAAATCTAGATTACAAAGAAAGTTTGAGCAAATTAGGTCTTTATTCTTTGGAGTGTAGAAGGTTGAGAGGAGATTTGATAGAAGTATTTATAGTCATGACTTCAGAATTAAGGATCAAAAGTTTAGAAGTAACATGAGGGGGAACTTCTTTAGTCACAGAGTGGTGGCTGTGTGGAATGAACTTCTGGGAGAAATAGTGGTGGCTGGATCAATTTTGTCATTTAAGGAAAAATTGGATAGGTAAATGGATGGGAGGGGAATGGAGGGTTATGGGCAGGGTCCAGGTAGCTGGGACTAGAGGAGAGTACTTGGTTCGGTGCAGACTAGAAGGCCCAAAATGGCCTGTTTCTGTGCAGTTATGATTATATGGTTAATAGAATGAAAATAATTTTTTTTTAAGAATTGGCAACTTCAACACAATAATGCACATCACCAGGGAGGTTATCACCTATGGTTAGATTAAATGTTCACTCAACAATTATGAAAGTATCTAGCAAAAGTTTCACACTGTCTGCCCCATTATTACTTTATTTATGAATCAAATTAAAAGGCAGAAATAATCAGATGAAAATTACATTTTATTAGAAGTCCATTCGATAGAGACTTCACTAAAGTCCTCACTAATTTGTACAAATATTGCTTTGTTTTTCAGCCTGTAACACATTGCTTTTAATTTAATTTCTGAGGAGGCAGACAGGGAACACCACATCGATAATCCACTGCCCATTCCAAAGAATACACTCGCATGGCGCTTTCATTTGCATGCGCAGAGAGGAGCCGGGACATGTTTGAGTCCTTTGCACGTGTATTAAGAGTGGATTTTATCTCATTTATTTCAATGAAACATGATACATATAGGCCAAATCAGATCAAACAATTTTATTACGATTAGTTTTCCAGTCCCACCCCTGTGCAACTAAATTTGAATAGAAAATAAAATTTCCTGAAGTTTATGGGTTATTTAGACTTACCTGCATTATGATTACAATTGTTGGAATTAACAATATAATGACAATTGGGTACATTGTTACAGATAAAGGGCAGGCAAATGCCGGCATGAACAACTACATCCAGTTTTTGCTGTGAAAGCTCCATCACTCCATGACTAAATATCGCGTCACTGCAAGCACGCACCAATCGTATGCCAGAAAAACATCGCTGCACTGTCAATGGGAAGTTAAAAAGATCCCAGAATGAAACCCGTTTCCAGACCAACAAATGATGGACTCAAAATTGAGTACACCGCCCATCCCATTTTTAAAAATGCTTATGGCTTCATGAATATTAGCCTTTTCTGTTATTTTCATAGGTATCTAACAATAAGCCTTTTATAGTGGAAATAAAAACAAAAACAATATCAAGGTGGGTATTCTCTGACCTTATAACGCTTCAGTTACCTTGTTAAAAGCTCCAAGGGCAGATTCAGGAGGTGAATCTGTGGCGGTGGGGTAGCCTCAGCGGTGGAGCAACTCTCTCCACCCCCTCTGTTGAAGGAAATGCTACTGAAAGCGGCTACAAAGGGATGGGCTGATGATGTCGTCAGCCCGTGACACAGGAGCGCGAATTTTAAAGCGCTCAGTGTGGTCAGATATTTAATTTAATGCATATTATTGTAGATGTATTTTTACAAAGTACCTGTTTGACTGGGAGGGAAGATCTATATTAATTTTTCACTTGCTGACGCGTATGGATGATGTCATGGCGACGACCAGCTCTACTGCACCACTCGCCCCACTTCCCTCAGCTCCAGAAAACATCTCCTGACACTGCTCAGTAAGAAAGCAATGCTGGATCCGCATTATCGGCCTTCTCCCTAAAAAGGTAAATTCAACTCTTTTTTTTGTTGAGCCACCATCAAGGCAGCATTGCACCATAAAAAGGCCTAATGTTTCCTACACCAACCCATCCTCCCTTGTTTGTTGATTTCAGTGAATAGGTGAAAGCCAATCGACAGGAGCATTGAAAGTTACAATTTGTTGCAATTTTAAAATACTTTTAATATTGTGGTTTATTCCCCTTTGGCATCATTAAAGTAACATTTCTATTAATGTATCTCTTATTTCTTCTGTTGTTTGACAGGCCGTCTCACCTTTCAGGCCTCCTCACCTTTCAGGTCCCTAGGCCTACTCAGCCTAATGGTTAACCCACCACTGAGGAAGACATTCAGTCTATCACATCCATTCTAACAAAGAGTCTTCAACCCAAATTATTAACTCTGTTCCTACTTTCCAAGGATGCTGCCTGATCTGCAGTATTTCCAGTATTCTCAGTTTTTATTCCAAATTTCCAGCATCTGCAGTATTTTTTTGATTTCCACATTAGTTCAAAACCTAATCAATTCAACCACTGACAGCAGTTGACTGGGCAGTCCAACCACCCAGTCAACTGCTGTCAGATCCGCACAAGCTTTGAATGGCCTGTTAAAGGAGCCGACAGCAGTTCTATTTAAAATCCCACGACTACGGGGTCTGCACCTAAGATGGCGGCACCTCTGATCAACAGCAGCCATGAGGGGTGCAGACTCCAGGGAAACAGAGGACTGGCGCAGGGCACCAGAAAATGGGGAGACCAATCCCCGTCTGAGATACAGGGGAGTCAACACACGGGATGGCGACCATGGCAGCAGACCAGTGAGGGGGCTCTGCGGCTGAAAGACCAATGCAAGCAGCGCGCTGCTGACGACTTGAGGCAAGGAACCCACGGAGGCTGTGGGCTGCTGGAGCCTGCTGTCGGGAGACTCGCGCTGGGCTGCGGACTGCTGGAGACTGGCTCGACACTGGCTGAGGGAGGTGCCAGATATTGGAACCGGGATACGAGGGGGTGCCGAAGGATTCCTGACCACGTCGGAGGCTCGGATCTGGAGCTCGGGTTGCCAATGGTTTGGACTGGACTCTGTGTGGCTACGGGGGCTGCAGAAGTGCTGGAGGCGGATCTACGGGCACTCTGTGACTCTGGGAGGACTCTCTTTTCCTTCTCTTTCTCTGACAGTAAGAGGTGGTTCAGGCAACTTCTGCCGGTGACGGTTACAGCAGGCAAAAGCAATTTCATGTAATACGAGACTGTTTTATTACAATGACAATAAATTGAATCTTGAAACTAATCCCATTCACTGCAGCCTCTCCCCATATCCTTGTCAGCTGTACTTCAAGTGATTCTTCAGTTTGTCTTCAGATAATTGGACTTAGACTGTGTAAGATAATTCATGCCTGGCAGCTCTATACAGTGGACATGGTATATTTGGATTTTCAAAAAGCTCTTGATAAGATGCTGCACTTGAGGCTGCTTACACAGGATGAGAGCCCATGGAATTACAGGAAAGGGAACGAAACAGATAGTGGGAATAAAGGGATCCTTTTCTGGTTGACAACTAGATATGAGTGGTGTTCTGCAGGAGTCACTGCTGGGTCCACACCTTTTCATGTTGCCTGTTAATGATTTGGATTGCAGAATAAATGGCTTTGTAGCTGAGTTTGATTATGATACAAAAATAGGTGGAGGGGCAGGTAGTGGAGAAGAAATAGAGAGGCTGCAGAGAGACTAAGATAGATGAGGAGAGTAGACAAAGAAGTGATAAATGAAAGACAATGTTGGAAAGTGTATGTTCATGCATTTTGTTGGAAGAAATAAAATCCAGATTATTGTTTGGATGGGAAAAAAATTCAAAGGTGCAAAAGGACTTGGGAATCCTCAGGTAGGATACGTTCAATTTAACCTCCTGGTTGAGTCAGTGATGAAGAAAGCAAATGCAATGTTGGCATTCATATCTAGAAAAATAGGATACAAGAGCAGGGATATGATGTTGAGGCTTTATAAAGGAATGGTGAGGCATCACATGGAGTACAGGGTACAGTTTTGGCCTCCTTATTTAAGGAATGATGCGCTAGCATTGGAAAGGGTTTCGAGAAGATTCGCAAGAATAATTCCTGGAATGAAGGGATTAGCATATGAGGAACATTTGATGACTCTTGGGCAGTACTCCTTGGAGTTCAGAAGAATGATGGAGAGCTCATAGAAGCATTTTGAATGTAGAAAGAGTAGATGTGGCAAAGCGGTTTCCCATGTTAGGGGAAATCAATGTCAAGAGGACACAACTTCAGGATTGAAGGGCACCCATTTAAAACAAAGATTACAACGAAATGTCTTTAGCCTTGAACCTCTGGAATTTGCTATCATGATGACTGTTGGTCAAGTAATTGAGTGTATTTAAAGCAGAGATTGATAAGTATCCAAATAGTCAGGGTATCAAAACGTTATGGAGAGAAGGCAGGGGAGTGGGGCTGTGAGGGAGAATGGATCAGTTCATGATGGAATGGCGGAGCGAACTCAATAGGTCAAATGGCCTGCTTCAGCTCCTTTATCTTATGGACAGTCTCTTGATTGAATACCATATCAAACAATGCAGTGTACATAGTACTTTTTTTTAAAAAGACTGGAATGTTAAAAGACAACACTTTATTGGCATTTGGCATAACTACCATACTCATCTTCCTAATAGTGACTTTCGAAGATGGTTTATATGGTACATACAATGCAGACACTAGGCAGGTGGTTCCCATATATTGCAGGCATCAGATGTTCAAAGAAAAAGGTATTATTCTTGCAATCAAGAAATCTGAATAAAAATGAGAAACAAGGACCTGGTCACAATATTCTTAACATCAGCCCTTCTTTTATGATGGAGGAATGCAAAGGAAGGTAGAAATAGGTGTGTTGGTCCTATGATCTTCCGTACCAAATGCCCTCTTAAATTTTTGTCCAAATTCAGAAACATTATTAAAAAAAAAAGTGTGGACAAATCGACTTTTCTTTCCCCCAAGCAAAACAAGCACTGCTTCAAGGATCCCACACCACCCTGGTCATAACCTCTTCTCACCACTATGGGTAAAGTGGAATAAGACTGGGTACCATCTCTTGAAGAAGCCTGAGAACCATCATTTCTAGGGTCAAAAACAGTTTCTTTACACAGCTATCAGACTCTTGAACCTCCTTTTTTTACACTTATCTACAACTGTTACAGCCCCTTAATACAACTGCCTGCAGAATTACTGTGAATGTTTATTATCTACCTATCTTATGGATTTCTTCTATTTCTTAATTCAATCAAGTTTACTGTTATATCATTTATAGCTCTACTTTCTCAAGAGTTTGGGAAGGTTTGGTATTAAAGCAGAAACCCTGGCAAATTTCTACAGATGCATCATGGTTTGGTATGGGGACAACAATACCCCCAAGCGTAAAGCCCTCAAAAAGGAAGTAGACAGAGATCAGAAAATCACAGGCAAAGCCATCTACAGGGAACACTGCTGTCGGAGAACAGCAGCAATTATTAGCCCTTTTTCCACTGGCATCCCAGTTAATTAGCTGTGCAGTGTCCTGGGATAGGAAGCAGTTTGCACTGTTTCTACTGGGCCGCCTTTAACGGGGATTGACTGCTTTTCCACTGAACACAACTCATCCCTGGGGATTGAAGAGTCTACCTTTGAGTGGAATAGATGAAAGTTGACCTTTTTCCACTGGTTTAATCAGCACACCGGCGTCAGCTGATGCCAAGGTTATGAGTAGGGGTAGAAACCGTCAATCCCCGGAGTGATTTGACGCCAGCGTGTTGATGGTTTTCCTTTTCCACTGAACCCTTAACCAGTTAATTCTCCATTAATTCCTAGGACAAGGGGCTACTAAAGATCCACACCACTCAGCACAAGCTCGGTTCTCACTGCTGCCATAGGAAAGAGGTACAGTGTCAGTACCACAATACTCACACCACCAGGTTCAGGAACAGCTATTACCCCTCCACAATCAAACTCCTCAATGACAAACTCAATCAATTACTCATTTAAGAACTCCTTGTTATGCACTTCATTGTTTTTTTTTGTTCTCGCTTTATTGCAATTTATTTACATTCATTACCTGCTTACAGTTCTTTATTTGTTTACAGGTATACGCTGTGTACAGTTTTTTTCCCACTATCAATAAATGGTAATTCTGCCTCGCCCGCAGAAAAAAGAATCTCTGGGTTGTATGTGATGTCAACCCGATTTATGATGTTTTGACTTACAATATTTCAAAGTTATGATGATTAGTTGGTGCCTACTTCTATCAATGTGGTTATTTTTCCTTCTCTGAAGGAAATGCTTCCGTCCAATCAGCACTCGCTGATCACTTCATACCGCCACCACCCCCCACCCCATCAACATCATTTTGGTGCTCCTCTTGTAGTGAGTGACATCAAGGAAGCATGCTTTGTTGGACCCAATGTTGTGGTTTTTTAAAAAAAGTGAATTGAAACGCATGCACAGATTACAGTCACTGGGAAGGGGGAAGAGAGCGCGACGGCAGTCGTTCCAAATCAGAGTGATGTGGCTGCCCCTAGTTACCAGACGCCATCTCAGGTTCCCAGTACGAGTGAAAAATTTGGCCTTCCACTGGGAGGCCGGCATCCCCATTACCACCGGGAGGCCGATGTCCCCACTCCTGCCGGGAGGCTCCCAGCAAGAGCAGGGATGTCAGGTCAGCCTCCTGGCAGGAGTAGCTCAGGAGATTACCCAAATAGGAATACCCCGACTTAAGATCATTTTACCTTACAATGCAAGTCGTGGAAACAAACTCCATCGTAAGTAGGGGGTCTACCTGTACGTACTCTGACAATAAATCGGAAATCTTTATTGGAAGGATATGTTCAGCTGCAGCAAAAATTTAGCTGCACGTTTATTTACACAATACATATGCCAATAAACTCGTCACAATCCCTATAGCAACACTGACACTTTCCATCAGGGATGGAAATAGAGTGAAAGGAACTGAAGTTTTAGACTTGCCATTGGGATTTTGATTGATTGAAATAGTTAAAAAAAACTTAATGGTTAAAAAAAAGTTGTGAACACTATTCCAAAAATGTCTCACAGAAATTAAACAAAGAATGTCTAGCTTATTTAGGGGGAAAAAGCAAGGCAATTTAGTTACCTTGGTCAAATATACTTATTGTCATTTGTTTTGGATTATCACAGTATGGTACCCTACATTCATTACAAGCTCCTACTTCATTATAACCAAACAATAACACACTTCATTGTGGATCCCACAGGAAACATTACCAAATGACTACTGAACTATCTTGAAACTGAGACAGAAAGCACAATTCTTCAAGCCACAAAAGATCCTCTGATTCTTATAAATTCTATTTTTACCCAAATGCAAACTGTAGCTTAAAACCACATCCTTCTCCAACCTCCCCCCACCTCATAAAAAGGTTAACTAGATTCGAACATTGTTGTATGAGATCACCATTTTTCACAGACCAAAACAAGTCTTTTCACAATACTAGCAACGGCTGCATTGTATCAAGCAGTTAATGCCATCAAAAAATTCTTGATGACAGGACAAACAATGGGACAGATTTTACTGGAACAGGGTCTGTAATACTGACTACAGTTATTTCAAACTACGCCTGCACCTTTACACTCCAACAAGTCATTGGAAGTGAACTAATGGGCCTGATCACGAGAATACATTGCAACAGTCACTCAATGTCCATGTGATATAGGCAAGATTGCTCAATACCATTAAAAGAATTATAGCAGAGCCTAATGATACCAAATGATTACTCAGATACATTTTATTTAGACATAGAGCGTGATAACAGGCCATTTCGGCCCACAAGTCTGTGCCGCCCAATTAATCTACACCCCCCGGTACGTTTCAAATGGTGGGAGGAAACCAGAGCCCCCAGAGAAAGTCCATGCAGACATAAGGAGAACGTACAAACTTCTCACAGACAGCATGGGATTTGAACTGCTGGCACTGGAAAGGCACTGCACTAACCGCTAGGCCAACCATGCTGCCCATTCTTTAGTAAATAAATTGCTGGAACGGGTCTCTGGATGGGACTTCATTATCGCACATTTGTTAACTTAAATCACCAACCATCCTCCAGTCTTTTAGTAAATTAATTAAAAAAATACTGAGACGGACAACCTGAAGTGTCAGGTAATCATCAGAAAACCTCAGGTTCCCTAATCTCGCAGACGACTGGTTCTCCGGGCAGAAACAATTAAAAGACCTTAAATTTAATTAGGAGCCATGCTCCACAGCATTTCTATGCCAATAGTTTGACTGGCACCAAATGAGCAATCACAAAAGAAACTTGTGTTCAGAATGACTATAATTGTGGCAATTTAGTTTGTATTCAATGTGCAAATGCAGCAGGTTTCTTACTTTTAAAAAGATATACAGTACCAGGTCATTTTGCCCCAAGAGTCTGTGCACCCAATTTAAACTCAATTAGCCTACACCCCCAGTACCTTTTGAATGGTGGGAGGAAACTGGAGACCCCGGGAAAAAACCCACACAGACTCGGGGAGAGCGTACAAACTGCTTACAGACAGCGCAGGACTAGAACCTGGCACTGTAAAGGCGTTGCACTAACGGGTACACCAACCGTGCTGCCCCAAATACACGTCTAAATGCATTGAATAAGACAGAACACAATATTCCCACAAAACAGATAATGATTTTCACCCTTGTCTAAATTACGGTCAAAATGGCTATTGTCTCGGCTAATGGATTTATTTCTGAGACAGACATTTTCTCAACTCAATTGCATTGGCAGTCTACCCAAAGTTACTAGAGCCTAGAGGATTTCCATTTATCTTTTAAATTGTCATTCTGGCCTTGATTGATACACCAATAATGAAATAACTGTAAAAAATATTGAAATGTGGCACTTTGCCTGAGCTTTGTTAACATGGATAATTAAAAGGGACTGTGTGCAATTTGAATGTTCCTTTCCAAAATCAGAGTCGCTTAACCCAGTACTTTTCCAGCAATATAAGTGTGCATCACTTCATTTAAGCCTATCCCTGCTCACGCAAAAATTCTATCAGTGAACATTAAAATCTATTCCTTCTCTTGTTCAACATCATCCAGTTATCATTGTCAATATTTAAAACATATTATTGATAACATGGAGACAGTAGATACAATTGGTACTCGCCTTTCCTTGCATTCATTATAACAGTACATTATCTTACAAAAGTGCTAAAGTCATATCCCTCAATGTCCAATGACAGCAGGATGTGAGCGACTACCCATCTAAATTTATGGCAGCAGTTAGCCTATCCATTAGGACACTATTACATCACTAGCGACTGGGTTCAAATGCAATGCTGTCCTCAAGGGGTTTGTATTTTCTCCCCATGGGTGGTATGTCCTCATGGGTTTCCACTATATTTTCTGGTTTCTTCCCGCCTTCAAAAACATGTTTGTAGGTTAATTGGTGTATTTAGATGCCAAGGGGTCTTGGGTCGGAAGGTGCTGGTTATAATGCTGTATGTCTAAATTTAACATTTTTAAAATTGGCCTGTCTGAAAAGTGCACCAAGATCCTTCCCACCCAATGCAGTTCAGAATCACATCAAGGTGGACGTGGGTACAGGTTTTCTCCAATGTACAAATAACATTCAGATTTCGGATTTATTGTCAGAGTACATAGATGACATCAAACCCTGTGATTCTTTTACTGTAGGTGAGGCAGAATTACCACTTATTAAAGAACTGTAAACACATAACAAATGTATACAAAATATAATACAGAGAGAATTTTTGCAAAAAATCAATTAAATTCACAAGTAGAGTCCTTAAATGAGTCCCTGATTGCGTTTGTTGTTGAGGAGTCTGATGGTGAAGGGGCAACATTATGGAACCATCAGCATTTGGCCAAATGTAACCCTGATATAATAAAATTAAAAACATGTTCAGCTGCCAAGAATGATGACAATGTGCTTGATCATGCATTTTAATTTGACATACCTAAACCTACATCTGCACAACTCAATTAAGCAAAGGTTTTGCAGTGTGTCAGTAACTTTGCAAGTTCAAAAGCTGTCTGCCACTGGAGCTGGCTAATCTCAGTATGTGAGGAGTGCCAGCTCCCAGCATGCATACCAAGAGGAATGCCAACTTGAAACAAATGGTTCTACTGCAGTGCAAGAAATATCTGGCATTGATTTTGCCCTGTTTGAGTAATGCCTCCCACAAACTTGAAGAAACAGCAGTAGCTTATGTCGACAATCTACAATTATGACCACGGCAAATGAGAGGGCCATTATGCCCAAACAGTTTGCAAATACAGCTTTAACCGTGTCAAGATTATAAAGTTCCAACACTGTCTCAGTGTTGGAGTGATGTCAGCTGCAAAAACCAAGAACAATCTCTTCAAAAATATATAGCCCAACTCATTGTTCCATATTCATGAGTATCTCTGGATGCTAAACCACAATAGCCAGCAATATTTTGTATCTGTAGGGGTAAACATGTGTGCTGACAATACAACTACTAAACTTAACTCTTCATGACATCAAAAAGCTGGAATATTCACTGAGTTCTCGAGTCACTATGCTTTTATTACTTACCAAGCGATCTTGAATTCTTAATTTAAAAAATGACACTATCACATGATCCGTGCAAATTGGCTCTTTTATATTGGAGGCTTATGTTATACAGGATGGAAACAGACCTTTTGACCAAACTCATTCATGCCAAGTCTTACAAGATATTGAAATGAACATTAGTGTATCAGTAAATACTACTCATGAGCATTAAGTTCAACAATAACAGCATATCAATAAGATTGGAAGAGTGCACTGATAATTTACATGGACGTTGCTGACTCCCGATTGGCTTAGAGAAAGGTTGAATAGGTTCAGAATCAGAATTTATTGTCATGAACAGTCATGAAATTCAGTGTTTGCAGCAGCGTCAGAGTGAAAACATACGAGATTACCATAAAAAAATAATAAGAGGACACGAAAAGTAAGGCCGTGTCTTTGGTTCATTGATTATTCAGGAATCTGATGGCAGCGGGGAAGAAGCTGCCCTTGGGCCATTGAGTGCCCGTCTTTAAGCTCTTGTACCTTTTTCCCGATGGTAGCAGAGTGGCCTGGGTGGCAGGGCTTTTGAAGATAGAGGCTGCTTTTTTTAAGACATAGCCTCACGTAGATGTCCTCGATAGAGTGCAGTCTGATGCCTGTGGTGTTGCAGGCCAAGTTAACAACCCTCTGGAGCTCATTCTTGTCCTGAGACCTGGCGTCTCCATACCAGGCAGTGATGCAACCAGCCAGAAGGCTCTCCATGGTACACCTTGTAGAAGTTTGAGAGTCTTCAGTGACATACCAAATCTCCTCCGACACCTCACGAAGTATGACTGCTGGCGGGCCTTCTTTGTGATCGCATCAACATAGAAGCTCCAAGACAGATGCTCGGAGCTGTTGACTCTCAGGAATTTGGTTCTTCCCTGGACTGTTAAAGAATGAGGGGAAATTTGATAGAGGCATAGAAAATTATGAGGGCCATAGATTTTGTTAACGGAAACAGAATTTATTTTCATACTGAGGTCAGGGTGAGACAAAAATAGTTTGAGGGCAATAGATGAAATGCTTATGGGGAACTTATTCATTCAGAGGGTGGTGAGAGTGTGGTACGAGCTAGTTGGTTGAGGAATTCAATTCCAACATTTAAAAGAGGATTGGATCAGTACATGGATGGGAGGGGTATGGAGGGCTATGGCCCAGGTGAAGGTTGATGAGACTAGGTGGGATAAATCATTTAGCACAGACTAGATGGGCTAAAAGTGCCCATTTTTGTGCTGTAGTGTTCTATGGTACAGGATGCTAACTATTAAAGGACTTAAAGTGGCACAAATACAAAGGAAAAGTTACAGCTATAGCCACTGAAAACGCAGTGGCTGATGAACACGAAATAATGACACATACAGTTGCAGGTAAATCACAACTAGTTTACTCGAGTCACGTGCATATTCTTATAAAACAAACACTGAACCATGCGCGCCACATCATGACCTTAAGACATCCCGTGCCGGTTCGCTAGACTTCTGGAATTTGTAGTCTATCTATTGTGTTGCTACACAGCCTCTAATTATTTATTCCAGGTATCTCTGGAGGAGGGGTACGCTGGTGGGGGTGGGTGGTGGTCAGGTTATTCAATTCAAATAAAGATATTCAAGCATGCATTCCTTTTTAAAAAAAATTATTGAGAAATGCTCAGACCAGGGAGCGGCTGTGGAGAGTGGTTAACATTCCAAGTTAATGGTCTTCTCTCAGACCTACAAAGAAAAGTTTAACAAAAGTTGAGCAGAAAAGAAGTGAAAGGACCATGATCTGATCATAATGAACCAATTCTGGATGAATTGGGCCTTTACACTAAGAATGAATGATCCTTGCCAGACACATTTAGAGAAAGAACTTAAGAACAACAGCCTTTATTGGCTTCATTTTAATCAGCCTCTGAGGGGTAGAACAAAAGAGAAAATATATCCTCTCGAAATACTCAAACATCATTTTTGGTGATTGGGAGAACCCAGGGTCACTATATTGGCCCAAGCCTGGAAAGTGCATCGGGGTCAGGAACTGCTGGGAGTCAAATTGCCATCAGGTTTCTTGTCAGAGTACATGCACGACATCATATACAACTTTTGAGATTCCCTTTTCCGGGGCGAGCCAGAATTACCACTAAATGGTAGTGCAAAAATTAACTGCACATAGCGTGATGATGTAATCAAAAGAACTGTAAACAGATAACGAATGCAAACAAACGGACTGTGCAATACAGAGAGAGAAAAGAAAATCAGTAAAGTGCACAAGCGTCCTTAAATGAGTCCCTGATTGAGTTTGTTGTTGAGAAGTCTGATGGTGGAGGGGTAGCAGCTGTTCCTGAACCTGGTGGTGTGAGTCTTATGGCACCTAGACCTCTTTCCTGATGGCAGCAGCAAGAACAGAGCGTGGGCTGGGTTATGCGGGTCTTTGATGATTGCTCTTGTCCAACCACCCACTAATTTTAAGATAACTCATTGATGACTAACAGCTGAATCCTTGCCAACACTGACCTCACATTTCATCTGGATTCAGAGAGGAAGCAGACCATGTGCGAATGACTGAAGTGCACACAGATCAGTTTCAAATCTGAGGCTCCACCCTGAAAAAAAAATGCAGAAACTAACACTGAGACTGTAATTTGAGTGAGTGAACTACTTCCTATCACAATCTATTACAAGCACTTCAACAAACGTGGAACAAGCCAGCAGGAAATATTTCTACAAGTATAAATGTTCCAGTGATGAACTATTACAGAGAAGAGCTGAAATACTAATTGGGGCAAAGAAAGAAAGGAGTGTTGAAGCCACATAGTGCCTTATTCTTGTAATCAACAGAACAGAAAACTGTATGATTGAGGCTTTTTGGTTCACTGCTTTTCAAAAGCTGCCAATGTTGACTTAAAAGCCCTCTAAATTTCTTCACAGTAGTACAGCCAAGTTTGGAAAATCAAGAATTTGGAGATTGTGCTAAATGTATTGGAAATTGTATTATACATTTCTTCTTCACTGCCTCAATTAAAAAAAATCTTTCCCTTTTTCAAACAAAAATACAACACTTCTCCAAATCAGCTGCAGATTGTGGAATTTCACACTAACCCGCAAATTACTTTTATTCCAACACTGCCCCAATATATTTGCCAAGAACAACCTATTGTGACTGCATCCTTACAGGGCCAGGCTAGTGAGTACCAAGTGAGCATTGCAATTGAGAACACAGCTCCAGTAACCTGTCTAATACCAACTGAAGGTAGAGCAGCTTTCAGTAAAAGAGATTCCTTTACTGATGCAACTGGTGATCCAGCTGTCATAACACATCAACATCAGCTCAGTCACACAGAAGCTTTACAGTGACTTTGAGGATAAGCTTATTGCTTGCTGTTGCCCTGAACTCTGCAGACAGGTCAACCCCAGGATAAATGCCTGATTTGTGCTATGTGAGAAGTGTTACATTTAGCCTTAGTCTTCCTTAACTAGACAAAGGATAGCATGACTGTTCCGGACTGTGTTCTTGGAACTCAGGCACAATGACATGCACACACGTTGAATTTGATGTTAGCTCTTTCTTGATTGCCACCAACAATTAAACTTGATGACAGCTTTCAAATTTAAACACAGTTCACACAGTTGAGGCAATTGTAGACTCAAGAGGAGTGCAGCCCAGAAAGGTTCCTTCTCCCCACATTCTCTATTAAGCCCATTTGCCTGCATTAGGTCCATTCCCTTCAAATCCTTGGCTGTTCATGTGCCCAAGTGCCTCTTAAATGTGATTACATTCAATTCCACCACCATCTTTGGCAGGGAGTTCCGGGTAAAAACCACTCTAAAAATAATTCTCCTCAGGTTTGGAATTCAAGGGAGCAAAAGATTGAAAAGATACTGAAAGGGCTGGGGTGTTGGTCCCACTCACCAGTGGGAAGCCATGCTTTCTCAGATTTAATTTTGGTAAATGCATTGGGCTTGTTAGAAGCACAATTTATTTGAGTCTTCATTTTGGGGATTCACAGTAAAGCATTTATAGATGTGTCTGGCACGGAATTATAAATTTAGAAGGAACAAAGCTTTTTGATATACATATGACCATATAACAATTACAGCACAGAAACAGGCCAGTTCAGCCCTTCTAGTCCATGCCGAACAAAAAGACTCCAATTCAATGCTTGGGGTATAGAACAGAACACCCAGGATAGGGTGAAAACACTCTGGGAGCAGTGCAAGAATAAATAACTCCATCTGAAGTAGATGACTTTTGGCAGCTTTCCATCAGCAGGAAGAACCCAATTGAAGGGAAAATCACCAGTTATAAACCCATTCCAAACACATTGGAGAACGAAACCCTTGATAATAAATGGTTTAAGAACTTGCATTGCAGTCACATCTGACTGGCTGAATCACTTTCAGTCACATTAATCTTGGATCAGTCACATATTAACTTTTATTGGCTATATGGAACCAACCTTGTTCCAAATTTACCCCTCGAGCACCCTCAACGTTTCCTCTGTGACATCAATGACTCCTGTGGTGCTACTTCCTGCACCAGGGAAAATCTCACCAATCTTCTATATTTTGCAACTAACCTCCACCCCTGCTCTCAATTTTATTCCAGATCTCTGTCTGCATCTCAGGAGTCAAGCTATCGACTGACATTTTCTACAAACTTAAAAGCTCCATTCCAATCTAAACCAGCCATTCTCAACAGAAGCCACTGCACATTTAAGAGGGAGGGGGCACAGACTGAAATCATAAAATACTTTTTATGTTTTTTTTTAAATGTAGTCAGTAGGAGAGAAGTATGGAAGAAACCAACTAAACAATTGCTTCACAGGAAAGGGGCCTCATAACCTTTGAGCAGAGTGCCCGGGGAGCCATAGCCAAAAAAAAAAGGTTGAGTCTGGCTGATCTAGACTACACGATGGCCACACAATCTGCTGTAAGGATGCCATTCTTTCCTTCCAGTGTCTCTGCCTCTGCTCTCGAGACAAGGCCTTCCATTCCAGGACATCTGAAACGTCCTCCACCGTGGTCAGTAAAGCCAGCTCACTTGTTTCCTCCATCTCTTTAATCTGTTCTCTCACCTCCCCTCCTTCCAAATAGAACAGGGTTAGGTTTCCTCCTTCTTACCTTTCACCCCCGCCAGCTTCCACGTTCAGCTCATCATCCATCCTTTGTCTCTTCCACCAGCTGCAATTAGACTCCACTACCAGCTACATTTACTCTTCTCCAGCCCTTTCTGCAGGGATTGTTTCCTCTGTGTCTCTCTTGTCCACTCCCTACCCATACCTCTGTTAGCCCTACTACATTCCTCTTCATTCATAGGAGGTCCAACACCTACACCTCCTCCCTCATCACTCTCCAGAGACTTAAATAGGCCTTCATGTGAGGGAAAAGTTCACAAGCACCTCCTCCAACTTCGCTTTCTGCATTGTGATCCCAGTGGAGCCTCCTCTACATCAGTGAGACAAAGTGCATTCTTGGAGATCACTTCACAGAGCACCTGCATCCTGTCTGCAACGACCACCCCAAGCTCCAGGTTGCACGTCATTTCAATCAGCTTTCTGATCCTTAGCCTTCTCCACTGCTAGAGTGAGGCCCTCCGTAAATTACAGGACCAACTCTTCATATTCCACCCGGCCAGTCTACAACCCAGTGGCACAAACAATGAATTTTCCAATTTCAGGTAACGTGTTAGGGGCAGCATGGTTAGCTTAGCAGTCAGCACAATGATGTTACAGCGCCAACGATCGGGACCAGGGTTTGAATCCCGCGCTCTCTGCATGAGTTTGTTCATTCTCCCTGTGCCTGTGTGGGTTTCCTCCGGGCGTTCTGGCTTTCTACCACCCTTCAAAACGTACTGGGGTTATAGGTCAATTAGGTGTAACTTCTCAGATTCAAGCAATTGCAGCCTTTGCCTCGATCATCTCGCTCCATCCTGTATGACTCATCTTCCTTGTTGTCCTTTTTATTCCTCTTCACACGCATGCACACACAATGTCAGCCATTTGCCAATCAACTGCCTGTTTGTCACCCTTGACCCTTCCCTGGTTTAAACTGTTGGCTGCCTATATTACATCTTCTCTGCACTCTGTCTTGAAGAACTGTTCCCATGTCATTCCTTCTTCTCCCACTGACGCCATTTGGCCACCAAGTTCCTCCAGCAGATTATCTGTGGCTCCAGATAGCAGCATCTGCAGTCTCCTGTGCGGTTCTAGTGAATTAGTCTCAGAACACTGTCACATAGTGCTTTCTGATTATGATGCCTATCCCACCAGAGCAACCCCATTTCCCCTCCTCATTCATCAGTAACCCAGCATTTTATTTTACTTTAACTTTCTCCCTCTCCCTTCAGGGTGACTCTCATCTAATCTGGTTTTGGGGGCTCCAAGGTGACTGATGGAAGTCAACGTGGGTTTTGGGCCAGGAGGTGCCTGTTTGGACATGTGGGTGGACATTTTGCCAGGCAGTACACATCTTCCTCTGCTCACATGAGCTTCTCTCTGTGCCAGGAGAGTGTAATTAATGCAATTAATGTTAGATATCAAATGGTATAATTTTTTTTTACACCAATTATACTACACTCCGTATAAATTACATGGACTTGATTCAAATTGTTCTGACAAATGTTTCAGATGTAACAAAGAAACTACATGCAGTTTGGTCCATATCCCCAACATCTCTTATGAAACATAAAGCCAGTTGGTTTCTGATGGCTGTCATCAAATCTGCTTCCTCTGCCATTTGAAGTATTGCAGATCATAGTTTGAACTTAAATTCTGATAGTTTTGCTTTACAAATTTTCATCAATACCACACCCATTCACGTGGATTGGGTCAAAGGTAAAGATAATAGCATCTAATGTGAGAGCAAGTTGGGGACTACAGCTGCAAGGAGGATAAAAAGGAAGAAGAGGAAAATTATGATCAGTGGATCAAATAAGAAATGGGAGCAGGAGTTGGCCATCCGGCCCCTCAAGCCTGCTCTGCCATACAATGAGATCATGGCTGATCTGATAATCGGCTCATCTCCACCTACCTGCCTCTTCCCCATAGATTCTCCACCCTCTGGGAAAAGCAGTTGAATTAAATTCTAAATTAATTTTTAAAAATTTTGACATTTCGCCAAGGAAACCCAACCAAATACGGGGAAAACGTACAAACTCCTTACAGACAGCACCTAATTCAAACCCTGGTCACTGGCGCTGTAATAGTGTTGCACTAACTCCTACGTTAACCATGCCACCCTTCATCGCCATCCTAAATCTAATACCCTAAATCTTGAGGCTATATCTATCCCCTATTTCTATTTCTCCCCCCCCCCCCACCTATATCCGTCTTATCTATGCCTTTCATAATTTTATACATTAATGCTAATGAACTGGTAAAACAGTCGGCTGGGATTAAACTAGTAACCTGAAGAATCTGCATACAGGCTTTGAACATGTGATCACTTGCGTATGTTATTGCACCATACCTTTACAGGGAAAGACAAGTTTTTGCCTGGATCCTTTTTATTCTCAAACTGACAGATCTCAAACTGGCACTAACAGATCTGCTCCAGTTCTATAAAAATTTGTATCAAGAAACTGCCCATGAAAAGATTGGTCAGTTAATGCATCAGGGCTGGTGCTGTAATAATTTGTTACTAAAGATTTGAAATTTTTGGATAAAAATAGGCTTACAATTTATTGTGCAATACTGACTATCTTTGGCTTGGCTTCGCGGACGAAGATTTATGGAGGGGGTAAATGTCTACGTCAGCTGCAGGCTCGTTTGTGGCTGACAAGTCCGATGCGGGACAGGCAGACACGGTTGCAGGGGAAAATTGGTTGGTTGGGGTTGGGTGTTGGGTTTTCCTCCTTTGTCTTTTGTCAGTGAGTGACTGACTATGATACAACTTTAATCTCCTGGTAGATCTCCTGATGTCATCTCAATTCATTAGAAAAAAAACTTGGCTATTGCTCAATGAATACACAGTGTAACCTTTCTGCAACTTTACACCTGCAAGCAATATGCATCTTTTGTTAGCCATGATTGACAGTAAAGAACAAATGTGAGCAAATTTCCCTGGGCCTGGGGAGTAATAAAAAAATACATGCATAATTTAGAACCACTTTTTTTCAAATTGATCAGCAAGTGGAAAAACTATTGAGAAATGCAAAAGCTTTAGGTGCTGGAATCTTGAGCAGAAAAATCTGATGAAGAAACTCAGCAGGTCTGAGACCATAGGTGGGTAGGATTTATCTTCTATATGAAAATATTTTTTTCATTATACATACTCATACATACAGTGCATGGTCTTTTCACAGACCGCAGAGCCCACCTCACTGACAAAAGGCAAAGGAGGAAAAACCCAACACCCAACCTCAACCAACCAATTTTCCCCTGCAACCGCTGCAACCGTGTCTGCCTGTCCCGCATCGGACTTGTCAGCCACAAACGAGCCTGCAGCTGACGTGGACTTTTTACCCCCTCCATAAATCTTCGTCCGCGAAGCCAAGCCAAAGAAAGAAGAAGTGTCATATTAGTTTGTATATTGTATCTGTACATTGTAGCACCATTACTGCTAATATGCTTACCCACCCCACCCCCAGGTTATTCTGCTATTTGTAGGGCTTCCCTGTCTGTCTCAGGCCCCTAATGCCAGTAGTGTTAAGACACTAGACTGTGGACCTTCCCCCACAGAGTTGAGCCAAGCCTCAGTGCATCCCTAAGAAGTTACTCCTACATCCTGGAATATGCATGTTAGCAGCATTTCTCTCACTGGCATCTCATCGTGCTAGAAGACTAACAGGTTTCGCACAGACCGAAGAGCACCAAGCTGTGGACCTTCCATCAACTCTGGATGACTGCCTCTACATTTGACCCTGGAAACAGCCCATAAAACAGAGTTCACTGCCACTGGGGATGAACTACAATAAGGACACGTCTCCTTCTCAAACACTTACAAAATCCACAGTCTGTAAAGAGGTCTGTCTCCTCCCCATTGCATTTGTCTCGAGGGCCACGTGCATTGGGGATGATATTCCATTGGCCCAGAGAGGGTCCTTCTCACCACTGGCCAGGCCAACTCCTGGCACTTGGTGAGTTCTGGAAATGAAGTATTCTGCTTGATGAGCTAAACCGCCTGCTCTGGAAACCACCCAATATAGTATGCATTGAATCCTTGCCTTTCTGTGTCTGTAGGACATTCCGTGCTTACTTCTGCATTGTCGTCAAAAGTGTTTTGCTAGAAAAACTTTTCCATGAAATAGTCAAGTTTTCTGGTTTGGTCCCTTTATCAAGACTAGAAGAGGGTGATAGTACATGCATGAAAGGGGAATAGAAGTTGGAAATGGGCACACGTGATGGCATATCAGACAGATGGTGCACAAGGTGGACATTTGGGTAGAGGGAGAAGCCATTAGAAGTGACCCCTTCAGCACATCCTCCCCCACCTCCAGTTTAAATTCCATACAGAATATTTTGGAAGATCAAGGTGGGAGGGGGTGCGGGGGGGAAGAAGAAAGGAAGTGAGAGGATGGAAAAATGAAATCTAGGAGTCGGTAAAGAGATGGAAACAGTTGGGGTGGGGTTTCCCAAAATTAGAAAAATAATTGGAGGAAATCAGTGGGTCAAGGAACAGCTATGGAAAGCAATGGACAATCTAGGCCTTGGCCCCGAACCTTTAAATTTACAGTTGCAACTTTAACAGTTCATTTACATTCCATGGATGCTGCCTTACCCGCCGAGTTCCTCCAGCATTCTGTGTGTTATTCTAGGTTTCCAGATTCTGCTGTCTTTCTCTTTTGCCACAGTGTTCCTGCCATTAGATTCAAGGCCTTCCAAGAGAAAAGTGATGCACTGTCCCTCAAGTTTAGTGCAATATTAATGATTTAGTGCAGCAGTAAGTTTTAGTTTACATTAAAGCAATTTTACCATCTATATCATCTCATAATGTAATATGGGGTGACCAAACCATGGCTAGCAAACCACATGTGGCTCTTTGACATACAATGTGTGGCTTGTGGAAAGATGTTGGACCAGGCAGGAATCCTACAAACCACTGCACACAATGGCTTGCGATAGCGTAATTTTTGCAGGTCTCAAACATCTAAAGTTTATCGAATGTGGCTCGTCCAGCAACCAGCAAGAAATACTTGCCACTTATTATGCAAAGAATTCTCAGCAAGACAAGCAAGAGCTGTTACCTGAACCTCAACAATGGGCATTGGATCGCATTTTTGTTATGCGCATTCTGGGTGAAGATTGTAATAGACCTTTTGTTTTTCTTGCTTTTTTTAAAAATCACCCTGAGTTGTAGTAATAATGTCTTTAAGCACATTCAGGGATTTGGAGTTACAGTTTGTAAGTAGTGTCACAGATCAAAAACTAGAAAGAAACGTTACATAATTTTTTTTTCAGTTGACAATGACAGCGTCATCCCAGCCCTCCCATTAACAGAAACAAGTAACTCACGGGGTGCTTTTATTTAAAAACACAAATTGGTTAACTTTCAGTCCTGACTCCTCTTGGCTATCATTATAGGGATCCATTACAGACACTTGTGGCATCCATTTAAAGAGAACACGAGCAGGAAAGGCATCCTAGTATTGGACAACAGCCTAGGTAATAAACAGAGTGCTCCGGGTAAACGCTGGATATTCATCTGCCGGCCTGCCCCCGCCTCACCATGGGATAGCACTGTGACGACCATCTGGGCTCTGTGCTTGGGGAGCTCCCAAATGTGTGGCCAAAGTGCAGGATATGCAAGCCAGAGAGAGGTCTCTGGCTCCTGATGGATGCTCGCAGAGGTTGTTGGTAAGGGTGTTCACATTTGCCAGCCAAGCTGAAGAAACCAAGCACACAAGTCAGTGACTAGACTAGTTTCTTTCTCTACCCTCCCCTCTGACACGGGTCAGCAGCTTCCACAGCACCCTGCTCTATCGGAAGCACAGTGACCCTATTTGGTCAGGGGGAACTGGTGAGGCGCTGTCATCGAGTTTATGTGCCTTGTCCAGCATACGGAAGGAACTTATCTGTATATTGATCTGCTTGATTGGTTTTTTAAAGCACGTCTTTTTGGGGTTTTTTATATAACTATGGTTACAACACACAGAGTTATTGATTGTCTTTTGTCGTGATTGCAGAGTAATGTGACTTCTGAGGAGAGGAATGTTGTGTGTGGAGGAAAAATGGCCTCCCCGTCAGTCTGGAATGTGTGTAGTCATGTGTCCTCCCTGTCTGAAACTCATTTTCAGAAGTCTCTTCACCTGTCAATCCAGACACCTATTAATTAGTGCATACCTTGCCCTTGGCCAATTTAAATCACCCAGGGTCATTATTGACTCTTTGGCTTGGCTTCGCGGACGAAGATTTATGGAGGGGTAAATGTCCACGTCAGCTGCAGGCTCGTTTGTGGCTGACAAGTCCGATGCGGGACAGGCAGACACGGTTGCAGCGGTTGCAGGGGAAAATTGGTTGGTTGGGGTTGGGTGTTGGGTTTTTCCTCCTTTGTCTTTTGTCAGTGAGGTGGGCTCTGCGGTCTTCTTCAAAGGAGGTTGCTGCCCGCCGAACTGTGAGGCGCCAAGATGCACGGTTTGAGGCGATATCAGCCCACTGGCGGTGGTCAATGTGGCAGGCACCAAGAGATTTCTTTAGGCAGTCCTTGTACCTCTTCTTTGGTGCACCTCTGACACGATGGCCAGTGGAGAGCTCGCCATATAACACGATCTTGGGGAGGCGATGGTCCTCCATTCTGGAGACGTGACCAACACATAGCACATTCTTTCTCTTAATAGTCCTTATAGTCCAAGCCCCGGACATCGCTCCATGCCAGGTTGATGCCGTGGACATCGCTTTAAGTGTCGCAAGTAAGGTGTGCACTACACTGAAGCCGAGCCATAGTATTGTGATAGATCAATACTTGCAGGGAGCTGCACCCCTATTGGTACAGGGAACCGAGGGTGTGTAAGAGACTATGTTTGTCGTGTGTGTACTCAAGTGTGAGCATGTCAAGTATAGGTTTACTATTGTTGGAGTCCAACCTAGATCTGAGATGAATGTCCTTTTTGTTGCTCAAATGAAATAGAAACAGAGTACCATTTAACGTTCTCCCATTTATCTCCTGTTTGTTAATAAATTTGCATGTGATTGTAACATTTGTATCCAGACTCTGTAAACAAATTTCATGAGGAAAAAAAACCCTAATCTTCAGTTAACATAGCCATGATAATGAAGACTCCACCAAAATGGTTTCTTTAGTCATTAAAGAAACCAAATAACAAACTGAAAATATAGACAACTATTCACTAAATGGTATTCATTTTCAGGCCAAATGCAAAAATTATACTGGTTCACGATCCACCAGGATCCCTCAGGTCTGCTCTGCCGCAACCATCATGTGGTCAGTCATGCACTCATCAGATAAGAGACATTGGTAGCATTCCTTTCACATTTAATTTTCCCTCCTCATAAGAGGACAAAAGCAGAACTTTATCAACATGAACAAGTCACAAAATTACAGAAGCATCACAGTTCAACTATGGTGATAAATTACATTTTAAATAAGCATATTAGTGCAAAGAGGAAAAACTGAGATGGTGTCTGTGGCTTATTGTCCATTAAGAAATCTGATGGTGGTGGAGAAGTTGTTGTTTTTGTACTATTGGGTGTTTGTCTTCAAGCTGCTTCCCGATGGTAGCAGTGTGAAGAGGGCATGGCCAAGGTGGTGAGGAGGGTCCTTGAGGATAGAGGCTGCTTTCTTGAGGCGCTGCCTCTTGAATATATCCTTCATGGAGTGAAGACTGATGGCATCGGCCAAGTTCACAACTTTTCTTGCTCTGTGCTTTGGCACCTCTATACCAGACAGTGACGCAACCATTCAGAATACTCTCCACGGTACACCTGTAGACATTTGCAGGAGTCTCTGGTGACATAGCAAATCTCCTCAAACTCCTCATGAACTTCTGCCACTAGCAAGTCTTCTTCATGATGCCACTGATATGAAGGCTTCAGGATAGATCTTCAGAGATTTGAAGTTCTTAACCTTTTTCATTGCTGACCCCTCAATGACGACTAGTTTGTGTTCTCCTGATTCTCTCTGCCTGAAGTTCACAATCAGATCCTTAATTTTGCTAACAGTGAGTGCAAGGTTATTGTAGTGACACCACTCAACTAGTTGATCTAGCTCATTTCTGTACTCTTCCTCATTGGTGTGTATGATTCTGCCGACAACTGTGGTGTCATCAGCAAATTTGTAGATAGCATTTGAATTGTGCCTGGCCACAAAGTCATTGGATTCCATTTAGAACAAAGATGCAAAGGAATTTCTTTAGCTGAGGATGGTAAATCTGTGGAATGTGTTGCTGCAGGACGTTATGGAGGCAAGTAATTGGTGTTCATTTAAGGCAGAGATTGATAGGCCAGAGCATCAATGGTTAGGGGGAGGAGGCCACGCAGTGGGGCCAAGGGAGAAAATGGATTAACTGGTGATTAAATGGTGGGAAAGATGGGCTGAATAGTCTATTTCTGCTCCAATTTCTTATGGTTGTCTGAAATTAAATAAGCCCATAATTTCAGAAATAAGCAATAATGACTGGCCTTACAAACGGAAGGATTCAATATGACACATTTATTGACATACGGAGAAAATTAAGGATAAAATGCAAATTGCAAATCACATAAAAGTTTTTTTTTTAAAGTTGAACCAACAAGTACTGAAACAGCAAGATACTCATACAAGTGACATGGAAGCACAGAGCTATGAACATTAACTCTTTGAAAAGCAGTATTGAAAATACATAGCAAAATGGTTCAAAAAGGCACATGTATATAAATATCAAGTGATACTGACATTTTTTTTTAAACAAATAGGGATCTGGTTGGCAAACAGACTCCAAACAGAAGCAGGATACTTAAACCATGTATAAATGGATAAATTGTCATCAGCAAGCCAAGAAATAAAAGCTTCAGTTTCCAAACACAATGCCAACATTACATTTGGCATTACCGTTGGAAATCCAATGCAACACACTTCATTTGGAATAACATTGTGCATTTATCCCCATCAGGAAAAACATTCCAACAAGCTAAATTTTGCCGTACCTTTGCAATAACACTTACAAATATAAGAACTGAATGCCAGAATACTTTAAGCAGTGTTTTCATCTCAACTGCGGCGTTTTGATACCTCATTGCACTATTCAGCAACCAGGTCAGTGATCACCAAGACTTAATGCAGCACCTGAAGCAAAAATAATGAGCCTTGGTTCAATCCAGAAGTCTGCAATTAATGTGCTATTGGCGCATTTAGGACATCTCAATGTACCCAGAGATCACAGTTAAAAGAGTGAGCAAAGTTATCAAAACCACTGCTGTAAATGTGCAACACTCAGAACTGGTGGTGCCAGACCTGCAGATTTTTCCTAACTATGAGATGTTACTCCTATTAGTACACCTACACATTTTTTCATAATAAAGTTTCCAGTAAACCCAATAGGTTTTTTTTTGCAAGAAATGAAAGTAGGGCCCAGTGTACAAAGTGGAGTACAGGAACCATCAGCCCAGTTTGTGAAAGGAAGTACAGGAGTCATCACTAGAAGAGCTCCAAGTTGAATCATTAGGACGCCTGAATCGTTCATAACAGATTACTTCCGGCAGCCTCTCAGAATCAAAGATAGTAGATTCCACTTCATTTCTGTGGGCACTAACATAAAGGATGAAGCCAACGTTGGGTCCACCCAGGAAAGACAGGAAATGCCTGCAGGGCGAGTAATTTGAAGCGTGGTACCCTCCTTCTCCTTCTATGTGCTCCTGACACAGTGTTGATGTTCCCACTCCATTTTTGACACTCAAGGGACAGAGATTCCCTTGCTCGGAGATCAGATGCTATTTATTGTCATGTAATAAAACAGAAATGTAATATTACATGAAATTGCCTTCCAGCTGATGGAAAGCTGCCAAAAGTCATCTACTTCAGATGGAGTTATTTATTATTCTTGCACTGCTCCCAGAGTGCTTTCACCCTATCCTGGGTGTTCTGTTCTATACCCCAAGCATTGAATTGGAGTCTTTTTGTTCGGCATGGATTAGAAGGGCCGAACTGGCCTGTTTCTGTGCTGTAATTGTTATATGGTTTGTTATATGGTCTGTCATAAGACTGAGAAAGATTTGCCACTAGCAATCCCCAATGCCCCTTTGTCCTATCCCAAAGCTGCCTTAGGAACATATGCAATCCTTTTTCCTGTCCACAAGAGGATCTCTTCAGAACTCGGAACACTGCTGGAGCTGCAGAAAAGAAACATGCATCTTAAAATAAGTAGACATTAATTAGAGTAAAAACCCACAGAAATGCTGGAGGAACTCGGTCGGCATTGAGATGTCCATAGAAGATATATTACTGACGTTTTAGGCCTGACCCCAAGATGCAAGCAAAAAAAAACATGAAGGTATCTGAATAAAGACCCAAGAGTGGCAGGGGGTGAAGCCCAGACCAACAGATAAAAGGTGTTAATTGGATACGAAAAGAGGAAAGGTGAGAACTGATTTTGGCTCAGTGAAAGGAAACAGATGGAAAAGGGAAGACAGTGAGAAAGAATTGGCGCCAAGGGGAGGGCATTCACAGGCATTGCACCCACCCCCCAGCAGAGTGCTGTGCCCCCCCCCAAATATGATTGCAGCCATCGCTCCCCATCAGACCCGCCCCCACCCCTTCAGCCTCACTAGCGCACGTCAAGCATCACTTGCAGCTAATGATGCTTGACATCATAAAAGCAGCACTCTTGGTACCTACACCGGAGGGGGCCGATGATGGTAATAGCAGCACCCCCCCCCCACTGCCCAACAATCTTATCAACATTGCACCGTGCCCCCTTGAACAAAAACAGACCCGGGGGAAAGGCAACAGGGTTATGAAGAAAGGGGGATGGTGGGGGGGGGGGCTGGTTAATGGAAACCAGAATAGTCAATCTGTTTTAAGGGTGCCAAGAGGAAAAGGAGGTCTTGATCCTCCAGCATGCAGGTGGTCTCAGTCTGGCAGCACACAAAACCATGAACAGACACGTCAGCAAGGAAATGGGACGGGGAATTAAAAATGGGTGACCACTGGGAGATCAACACTATTGCAGCAGACAGAGCTGAGGGGCTCAACAAAGCCATCTCCCTGTCTGTGCCCAGCGTCACCAGACCTTCGTGTTTCGCTACATTAATTAGAGCTCGAATCAGAATAAGAATGCTCTCAAAAGGGATTAGTACTCAACAACGAGCCAAATCTGCCTGCTTTGCATCCCATTCAGATGAGCGCACTCCACATGTTCCCACACTTTTTTCTTCTCTCTTCCCCAGCAACCCCCCCCCCCCCGCCCCCCCCACTCTATTTGTCCTGCAAATCACTGTAGTATTAACATCTCCGACAGGCTAACTGCCAAGCTCTGCTCCAAGCACTTGCTTGATCTACTGCCTTGCTAATTACGCTTTCAAACCACACCACAAGCACAAAAGTTGGGCTTTTCGAGGCTGTGGCACGTGAACAAACTACTTCATATTCAATTTCAGGCCTTTAAACATTACTGCAAAATTAATATCAATGGTTATTCATGACTCCCTTGAGAGACTTTTCTTTTTGCACTACCAATTAGTGGTAATTCTGCCGCACCTGCGTGAGAAAGGAATCTCGGGGTTGTATGTGATTTCATGTATGTTCTCTGACAATAAATCTGAAATCTGACTTCAAACATTTTATGCAAGGTTTATCAGGCACTAGCAACATTATGAACTAACTGCAAGCCACAACGATCTGGATGTATCCAAATTCTTATACTGGACCTCTGCTGATTAACAATTTAAATTTACGTGTTTATGGAACAGCTCTAGAAGGCTGCTCTAGTGCTGCTTTTATGCGGAGTGGTGCTTCAATGCATCATCCAGAGCCACTGTAGGCGGGGCGACTGTTGCCATGGCGCCATCCATCATAAATATGCAGCTTCCCTACCCATAATCCCCCACGCAGCTGGAACCATTCTAGGAAATGCAGAGCCGTTCCAGTTGCGTGGGGGATTATGGGTAGGGAAGATGACCATTGCTCTGCCATGTATTGAGCCACTGACACCAACAAGCAGCCCCGAAGGCCGAAGCATCAGCCGCCCCTGCCCTGACACCCCCCTCCCCATTGGCCACCTTGTTGGCCATCAGCCACCCTGACGACCCCCCCTCCCACGTCAGCCACCCCTGCCCTAAGGGGGTCATGGAGGGAGAGGGGTGAGTGAGTGAGAGAAGTGAGATGGGTCATGGGCTGACGGCATTATCAGCCTGTCTCTAGCTGACCACTTATAGCGAATGTACCTTTATGCAGCGAGGGGGAGCGCACCGATGCACCTCCAGTACTACCTTAGAGAGGAATTGGAGTCACTGCCTTGCAGCTGCTCACGGACCATTTATGAAGGGAAGTGTTCTGACATTCGGATTTTTTGCTTTTATAAAGAGGGCCTCGAGTCAGCACTTCCCGTCTCCCTCCTCCGCCTGATAGCATAAGCTGATTCTCATGGCATCGCAGCAATATTTATCTCACGTCCGTGCCGGAGAACAAGACTGCTCCAGAGTAGATACAACTTGCAAAAATGTCAGCAGACAATTGCTGTTTTGTTAACCTCCAGCCTGTTTATCCTGGCCACACACTTCACAAGATATTACGATTATTTGGGTTTTATTTTAATATACCATCTGTATCAGTTAAAAGCCAGGATTTTGTGAAAAATCTCTTCCCAGATTGTGGAATTAATTAAACATTATGTCATAACACAGAATATTGCAGGCAGGCAATAAGATGATTTCTCCTCTGGAAAAAGGATTGAAAAAATGCAGTTAATATACATCCTTGACTGTGTTTTTCCCAATTTTACTAATTTCTCCCCAAGGAAAGCACTATTACAAATTGAACAAATGCAGTAAAACTGGTCTTGCACTAAGCAACACAGTGGCATAACCACATTACAATGGAATCTGTGATCAAGCCAACTTCCCAACTTCCAATTGCCAGAAGATTTGCAAAAAGAGCCAAAAATTCCCTTGAATCTCTAAGGAACCCCACTGCTGCGCAGATGGCTCAATAGATTTAATAGGCTTCAATTGTTTTTTGCCCCAAAAGGGAAAAATAATGGTGGAGCAGGAGACAGGGATTGAAGCAGTTACAATTTACAACAGGCAACCATAGCACCAAACCTACCACTGACCTGTGTAAAATCACACCCTCAAATTACGATGCCTGGCAATGCAATGAGTCAGTAATTTAACAATTAAATCATGATGTTTGCTCAGAAAGGACCAAGAGATTTTTTGATTCTCATCAAGTCATTTTCAAGCTTAGAGAACCCATGACGAGACATGAAAAAAAAAAGCAACAGGGTTCAAATTTCAGCAGAAATGATGTCAGACTAACAAACCTCAACACAGCACTGGCAAAACAGCAAAGCTACACAATTTCTGAAAGCTGTGAGATATTTTGCTGAGAGTTATCTTGCTAGAGCAGTATCTGTAGATTTTTCCTCTGTACTTTTGCCAAAAGCTCACCAACAAGTGCCCTGCCTAATAATAAAGAGTGAACAAACAGGAATAATGAAGCCTTCATCTCCCAGTTACCTGCTGCACTGGTTACAGGATGTACAACGGATGTACAATGTTAAACATGTGACATTTCGCAGCAAAGGGTAGGGTTGATTAAAAGGCAAGAGTTCGATGTTGATGCTCACAGGTTTATTGGCTTAGCTCATGAATGTCAAGTGGCTACTTAGCCTGGATGCGCCAGCAATCTAGCTATTTTGGAAACACCTTTGTGCAATGGAAAAGCCCATTTAGTATGACTGACACTTAAGGGTTAGTACAGACAGCAACCATTCACAATTGTGGAGAGACTGGATGGCACCATAAAATACAGATTGTATCTGAAGTTGATACTCTGGAAGAAGAGAAAGAACAATGGTGGTTATTCCAGGAGCGCAGGTGGTGAGTCATGTGAGTGGGACACTTAAAGAAACAGGATTTTTCATTAATGACCAGCCATCTGATGAATACAGGGTGGAGTGACTCTGTGAAATGGACAATTTGGCTGATTCTTCCCGTCAGGAGAATTATTGAACCACGGTGACCAAAGGAAAGGTCACTTAAATTGACCCATATCTGGGTAAAGGAAAGCAGTAATTTGCTGCATCAAATTATGACCAAGGTGACGGCCATTTCAACTGACCTGTGCCTGGGTTTTGGAAGCATCTTGGAAGTCACATGTTTCATTTACCCTGCGCAAGCAAAATGGGAGCAGTGACAACTGTTTGTCTGAAAAGATATTTCTCAGCAAGAAACTCAACAAGGATTTGTGAGTTTTCAGCAATCCAGTCACAGTCTCTCCCACCTCCTTTGTGATTACTTCTGGGCATCAGTTTCAAAAGGCCGAGTTTCAAAAGGCCAGGTTTCGAAGGGCCAGGTTTCGAAGGGCCAGGTTTCGAAGGGCCAGGTTTCGAAGGGCCAGGTTTTGAAGGGCCAGGTTTCGAAGGGCCAGGTTTCGAAGGGCCAGGTTTCGAAGGGCCAGGTTTCGAAGGGCCAGGTTTCGAAGGGCCAGGTTTCGAAAGGCCAGGTTTCGAAGGGCCAGGTTTCGAAGGGCCAGGTTTCGAAGGGCCAGGTTTCGAAAGGCCAGGTTTCGAAAGGCCAGGTTTCGAAAGGCCAGATTTCGAAAGGCCAGGTTTCGAAAAGCCAGGTTTCGAAAGGCCAGGTTTCGAAAGGCCAGGTTTCGAAAGGCCAGGTTTCGAAAGGCCGAGTTTCTAAAAACCGAGTTTTCTAATGACCGAGTTTCTAAAAACCGAGTTTCTAAAGACTGCTTTCTAAAGACTGAACTTTTGGAATGACTTCCCAGAATTGTGCCTAAGCTGTAATGGCTTGGGTATCACATACGCACATTAATTATATTTGCACAGAGTTGGAGGTAAATTTAATTAAGATGTTATATTATTAGTATGGCAGCTATATAAAAAAATATATTGTTTTAAAATAAAAACATTAACAGTCTCTTGGTGAATCTCTATTGTTGCTGGTTTGCAACATAACACTTGCAAAAAGCATTCTAGTTACTGGGGCAGATTAACAACAAGTCAGTCTTCAAGTTGAAAACTCCACTACTTGAACAGCTAAGTAGCAAGTCTACCACAAAGCTTCTCAGTGGGGCCGAGAGTATCAGCAAATCGTTGGTTTTCAACACATTTGTCAATACATATTTGGACAAACATTATCAACTGCAATGTAACAGCATCATCACAGAGTCTTCAACCCACCAAGTCTGCACCAACTATTAACGCTCATCCTCCAATAGTCCCCATTTTAATCTCCTCAACTCTTTCCCCAGATTTTGACTACTCACCTTCATGAGACAGCAACTTACATTGTGCAGGAGGAGAACGTGCAAACTTTGCAGACAGCAACCAAGATCAATATTGAACCTGGGTCAGTGGTGCAAAACTCATCCCGAAACAAATCTTGAAATATCAGATTTAATTACAAATTTCTATAACATACAAATCAAAATTACTAGACCAATAATGCTCTGAGGAATGACATTCAGTTATCGTGTTTCAGAATCATGTCAAACGTGCAGTGTTAAATTTGACACCAATCTCAAAGAGCACCCAAGAGATCTGACCCCTGGTCATCCTGTCTGGAAGATTGCTGCATGACAACATTAAATTTAGCAACTCATGTCCCACTCTGTCATTTTAGCAATGGAGTTTATGTGGAGTAAGGAAACAGGTGTTAACTTCCACTTCAATAATTTACAAACTCCATGAAATTAGACTTGATAAAATGTCGCCAAACTTATTTTACTTTGCCATCAATTATGTAGAAAATAAAACAATGGTTATATTAAATTTAACCCACAACTCTAACATCAAATAACTTTTTCTGTACAAGCACCTGGATGGAAGCCAAGTCTGCTCAGAAACACTTGCAATACTATTTCCCACCCCAATCACATATGCAACAATAATAGATTTCACCCAAGGCAAAAAGAACTGTGAGGAAAACAAAAGTTTTGCACAAAATGTAAAAGATGCTGTTTTCAACCTTTCGTAATCACAAGTCCTTGCAGTTTTAGTGCTACATAAACATTGCAAGCTTCCTAGATACAACAGGAAATCATTTATTGCACATTAGATCAAAGATCATCTGCTTTACTCATGAACAAATCATTTCAGATATCTCGAATCTCTGGGAAGAAGCTGCACTTGTACCTACTTAAATGTACTTCAGATAAATTCAAGGGCATTAGTCAATATGATTCCAGCAATTTGAGTGCCTTTAAAAGATGCATTTACAAAATGACCTCAGAACATTGCTAAGCACTTTGGGATAATGAAGAACTTTTGAGGCGTAATCTGTGGTTTAACACCTGCACTACACCTAACAAACTGCAGTGTGTTCATGACCAGATAATTGGTCAAATTTATTTGGAGCACGAAAGCAGGATGAAGACTTCAGCCATAGAGCAACCAAGTCCAGGCAAGAGGCAGAGGCAGGCAGCAATGGGGAATACAAGTAGTCAGAAGCTCAGTTTGGAATCAAGTTGGAAATCAGTCAAGAGAGGGCAGGGAAAGGATAAAAGCTCCCGGGGGAATACAGTGAGTGGGCTTGTGATAAGGTGGGTGGGGGGGAGATTAACTGCAAAGATGGAGCCTAACCGCAAAATGGCAGCTCTGCCTGAACTGTGCAACGGCAGTGCCACACTGAGAGGATGGATCGGAGACACAGTACTTCCCCGCGGGGGTCCAACCACCCAGTCCAACTGCTATTGGCTCTGTACAGGTTTCATTTTAAATCCTGCGATTGTGGGGTTTGGCCCTGATGGCGGTGCCTATGATCGGTAACAGCAGAGGGGTTACAGACCCAGGGAAGCAGAAAACTGGTGCTAGACACCAGAAGCAGCAGCAGAGGAGACCACCCAAGGGTTGGTGACCGTGGCAGTGGACCAGTCAGGGGCTCTGCAGCTGAGGAACACACAGGCACTGAGCATGCTGTTAAGCGACTTGAAGTGAGGAATCCACAAAGCCTGTGGGCCAGGGTCGGCACCAGAAAAAATGTTAGAGAGGGCATTAGGGTAACTAGATGAGGGACAGTCCGAAACACAAAGACACGGTCAGTTGGCGGGTGGGGGGGGGGGGCTATTGATGGTGGACTACCTGCCAAGCGGACTTGCTCCGTCTCTATGACGTAGCAGACAAAGGCACTGCTTTAATTGCATGGAGAATGACAAGCTGGATGCTAGTGACACTTGACACATGCTAGTGATGCAGGTGAGTGCAATGGCCACAAGCGTATGGGGGGCACAGCACTTTGCAAGGGGAGCCACGCCCACAAATGTCCTGTCCCCCCCCCCAGGCACCAACTGTGCTGTGGTCTGCTGGTGACTGTGGTAAAATGGTTCACACCAGGCTGCAGGAGTCTGGATGAAGGTGGAGCTTGAGTCTGAGCATGTCTGTGACACACCTCTAGACACTTGGTTTGCTTCTCTTTCTCTGATTGTATGAGGCACCAAGCAATTTCTACTGATGATGAGTCTGTCTGCTTTACAGCAGACCAAAGACAATTTTGTGTAATATTGCATGTCTTTTTTTAAGACATGACAATAATTTTGAATTACAATAAGGCAGCAGAATGTCATCAACATGCATGGAATATCTCATGGCATGAAGAGCCATGTGAAGAAGAAATTGAAAAGTGGTCAAGATCTTTGGAGAAATCTGAAAGACATTGTTTAATCTCAAGAACAAAAGCCCTTACATAGAACATAGATCATAGAACACTACAGCACAGTACAGGCCCTTTAGCCCTCAATGTTTTGCTGACCCATATATCCCTCCCTGCCCCGTAACCCTCTACTTTTCTATCCATGCTGGCTGATCAAGGAAGTGTTACAAGTTCTGAATAACAAAAGGTTTTTTTAAAAAGTTTTGAGGAGGAGTACAATTTCCATCAGAGGAGGGACGTGGTGGAGGGGGACTGGTTAGGTCTGTTATCCAGGAGAGGCTTTGAGACCTTCTTTATGATGGAATGGACATCCATGGTGAAAATGAAGGGGTCCAGACCAGAATACTGGAAGTTGTCAAAATGATTTGAGAGCACGTGATTGTGTCTCCAATGTAGATGGGAAAGAACTGGACCAAGGGGAATAAAACTGAGTCAAGGTAAGATGATAGCAGCTTGTTGGGCAGGAGCACGTAGAATCAACAAGTCTACTGGGGCAAATAAGGTTCATACAACTTGGGCAAGAGGTAGAATCGGGCAGTGCAGATTTAGGAAACAATGGTTAGAAGGGAGATTACCAGAAGTTATGAGGTCAGTGATGATGTGGGAGATAGTGGCTTGATGTTTCTTGGTGGGGTCCTGTTCAAGGGACAAGGAATGAGATGTATCTGATGGTTGTTGTCTGGTCTTGGCAAGGTAGAGGTCAGTGTGCCACACCACAACAGCATCAGCCTTGTCTGCAGGTTTGATAGCGAGGTTAGAATTGGTGTAGAGACAGTAGAGGGGAAGAACGTTCTGAGGGAGTAAGATTTTAAATAGTGGGATGGTGTTGAGAGAGAATGGATTACAGGAAATTAAAGAGGGAAAATGGTGTAAACAGGGGAATGCTTAGAGCTAGCATTTGTTCAATGGGTTGAATGGCCTCCTTTGACATCTTGCGAATAATACAAGATACCAAATATCAGAGGATTTTCTTACACCACACACACTGACAGCTTTTATTTTAGATTCCAAACAGTGGACATGGGATCAGTAGCTGAAAAATGGTCAGTGAACTAGGAAGAGCTGACAATAGAAACATTTTTAAAGGCATTTTAGTTGTTGCTGCATTATATTCACACCACTTTCCCTGCATCTCTGCTCCCCACACCAGACACTCTCACTTCTAGCCCCCATTTGCACTTGCACTCATCTTACCTGCATGTGACAACAGGAATTTTCTCATGTAATTGACCATTGGTGGCATTTAATGTGCAACAGGTTATCTTTTCTCCATTAAATTAACTACGCTGATACATTTTCACTAAACTTTTTAGGTGTAATTACTGCATTGCGAAATCCAACTTAATTAAAAAAGTTGTTTCATATTTATTTATATTACTTGAGTAATTCAAAAGCAACCCTTGCATACAAAAAAAATTGTGGTTCAAAAGGGGAAGCCAAGACTAGAGTTTCTATCCCTCAGATCCGTGTGGTCAATTAATAATATAGTGCTCAGAGTGCCAAGTCATCTGAAAGTCATTGGCATTTCATAATTGATGCCGGTTCTTCCAATACATCACTGCACAGGTGCAGGGCTCAACATTTTTGTGGAATGTCTACACAGTTCAAAGTCGATCAAATTATGTCACAAACTCGGAGTACTGTGTACAGTTTTTGGCGCTTTATTTGAGAAAAGGCGGGCTGGCGCTGAAGAGGATTCAGAGGAGATTTACTAGAATGATACCACGACTGAAAAGGTTAGCCTATGAGGAATGAGTGTCAGCTCTTGGACTGTACTCTTTGGGGGTGGGGGGAGGGAGAGACCTCAAAGGCATTTCGAATGCTGAAAGGCCTGGACAGAGTAAATGTGTCAACGATATTTCCCATGGTAGCGGATTCTCAGACAAGAGGGCATAACTTCAGGATAAAAGGGCATCAATTTAAAACAGAGATGCAGAAAAAGAAATTCTTTAGTCAGAGGGTTGCGAGTCTGTGGAACTCTGTTGGCACAAGCAGCTGTGGAAGCAAGGTCATTGGGTGTATTTAAGGCAGAAATCAACAGGAATTTGATTGGTCAGGGCATTAAGGATTACCGGGAGAATGGCGGAGCAGACTTGAAGGGCCAATGGGCCTACTTCTGCTCCTCTATCTTGCGAACACCAAACCTAGATGTAATTTTAAAAACAGAATGTGATTTCTTTGATGCAACATTAGCTTAATGGTGAAGCTATTTTAGATCAGTAAACAAGAACCTGAAGCCAAAAAGAATACAAGAAGCCCATTCACAGTAGTCCTTAAACATCTGAAAATCAATCCATCGGTAATGGGATCTGTGAAATTGGGAGGAATGCTATGAAAGCCCAACCAATTTAGTATCCACATTGGTGAAGAAAGCCACTGCTGTTCTTGCGTGGAAGAGAATTTCTTCAAATTCTGTTCATTGCAATCACTCTCCTGTGCAGAAGGAAAACACCAAAAGGTAAAAGCAAGAATATTAATCTCAGATTATGTTCATGGATGAAACAAAATAAAGGAATCACAGGATGTGACAAATTGGAGGCCAGCCATTGTGTCTACATCAACTAAAAATGGGGCTACTTAGATTACTCCATTACCACAGGTCTTCTTTGGCTTGGCTTCGCGGACGAAGATTTATGGAGGGGGTAAATGCCCACGTCAGCTGCAGGCTCGTTTGTGGCTGACAAGTCTGATGCGGGACAGGCAGACACGGTTGCAGCGGAAAATTGGTTGGTTGGGGTTGGGTGTTGGGTTTTTCCTCCTTTGCCTTTTGTCAGTGAGGTGGGCTCTGCGGTCTTCTTCAAAGGAGGTTGCTGCCCGCCAAACTGTGAGGCGCCAAGATGCACGGTTTGAGGCGATATCAGCCCACTGGCGGTGGTCAATGTGGCAGGTTGTTACCACAGGTCTTCTTTTCTTTGGCTTGGCTTCGCGGACGAAGATTTATGGAGGGGGTAAAAAGTCCACGTCAGCTGCAGGCTCGTTTGTGGCTGACCAGTCCGATGCGGGACAGGCAGACACGATTGCAGCGGTTGCAAGGGAAAATTGGTTGGTTGGGGTTGGGTGTTGGGTTTTTCCTCCTTTGCCTTTTGTCAGTGAGGTGGGCTCTGCGGTCTTCTTCAAAGGAGGCTGCTGCCCGCCAAACTGTGAGGCGCCAAGATGCACGGTTTGAGGCGTTATCAGCCCACTGGCGGTGGTCAATGTGGCAGGCACCAAGAGATTTCTTTAGGCAGTCCTTGTACCTTTTCTTTGGTGCACCTCTGTCACGGTGGCCAGTGGAGAGCTCGCCATATAATACGATCTTGGGAAGGCGATGGTCCTCCATTCTGGAGACGTGACCCATCCAGCGCAGCTGGATCTTCAGCAGCGTGGACTCGATGCTGTCGACCTCTGCCATCTCGAGTACCTCGACGTTAGGGGTGTGAGCGCTCCAATGGATGTTGAGGATGGAGCGGAGACAACGCTGGTGGAAGCGTTCTAGGAGCCGTAGGTGGTGCCGGTAGAGGACCCATGATTCGGAGCCGAACAGGAGTGTGGGTATGACAACGGCTCTGTATACGCTTATCTTTGTGAGGTTTTTCAGTTGGTTGTTTTTCCAGACTCTTTTGTGTAGTCTTCCAAAGGCGCTATTTGCCTTGGCGAGTCTGTTGTCTATCTTCCAAATGCACATTTGGATAAAATCTAAGAGCTTTTTGAACTCCCATCATTATTTCAGGCAGTAACATCTGCCACACAAATTCCCTCAGCTTCCCTCTCATGCAATTGCCATACATATCAAATCTATACCTCTGATTACATCATTTCGGTCCTTCCCCTTCATCCAGTCTAGTCATCTCAATTATATAATACTCTCTTAGGAAGCAAAATTTTCCACATCTAACAGCATTTTCACAAAAATACTCTAATTATTTTTTTCTCTAACTATATTGTAATGAATCAAAGTCAAAGCACTGAATCAAGCTCTTCAACTGAGGCCACGGTCACGCCATCAAGTGTTTTACAGTCATCCTCCACTAATCCCACTTTGTTCCCTTCACGTTCTCATCGACTCTCTTTGGATTCTCCCACAGCAACAGTTTGATTTGGTGAATTTGGCCTGCACACTCTTTATTTGTTTCAAGTCTGAGCAACAACCGGTAAATTTTGCATCTTGTCACCCACCCTCCTCTCCCTCCCACTAATGACTCCGTAAACAGCAGAATCTCCTTATCCACCTAAAAGCATAACCTCGCCTCATCAAATCAAATGTCGCTTGTCACTTACTAAATTGACCAAACATAACAATTACCATGATGCTATGAGCTTTTACATGTATTCGCATGACCTCTCCGTACCACATTAGCAAGTGGTTCACCTCAGAAAGAAATAGGCATTTTTGCAAGGCAGCTGAGTCACTTTGGCGCTTGCTGGTTTCATTCAACTACAGTTATTAAATCACTCATTAGAGTTTGTGGCAGAAAAGGTGCTTGCCAAACACCCTTTGAGCTGCAAATTTCAGCTTTTCAATCCATTGTTAGAAATTAACTTTTCCTTCCTTTCCTCATATTCACTTCCCTAGTTTCTGTGAAAATTGGTCTCTCCACAACTCCCGTGTCCATTCATCCTTTCCCATTAAGTGCCCACATGGCCTATTCCTATGATCACAAGAGGGGCTACATGCACTTGCACCTCCTCCCTCATCATTTGGGGGAAAGTTGAAGCCATACTTAAATCTGGAGGAACACCACCTTATATTCTGCCTCATCAGTCTCCAACCAGACAGCATCAATAACGACTCTCCTATTTTCAGTAAACCTCTCCTCTTGCCCTCTGATTCCTTTCTCAGCCCTTTGCCCCCCCCCTCCCCCCACCATCATCTCTCTAATCCACCTCTCACCTGCTGGCATACACACCTCCCACTTCCCTCTCCCATCTTATTTGGCCATTTGCCTAATTTTCATCATGAAAGACTCAGGCCCAAAACATCGACTGCCTTCTGGCTTCTTTGGCTGTTGAACGGCCCGCTGAATTCCTCTAGTACTTTCTGTGCATGGCACTTCTTCCTTTCCTGTCATTTCTAAGCACTCCAAACTCTATTGAGGAGGAATCCCCACAGTAACTGGCTTTCTTCCCCCTGCAAGTATTGTGATCAGATTTTATTAATTGCATTTTAATTTAATAGGAACTTTAGGATTTCATCTTAAATCTTCCACTTGGTACCTTTCACATCTGAAGACCAACCACCAGACCTCCAGAACATTAATCGTTCTCATTTGATAAAAGTTTTATGTACAGCCATTAAAAAACCATATAACCATATAAACCGCTTACAGTGCAGAGGCAGGCCATGTCAGCCCTTCGAGACCATGCCGGTTCACTTGAAAACTCCACTAACTCCCCCCCTCCCCGCCCATATCCCTCCAATCCCCTTGTATCCATGTACACATCCAACCTTCTCTATAATGCCGCAACTATCTCTTCTGGAAGATCATTCCATTCTGCCACCGCTCTCTGAGTGAAAAACCATCCTCTAACATTTCTCCTAAAGTGTTGCCCCCTTACCCTTAACTTATGCCCTCTTGTTCCAACCTCCCCTGCCCTCAGGGGAAAGTGTCTATCTATTCCCTTCATAATTTTAAATACCTCTATCAAATTCCCTCTCAGCCATCTACATTCCAATGAATACAGTCCCAGTCTCCTTAATCTTTCTCCGTACTCTAGATGCTGTAAGCCAGGCAACATCCTTGTAAATCTTTTCTGCACCCTCTCCACCTTATCTATATCCTTCCCATAATTTGGAGACCAGAACTGAACACAATACTCCAAACCTGCCTTAAACAGTCGCAGCATCACTTTCCAGCTCCTATACACTATACTATGATTTATGAAGGCCAGCATACCATATGCCTTCTTAACCACCCTGTCTACATGGGAATCCACTTTCAATGAACTCTGTACCATAACCCCCAGGTCTCTCTGTTCCTCTGTGTACCCCAATGCCCTCCCCTTAACTGCATATGTCCTATTTTTGTTATTTTTCCCCCGAAATGCAGCACCTCACACTTGTCTACATTAAATTCCATCTGCCATCTTTCAGTACAATCTTCCAAACAAACCAAATCCTTCTGTAATCCAAAAAAACCTTCTTCACTATTCACCACTCCCCCTATTTTTGTATCATCTGCACATTTGCTTACCCAGTTGACCACACCCTCCTCCAAATCATTAATGTAAATGATAAACAACAAGGGACCCATCACTGATCCCTGAGGCACCCTGCTTGTCACAGGCTTCCAACCTGACAGATAGTTGTCCACCATGACTTTCTGCTATCTTCCAGCCATCTCTGAAGCTATGACACTATCTCTCTATTAATCACTAGTGACTGAACCTTCCTTTTTAACCTTGCATTCGGAACCTTATCAAAAGCCTTACTAAAATCCAAATAAATCACATCAACCGCTCTACCCTCATCCACTTTTTTTTGTCACCTCCTCAAAAAACTCAACAAGGTTTGTAAAACATGACTTTCCCTTTACAAACCCATGCTGGGTGCCCCTAATCAATCCCTGCCTATCCAGATATGCACATATTCTATCTCAAAGAATATCCAGGAATAACAAGGACTGGTTTGACGAAAACAACCAGGAAATCCAGGAGCTGCTGGCAAAGAAGCGATCTGCTCACTAGGCTCACCTTGCAAAGCCTTCCTGGCCAGAGAAAAACCCGAGCCTTCCGTCTCGCATGCAGCCACCTTCAGCGCAAACTCCGGGAGATTCAAAATGAATGGTGGACTAGCCTCGCCAAACGAACCCAGCTTAGCGCCGACATTGGCGACTTCAGGGGTTTTTATGAGACACTAAAGGCTGTGTACGGCCCCTCACCCCAAGTCCAAAGCCCTCTGCGCAGCTCAGATGGCGAAGTCCTCCTCAGCGACAAGATCTCCATCCTCAATCGATGGTCAGAACACTTCCAATCCCTTTTCAGTGCCAACCGCTCAGTCCAAGAATCCGCCCTGCTCCAGCTCCCTCAACAACCCTTGAGGCTAGAGCTGGATGAGGTCCTTACCCGGGAAGAGACATATAAGGCAATTGAACAACTGAAAAGTGGCAAAGCAGCAGGTATGGATGGAATCCCCCCAGAGGTCTGGAAGGCTGGCGGCAAAGCTCTGCATACCAAACTGCATGAGTTTTTCATGCTCTGCTGGGACCAAGGAAAACTGCCTCAGGACCTTCGTGATGCCATCATCATCACCCTGTACAAAAACAAAGGCGAGAAATCAGACTGCTCAAACTACAGGAGAATCACGCTGTTCTCCATTGCAGGCAAAATCTTCACTAGGATTCTCCTTAATAGACTAATACCTAGTGTCGCCGAAAATGTCCTCCCAGAATCACAATGTGGCTTTCGCGCAAACAGAGGAACTACTGACATGGTCTTTGCGCTCAGACAGCTCCAAGAAAAGTGCAGAGAACAAAACAAAGGACTCTACATCACCTTTGTTGACCTCACCAAAGCCTTTGACACCGTGAGCAGGAAAGGGCTTTGGCAAATACTAGAGCACCTCGGATGCCCCCCCAAGTTCCTCAACATGGTTATACCACTGCACGAAAACCAACAAGGTCAGATCAGATACAGCAATGAGCTCTCCGAACCCTTCTCCATTGACAACGGCGTTAAGCAAGGCTGCGTCCTCGCACCAATCCTCTTTAATATCTTCTTCAGCATGATGCTGAAACAAGCCAATAAAGACCTCAACAATGAAGACGGTGTTAACATCCGGTACCGCACGGAGGCACCTGCAAGCTCACACCAAGACACAAGAGCAACTTGTTCGTGAACTACTCTTTGCAAACGATGCCGCTTTAGTTGCCCATTCAGAGCCAGCTCTCCAGCGCGTGACATCCTGTTTTGCGGAAACTGCCAAAATGTTTGGCTTGGAAGTCAACCTGAAGAAAACTGAGGTCCTCCATCAGCCAGCTCCCCACCATGACCACCAGTCCCCCACATCTCCATCGGGCACACTGAACTCAAAATGGTCAACCAGTTTATCTACCTCGGCTGCACCATTTCATCTGATGCAAGGATCGACAAAGAGATAGACAACAGACTCGACAAGGCAAATAGCGCCTTTGGAAGACTACACAAAAGAATCTGGAAAAACAACCACCTGAAGAAACACACAAAGATCAGCGTGTACAGAGCCGTTGTCATACCCACGCTCCTGTTCGGCTCCGAATCATGGGTCCTCTACCGGCATCACCTAAGGCTCCTAGAACGCTTCCATCAGCGCTATCTCCACTCCATCCTCAACATTCATTGGAATGACTTCATCACCAACATCGAAGTACTCGAGCTGGCAGAGTCCACAAGCATCGAATCCATGCTGCTGAAGACCCAACTGCCCTGGGTGGGTCACGACTCCAGAATGGAGGACCATCGCCTCCCCAAGATCGTGTTCTATGGCGAGCTCTCCACTGACCACCGAGACATAGGTGCACCAAAGAAGAGGTACAAGGACTGCTTAAAGAAATCTCTTGGTGCCTGCCATATTGACCACCGCCAGTGGGCTGATATCGCCTCCAACCGTGCATCTTGGCACCTCACAGTTCGGCGGGCAGCAACATCCTTTGAAGAAGACTGCAGAGCCCACCTCACTGACAAAAGACAAAGGAGGAAAAACCCAACACCCAACCCCAACCAACCAATTTTCCCTTGCAACCGCTGCAACCGTGCCTGCCTGTCCCGCATCGGACTTGTCAGTCACCAATGAGCCTGCAGCAGACGTGGACATACCCCTCCATAAATCTTCGTCCGCGAAGCCAAGCCAAAGAAAAGAAAAATATTCTCTCTCAAAGAATACCCTCCTTAACTTTCTGCACAACCGAAGTCAAACTTACTGGCCGATAATTACTTGGCCTGCACCTTATGCCTTTTTTAAACAACGGAACTACATTTGCAACCCTCCAATCCTGCAGCACCACATCCCCCGCTATTTGCTCCCTGACCTCCCTTAACATCCTGGGAAAATTCCCATCAGGACCAGGAGACTTATCAACCTTTATTGACCCTGGAAGCTCCAAAACCCTCACTTTACTAATCCCTATCCTCTCATATAGCCCAATGTCCCTTTCCCTCATGAATACAGACAAGAAATAAATCGTTCAATATCTCGCCCATCTTATATGGTTCCTCACACAGTCAAAGGATTTTGTAAAATTTTTTTTAAAAAAAGGTTAGCAACAAAATAAAGAATCCAAAAATGGCAATATTCTATTTTGTACAGCATGCAAACCTCAGGTGACTAAAATTTGTGTTTGTAAAGTTATGAATGCTGCTGCACACACTCATGATAAAGAAAAACATGAAATATTACTCCCAAGCTAGTCTGAACAGCTTAGAATTTTTCATATGCACGAGTTACATTTGGTTGACCCCCTCAGTCATCCTAAGTGTGTTGTCGCCAATATCTCAAAGTCATAACAAGGGTAATGTAAATACAAATGATCCATAGCTGCGCATGCCGCAAATGCTGGTGACTGACAGGACGTCAACAAAAAAAAGTAATTCCTGCAAGAAAAGACGTGAAGGAAAAGAGCAAGTGGGATGGCAAATATTAAATGAGAGGTATGAACAAAAAGTATGAGCTACAGAACGTGGATGTGGAAATGAAATGTACTTGAAACCCTTAGAAATGTATATGGTCAAGAGTAAAAGTGTTAATGGCTGTTAAGGTGGTACCCAACATGGCCCTTTATCCTGATGACCACCTTCGTGTATAGCTGCATCAGCCTGTGCTTGGAAATAAAGCACAAAAACACCAAGCACTGCTATGTGCTAAGGTCCTACCTGTCCCAGGTGTTGTGAAGAATGAGCCTGACCCCGTTGCCACGCAACATCCCAGTCAGTTGGACTTCGTGGAGGAGTTTTTCCAGAGAAGCATCTTTGACAACCAGGTCATCAGGCAGTCGTCAGCACAGAACGTACTGCAGACGCTGAGAGACAAGGACTCGATGGACACTATGGGGTAGTTCCTGGAGCAGATCATCCAGGCAGAATGCCTCAGCGCCAGTGCTCACATACAATCACCAGGACCTGCATGTCTGAGAGAGGAGCCCAACCAGTCAGATCTTTCCTGTATAACCAGAACATCACTCACAAAGCACCTTGTCCCCGAGATGACTATGGTGGAGCAGAGACAGTTGCTCAGCTCTTTACAGAATTCAGATTCGCTCAGAGAGTGAAGGATGCAAGGGTCCTTGTCACAGTTCAACCCCAACAGCAGCATGACAGAGCATAATTCTCCGATTTACAGGCTGTTCTCGGAAACACACACAGTGAGGCATCCAGAACTATTGGAAAACTATCAACTTGGTGAAAGATGCACTTGGGTCAGCCCAAAACCTGTTGGTCATACCTGCCACCGAGACAGAGGTGCACCAAAGAAGAGGTACAAGGACTGCTTAAAGAAATCTCTTGGTGCCTGCCATATTGACCACCGCCAGTGTGCTGATGGCGAAGGGCACATCCCAGGCTGCAGAATTACATGCCAAAGGACACACTAAGGCTTGGCACAGCCAAAACGAGGATGCTGTGGGGAAGGACCACAGTCTAGAATCCTTCCATTACAGGACATAGAAAGGCTGAGACTAAGAAGCCCCCTCACCCTCAAACAATAGATGGGGGAGATCCACAGCATTGAAAAAACACAAAATGTTGGAGAAACTCAGCAAATTAAACAGTGCCTTTATATAGCAAAGGTGAAGATACATCACCAATGTTTCCGGCTGGAGTCCAAGATCCACAGCATTGGTATGGTGTAAATAGAAATGAATGTAACAATGTACACTGATGGAAATGTATAGGTACGAAACTAAGGGTGGGAAGAGACTTTGAATGGTTTTCCTTTTGTAAATAATCGATTGTGAATGAAGTCTATTTCTGGTATAAAATTGGCTGTTAATCTGATTCTCTACTCTGAAAAGCACCTAGTTTGCCGCTAAAAGCTGGTCTTCTGTATCAAAATAACTTACATTTTCTGTGGAGATGCTACAATTTCACAGTGCTTTGAATTAGATCTTGCTTTGTTAAATATTGTAAAACATTTAAGGAAATGTTAATGGGCTTCAGATTGCAATGGAGTTTCAAACATACCAGCAAAGATTGCCATTTCCTTCCAGCAGAGTAAATCTGCAGTTGACGAGGTATTGTTCTTTAACCTATGCCCTCAAAACAGCATTTCTGCATCATCACCTTTTTCTGCTTCAACTGCAACTCCAGTAATGCTCATTACTGCACTTTGTACCAAGAGGTAGGAATGACCTGGCAAATGACACACCCTCCTCCAAATTGAATCTAAAGAGAACCAAAGTAAATTTGTAGTTAACTTTCTATATTCCAACCCCCACCCACCCCTCCCAATTCTGAAAAGCTGAACAGCAGAAAAGCGAACTATGGAGTAAACAACCATCAAGATTCTTGATCATATACTTACTTCCAAGTGAGACCTTCCTAGGCCTCTCTTTAAGAAGGGAAGCAAAAGAGAATCTAGAGGCTGGCTAGCCTAACTTCAGTGGTTGGCAAGATTCTAGAGTCTTTTATTGAGGATGAGGTTTTGGGGTACTTGAAAGCACAAGATAAAATACAAATCCGTTGGGATTCTTTGAGGAAGCAGGAAAGATGATAGAGAGTCAGTGGTGATTGTTTATTTGGCTTCTCAGAAGGCCTTTGACAAGGTGCCACACACGAGGCTGTTAAACGAGATAGGAGTGGATGGTATTACAGGAAAGATGATTTGCTGATGGACAGAAGCCAAGAGTGTGAATGAAGAGGGCCTTTTCTGGCTGGCTGCCCGGTCGGTGTCTAGTGGTGTTCTGCAGGGTTGGGTCCACTACTTTTCATGTTATATGTAAATTATTTGGATGGCTTTGTGGTCAAGTTTGCAGATGATGAGAAGAGAGACAGAGTGGCAGATAGTGCTGAGGTAGCAGGGAGTCTGCAGTGGGACTTGGACAGGTTGGGATAATCGACAGATATTTCATTGTTGAGCAGGTTGTACTGTTGTTTTGGATTTGTGGGAGTCTTGGAAAATAAAAAATTAAATATTCAAGAAAAAGAAGCAGCAGATAGAATACAATGTAGGGAAGTGTATGGTCATGCACTTAGGTAGAAGGAATAAAGTAGACCATTCAGAAAGTGGAGTCTAAAGGGATTTCAGTGTACTAGTGCCTAAAGTTAACTAGCAGATTGAGTTGGTAGTAAGGAAGGAAAATGCAATGTTACCATTCATTATGAAAGCAAAGATGAAATGCTGAAGCTTTATAAGGCAATGGACAGACCATATTTGGTGTATTGTGAGCAGTTTTGGAGAGGGTCTAAACCAGGGCCAACCTTTTTATTTTAAATTTTTAATTTAGACAACAGCACGATAACAGGCCATTTCGGCCCATGAGTCTGTGCCATCCAATTAGCCTTCACCCCCAGCATGGACTCTTGGGCTGAAATGACCTGTTACCATGCTGTATGTCTAAATTAAAATTAAAAGGTTGGCCACCCCTGGTTTGTAAGAATGATCCCAGGGATGAGAGAGTTAATGTATGAGGAGCGTTTGATGACTCTGGACCTATACTCTCAAAGATTTAGAGAGAGATCTCATTGATAATAGAAAAGACTAGATAGAGTGGGCATGGAGAAAATGTTTCCAATAGTGGGAGAGTGTCGACCCAGGGGGCACCACTTCAGAATAAAGCCCTTTGAGAACAAAGAAATTTCTTCAGCCAGAGGGCGGTGAATCTGTAGAATTTATTGCCACAGACAGCTGTGGATGCCAACTCACTGGGTAGATTTAAAGCAGAAGTTGATAGGTTCTTGATTAGTAAGGATATCAAAGGTAGAGGGGAGACGTCAAGAAACTGGAGTTGAGAACTATGAGAAATACAATAAACACGAGGTTATGCATGATACAATATAAATATAATTGGTTACACCGGCTATACACCACACCCCAAAAGTTAAATAAATGGGACCCAACAGTATCAGATAGATGTTTTCGCTGTAAGAAGGAAATGGAAACAACAGTACATGCAATTTGGCCATGTGAGAAAGTGGAAAAGTTTTGGGAAGATCTAAATCAGGTATTAAATAAAATGACATAAAGCAACATACCAAAAAAATCCAGAGATCTTTCTTCTAAGCAATACAAGAAGTAGAGAACTTGGACTCGATTTGGATGGAACACAAAAAAGATTTATTATGATAGCCTTAGCTGTAGCAAAAAAATGTATTATGTCAACCTGGAAATCAGAAGATAGCTTAAGAATATAGCAATGGTACATAGAAATGAATAAATATATTCCATTGGAAAAAATAACATATAATTTAAGAAATAACATCATAGTATTCGAACAAATTTGGGAACCGTACATGAAACACAACACAGAAGTCCTACCGCGGACCTCCACCACCTAAAATGACAGAAAGAAAAGAAGACAAAATGAACTGACCCAGTATGTAAAAGTAGATGACACAAATTTCTTGTTTATTTTCAATGTGTGATGACATTGTTTAATGGGTTTAATGTATCATACATGTTGAACGTTGAGTGGGTGGAGAGGGGGGGGTGAAGGAGGGAGGGAAGGGAGGGGGCAAAAGGGGAGAAAATGACACTGTGTATATTCAAGAGGGAAACGTTTGTGTGTATTTTGGTCAGTATGGTTCATAGTGTGAAAAATAAAAAATTTAAATAAAGAAACTGGAGTTGGAAGGTAAAATACATCAGCGGTAATTTGAATGGCAGAGTAGACATGATGGACTGAATAGCCCAATTCTGGTCCTATTTTCCATTGGTTAGTATCTATAGATCAATGCTGAGTAATTAACTCACTTGAGTAATCCTAAACGGAAAATACAATTGCTGGAAATCTATAATAGAAACCAAAAACATGCTGGAAACATTCATCAGGTCCAGTCGCAATCCAGAAAGGATGGTAACCTTTTTTTCCCGATGAAAGTGTATTGATCCAAAACATTGATTCTATTTTACCTTTGCAGAAGCTGCCTGACCTTTTGAGTATTTCCAACATTTTCTGTTCTCATTTATAAAATCAATAATAGTGCCAAAGAGAAATTTTAGGATGGGTAATAAACACATGAAGGCCAGTTTATTTCTCTCCTGACCCTCAATGAATGAAACTGCAACATCCCTATTGCTACCCTATTTCAATCAGCAGTTGCCAGAGCAAGAAATAAGTTCCTGTCCTCTGGTTCTAATCTTTATGAACTTTGTTCAAAAGTTTTTTTAAAAATCACCACGAGATTCAATGTTGAAATACATGCAAGGCCAACAAATAGCTGTCCACCAGGTAAACAGAAAAAAGTCAGACCTTGTTTATTCAACCCTGAATAAAATTACATGTTTAATATTAATTACAGCCAAACCACCTTCCCCGTACAGAAATGTAACCTACAATATCAATTATTGTAAAAGATTTTTTAAAAATTGTGTTTGTCTTTATTCTTTGAGCCCTGTCTTTTCCACATTTTGCTTTTCATACATGATTTGCTATCAATTTATATTGTAACAGATTCTTGTTTGTGCATACTGCCCCAGTAACCCCTTTACCAATCATAAAAGCCCGTGCATAAACGAGGTTCTCAATACCACCCGCCAATTCTTCTTCTCCACTTTAAGTGGTTATTGGTCAGAGATTTCTGATCGTTAGCATTTGCTCATTTCCAAGGAGACTTTGAGCACACAGTTGATTTTTTTTCTCTCTCTCTCACAACTGGATAAAATTTGGGGAACTTTGTGCTTTGCATGCACAACATAACCAAGTGAGTGCAAGTAGGGCCTCCAACTGGAGACACGTGGCAGGGAGAGGATACAAATACGCATTTCTTTATCCATCCATTCAATTCAAGGGGGAGTATTTTACAGGGACTGCGGTGGTGATAGTACTTCGTGCCTTGTGGGTACCCAATGTAGACATTAGATCTTAAAGAAGGTCAGGATTACTGCTGCCTGGTGGACCAAGAATTCTGTGCCAGGTCTGAAGTCAATCTTCAAATGCCATTTCTTCAAATTTGCCAAAGGTTGTGCTGCCAAATCAAAGGGAATGGTTGCCAAACACTCAATTGCTGCACATGACCGCTCCAAAACTCCATAAAAGGTTTACAGAAGTTGTAAAGATAATGAACTAAAAGCAGCATTCCTTCAACATTGACCATAGAATCCAGGCGATTGACTTGCCAATAAAGTATAGTTCCAAGCCAAAAAGTTTTGTATTTTACAAAAGGAATTCCAAAGTATGTCATTAACTGTAAAGTGCTTTGGAATGTCTCGCTGTTTTGGAAATACCATACAAGTACTCATCCCTCTTTCCTGAATGTCTTCATCATATCATAGGCTAACATAGACAGTGTATATCAGCTAATTATACAATGGGCAATTTCCTCACACCTGACCAAGACATCATGCACAACCTAATTCCGTCCTCTGAGCAGTCAAAATAATCACTTTTATGGCTTTGGAAGAAATAAAATAGCGTTTGCTTTAACAGATTGCCATAGCTTTCAAACTGCAATGGAACACAAGAACATAACACAAGAAATAGGACCAGGAGTCGTCCATCTGGCCCGTCAAGCCTGCACTGCCATTCAATGAGATCATGGCTGAGCTGATAACAGGTTCATTTCCACTTATCTGCCTTTTCCCCATATCCCTTAATTCTCCTAAATTGGATAAAAATCTATCCAACCTTGACTTAAATATATTTACTGAGGTAGCCTCCACTGTGAATTCCACCCTCTGGAAAAAGCAGTTCCTCCTCATCTCGGTTCTAAATTTACTACCCTGAATCTTGAGGCCACATCCCCAAGTTCTGGTCTACCCTAACAATTGAAACATCTTACCTACCTCTATCTTATCAATGCTACAATGTTTCTATAAGATCCCCTCTCATTCTTCTCAATTAACCATATAACATATAACCATATAACAATTACAGCACGGAAACAGGCCAATTTGGCCCTTCTAGTCCGCACTGATTCAAGTACTCTCCTCTAATCCCACTTACCAGCACTCTGCCCATATCCCTCCATACCCCTCCCATCCATATACTTATTCATCTCTTTCTTAAATTACAAAATTGACTCTGCCTCCACCACCTTTCCCGGAAGCCCATTCCACACAGTAACCACTCACTCTCTGCGTAAAGAAGTTCCCCCTAATTAAAAGAGTGACCTTTGTGACATATAAAAAGCGAAATCTTTTCTGGGGGGGGCTGGGTGGGGGAAAAGAGCGGTCACTGCAAAATCAGTTGACGCTTGCGAGTGGATTCGCAAATCCAAATGGAGAGGGGAGATGTGGTTGTCCGACAAGGGATAAAGGGCAACTCAGGAGGGGAAGGGGAGATTGGGGATAAAGAAGATAGAAATAGGAGAATAAGGAAAATGTTGGATGTTGTAGGAATGTTGTCTGGTAAAGAGTTGAAAATAAGAAAACAGAAATGGAAAAGGAGGAAAGGTAATGATGGAAAAACGGAAACAGAAGATAAACAAAATATAAAATGGCTACGCTGAACTATATGACTCTAAATATTAATGGAATACATAACCAAATTAAAAGGAAGAAACTACTAAATTTACTGAAAAAGGAAAAAATAGATATAGCATTTGTCCAAGAAACACACTTAACTGAATTGGAGCACAAGAAATTAAAGAGAGATTGGGTAGGACATGTAACAGCAGCATCGTATAATTCAAAAGCAAGAGGAGTGGCTATATTAATTAGCAAAAATGTGCCATTTAAAATAGAAGAGGAAATAATAGATCCAGCAGGGAGATATGTGATGATAAAATGTCAGATATATTCGGAGCTTTGGAATCTACTTAATATATATTCACCTAACGAAGAAGATCAAAAGTTTATGCAAGATATCTTTTTGAAGGTAGCTAATACGCAAGGGAACATACTAATAGGAGGGGATTTCAATCTGAATTTGGATCCAAATATGGATAAAACGGGGAAAAAAATTAACAGGAAGAACAAAGTAACCAAATTTATAATTAAATCAATGCAAGAAATGAAACTTGTGGACATATGGAGGAAACAAAACCCAAAAGAAAAGGAATACTCATACTACTCGACTAGACATAAAACATACTCAAGGATAGACCTATTCCTGTTATCAGCCCACATTCAAGGGAGAGTTAGGAAAACGGAATATAAAGCTAGACTATTATCGGACCACTCACCCCTGTTATTGGCAATAGAGCTAGAGGACATCCCTCCAAGAATGTATAGATGGAGATTAAACCCCATGCTACTTAAAAGACAGGATTTTAGAGAATTTATTGAAAAACAATTAAAAATGTACTTTGAAGTAAATACGGAATCAGTGGAAGATAAGTTTATACTATGGGACGCAATGAAAGCATTCATTAGAGGGCAAATAATAAGTTATGCAACCAAGATGAAGAAGGACTATAACCAGGAAACAGAGCAGTTGGAAAGGGAAATAATAAACATAGAAAAAAAATTAGCAATAAAGGAAGATACAACCAAAAGAAGAGAATTGGCGGATAAAAAAATAAAATATGAAACATTACAAACATATAAGGTGGAGAAGAATATAATGAAGACAAAACAGAAATATTATGAACTAGGTGAAAAAACACACAAAATCTTAGCATGGCAGCTTAAGACAGAGCAAACTAAGAAAATGGTATTGGCAACAAGGAAAAAAGACAAACAAATTACATATAATCCAAAAGAAATTAAGGAAAACTTCAGAGAATTCTATGAACAATTATACCGAACCGAAAACGAAGGGAAAGAAGGGAAAATAGATGAATTTTTGACTAAAATTGAACTACCAAAACTACAAATAGAGGAACAAAATAAATTAACAGAACCATTTGGAACAGTAGAAATACAAGAGATAATAAAAAATTTACCAAATAATAAGACACCAGGAGAGGATGGACTCCCAATAGAATTCTACAAAACATTTAAAGACCTAATAATACCGCCCCTCCTGGATGTAATCAACCAGATTGATGAGACACAAAACTTACCAGATTCATGTAAAACAGCAATAATTACAGTGATACTAAAACAAGGGAAAGATCCACTCTCACCAGCGTCATATAGACCAATATCTCTGCTAAACACAGATTATAAGATAATAGCTAAACTATTAGCGAACAGATTAGCAGAACAGGTACCGAAAATGGTAAATTTAGACCAAACTGGATTTATCAAAAAAAGACGCACAACAGACAATATTTGTAAATTTGTTAACTTAATTCATGCAGTAGAAGGAAATAAAGCACCGGCAGTAGCAGTTGCTTTAGACGCAGAGAAGGCCTTCGACAGAGTAGAATGGAATTACTTGTTCAAAGTATTGCAAAAATTCAGTTTACCGGAGAAGTATATTAATTGGATTAAAGCATTATATAAGGGACCGTTAGCGAAAGTGACAGTAAATGGACATGTATCAAAGCAATTTAACTTAAGCAGGTCAACGCGGCAGGGATGCCCACTATCACCATTATTGTTTGCGCTAGCTATAGAACCACTAGCAGAATCGATAAGAAGAGATAATAATATAAAAGGAATAAAAATAAAAGACAGGGAATATAAAATCAGTCTGTTTGCGGATGATGTGATAGTGTACTTAACAGAACCAGAACTATCAATAAAAGAACTATATAAGAAATTGAAGGAATATGGAGAAGTGTCGGGATACAAGATAAACGTAAATAAAAGTGAAGCAATGCCTATGAATAACGCGGATTTCTCAAAATTTAAGGAGGAATCCCCATTCAGATGGCAAACGCAGGCAATAAGATACCTAGGTGTGCAAATAAACAAAAATCTAGGCCAATTATATAAACTCAATTACAATCCACTAATGAAAAAATTACAGGACGATTTAGAGCATTGGAAAGAGCTACCACTAACACTGATAGGAAGGATAAACTGTATTAAAATGAACATTTTTCCAAGGATACTATACTTATTTCAGGCATTGCCAATACAACTGACAGAAAAATTCTTCAAAGAGTTAAAGAAAATAATAAGGAGATTTTTATGGAGAGGGGGGAAACCGAGGATAGCACTAGATAAATTAACAGAATGGTATAAACAAGGAGGCTTACAATTGCCAAACTTCAAAAATTATTATAGAGCCGCACAATTAAGGTACCTATCAGATTTTTATCAAACAAGGGAAAAACCAGACTGGACGAGACTAGAATTAGATAAAATAGGGGAAAAGATACCTGAACACATATTATATAAATGGGACGAAAAATTGGTACAACATAGAACTTCTCCAGTATTACACCATCTCCTCAATATATGGAAGAAGATTCATGTAGAAAGAAATAAAATAAATTACCAAATACCAAAACTAATATTGACGCAAAATAAGCTACTCCCTTTTACAATAGACAACCTTGCCTTTAGAAAATGGGAAAAAAAAGGGATTAAAAGAATAGAAAATTGTTTTTCAGGAAGTAGATTCTTATCCTTTGAACAAATGAGAGATAAGTACAATATAACTGGAGATACAGCGCTGGCATATTACCAACTGAGATCCTACTTGAAAGATAAATTAGGAAGCAACTTGAGTTTACCAGAGGGAAGTAACCTTGAATATGTGATTACAGATACAATGTTAATCAAAAGATTTATAAAAAATATGTATATTAAACTGCAAGAAAAGGAGAATGAGGAAACAAATGGTAAAACTAAACAAAAATGGGAACAAGATTTAAATATAAAGATAAAAAAGGAAACATGGGAGAAGTTATGCTCTGGAACGATGAGAAATACAATAAATACGAGGCTGCGTATGATACAATATAATTGGTTACACAGACTATACATTACACCGCAAAAGTTAAATAAATGGGACCCAACAGTATCTGATAGATGTTTTCGATGTAAAAAAAGAAAGGGGAACAACAATTCATGCAATCTGGACATGTGAGAGAGTAGAAAAATTTTGGGATGATCTCAATCAGATATTAAATAAAATAACAGAAAACAATATACCAAAGAATCCAGAGATCTTTCTCCTAAGTAACATAAAAAATAAAGAATTTGGAATTGACTTGGAAGATGCACAAAAAAGATTTGTCAAGATAGCCCTAGCCGTAGCAAAAAAATGTATTATGTCAACCTGGAAATTGGAAGATAATTTGAAAATACAACAATGGTATATAGAAATGAATAAATGTATTCCATTAGAAAAAATAACATATAGTTTAAGAAATAATATTGAAATATTCGAACAAGTATGGGAGCCTTACATTAAATACAATAGCGAAAACCTACCGGGAACAAACATTACCTAAGTTGATGGAAGGAGAAGAAAAGAAAAGAATGGACTCAGTAGAATTTCTGGTGTATTTTTGTTGAATGACAACATTGTCTAACTGAATTAATGCAACCTAGATTGTATACCTAAAATGGATGAGAGGGGGGGGGTGGGGGGGTGGCTTGGGAGGAGGGAGGGGGGAGGGAGAAAAAGTCACTGTAAATGTGTGGAAAAGAAAAAGTGTATATCATGGCTATTGTGATTTATGGGGTGAAAAAAAAAAAAAAAAAAAGTTCCCCCTCATGTTACTCCTCAACCTTTGCCCGTCAACGCTCGACCCATGACCTCTTGTATCCATCTCTCCTACTCTCAATGGGAAAAGCCTTTCCACAATTCCTGCATGTACATTCCCAGATGACTCAATCAGAATCAAACAGAGCAGCAATTCCCCAAAGGAAAAAATTCCAATGAAAATAACTGGAGGAACAAATAAAGTGCAAACCAATCTAATTTTTTTAAAATTCATTTGAATAATTCCATGGATTTTTTGCACATCTCATATTGCCACAACACATGATCTTAATTCAATGCACTGCATCCAAGAAAGCATAATCCCAGAGTGCCGTGTTCCAGCATCAACTTGGGTTGGATGATTCCAGCTCATGAGTGCTTCCAACCAATGCAGCAAAGAGCTCAATTACTCCTTTCTAAACAAGACCTGATCTGCACTTCAAATGTATACAGACAACAACTATTCACAAGCAATTTTTTTTCCTGAATATTTCTATTATGCTCTATTTCACATTTTTAAGTAAGCTCAAATAGTTCTTACTGTTTGGCCTCTTCGAGATGGCATAAATATTCATAAGCAATGTTCTGATGCCTCCTCTCATCCATCTCTTCCGCCGAGAGTCTCTCATCATCCACAATAGCTGCAAAAACAAAAGAAGAAATCTGTAAATGTATTATAATCGCTAATGGTAGAATTGAAACATGACAAACAATACCTTCTCGTAGCAGGATTCTACCAAATACCGGAACGTTATTGACGATATTTCAACTCATGAAATGCCCTCGATTCACTTTCCTCCAGATTCTTCACAACCTCTCTGCCATAAACAAGTCAGAAATGCAGAGGAACATTCACCCTTCATTGCACAAGTATGGCAGAACCAGCTGAATAACTTCTAGCAATAAGCGCACTCCATATAAATTTTCATACATACAAAAGGCACTGCATTGATTCACCCCAGAACTTGACAGTACCTCTCTGCTCCAACTTTACTAACAGGCAAGGTGAAAGTTTTGGGGCATGCAATGACCTTCATGTTAGATGCCACTCTTGAGCAGTATACCCATTCCCTCCCAAACCAAGCCTTCATGCTGAGGTTCTAACATGAAGGTCAATGCATTCCCAAAAAACATGCACCTTGATTATTGGTGCATGAATGACAAGGTTCTGTCCAATTTCTTCCAAAGCTTTAACTAAGTAGTCAAAGGAGCCTGTAGCCTGTTCTTTTGACCTTTATTTCCAAGGTCCCCACAGCAGTGGACATTATCAACTGTATCCTTGCATTTCTACTTGAATAATTTGAGAGCAATGCATGATGACTTGTTCTTCTTCCATCACTACCACAGCCAATGCAATAGCCAGAGGTTTTACGCTGCACTCTCCCCTACAATTTTTTTAAAAATACACGTGCTTCTATTCTGCTCAATTACTCTCACCTGTTCCTTGTCCTTTCACTCTGGGACCACAATCCCAGCATTAAACAGCAAGCTTTTATTTTCATCAGGGATGATGTTCACTAGTGATCCCAGCTCCATGATCATTCATATCACTTCCTCTCTAAACCTTCACAGATCTCATCCACCCATTTCCCCAAGACTGAAGTGCAGACCACCTTAGCTGACCAGTTATTTTAGGCCATTCTTAACCTCACACAACTTCTTTGATTATTCTTCAAGCTCTTGGTTCAAAGTCAAAGAAGGTCACCTCCTCCCTCAGCACCATTTGAGGCCCCAAACGGTCCTTCCAAGTGAAGGAACATTTCACGTGAATCTGCAGAGGTCATACTCCCACTATGGTCTCCTCTACATCAGAGAGGCTGGACGCAGACTGGGAGATCACTTTGCTGAGCACCTCAGCTGTGTCTGCCGCCATAGCATGGATATTCCAGTGGCCACCCATTTCAATTCTCCATCGCATTCCCTTGCTGAGACATCTGTCAAAGGTCTCATATACTGCCAGATTGAGACCACCCGTAAATTGGATGAACACCACCTCATCTTCTGACTGTGTACCCTCCAATTGGATGGCATTAATGTTGACTTCTCTGGCTTTTGTTAAAACACCCCACTTTCCCTTTCATCTCCCCATTCCCTGTCTCCTTTCGCACAGACATGATAACTTCTACCCTAGTCCCTTATCACATTCAATTCACACTTTTTGTTGGTCTGGATTCCTCCCATATTGTTTGAATTCTGAGACTTTCTGATATAACATACTATGGGTGTAAATTAATGGGGTGTAAATTGGGTAGCATGGACTCGTGGGCTGAAATGGCCGCTCCCATTACCGTCCTGCTTCTGCCTTTTCTGATTTTTCCTCGAAGAAGGACTCAGGCCCAAAACATCTGCAATAGATCTTGTCTCCTATAGATGCTGAAAAGACCGGCTGAGTTCCTCCCGCACTCTGGTGTTTTTATAAAGTCAAAGAATTGGCAAAGTGGTCTACGAGGTACAGAAATAGTTTACAACTCGTAGGGAAAAAACCTCCAAACTTAAAAATTGCAGCAATGGACCATGAGAGACGATGACTAATGCAAATTGAAAAAGTAGCACAGCCTCTAGGGACCTGAGCAAACACAAAATAACAAAAAGAGACTACAAAGTTATGAAAAGAAATTAAGACAAAAAAATGAATCTAAAAACACCAAGAGCAAAAGTGTTTACAATTGTATGGTGGGGGGTGGGGGGGGGGGGGGGGAAGAGAAAGTAATGGGATCCTTTCATTACAATATCATTGTTACCGATTTTCAATGGAATTGAGGAACTGCTGGACACTGAATAATAAGTTTTCTAGTTGAGATAAAGAACAGTGCAACAGGAATTAGATGGGCACTCACCAAAATTCAAATCAAATAACAGTGATAAGAAAATAACAGCACCAAACGGTGACAAAAATCGAGAAAACATTAGACATCCTCCAACTATAATTCTGCAAAAGTTTTGATAAGAATCCATTCTTTTAAAATTAAAAAATCGTAAAATAAAACGTGTTACCCAGAATTCAAGTAACCAGCAAAAAAAAACCGTGGAAAATAAATAGGTATAAAAATATGGAAGCTTAAAATTGGCACGCCTCAATGTTAGTTCGCCAATAACGTAATCACGGCAAATGTAAAATTCTCTTGTCCGGCATCTACCAATCCCCATAGGTGCCAGATACCAGAGATTTTACTCTGCATGTCACCAATGAAAGTTGACATAGGGAATTATAGATTGGTTTGACTCTCAGACATGATTACATGGGTAATTTGATCAAACTGTTCAAGATAGCAAGAGGAACCAATTTGGGAATTTTAGGCTTTTGGGAATAATCTAAAATTAGTCGGGAGACCCTTCCAGAATACAATTACTTCTGCACACAGGCAACAGAATTTTGAAACGGTCTTTCGCAACCAAGCTAATTGTGAAGTTTAAGTCTATAATAGAAAGCAAGGCAGGCACACATGCAGTTTGGTCACGGATACAATAATCCTACTGAATGGCAAGGCGTGCTCATTGAGCTTTATATTCTGCTAAATTTCTACGTGCACATGCAATGCATTTATAAAGGATAATGTCATGAGAGGACTGGCAAGTATAGACAATTTCAGCAAAGAACTCCAAATAACAAGTATACAGATAGCTGAATGACCACCAGTGAAAAGCTGGAGAGGACGATGAAAATAAAATTCAAATGAAAGTTTGGAACCAATTTTGGACTACAGTACCTAGGGTACAGAACCAAGAGATTTGGGAAAAGGGGGAGTTTAATTGTGTGCAGAATGCCAGAGCCATGGGCTCAAAAAAGAGTTGGAATGTGTGTGACAGATGACTCCAGTTGAAATGCCTCCCATAACTGGAGTTCCCAAAAGGTGGTGATAAGGAAAACAATGATCTGAGCGCCTTGGAAGCCAATGTTTGAGGTGAACGCAATAAGAACCAGTAGAACCAATAGCATATTCAGTTCATTAATATTACAAAAATCAAAGGCAAACAAGCACCAACTGACTTCAAGTGAGTAAAACCTCAAGACTATTTATCGATACATGCTGAAGAAGGTTTCCTGTAGGAATGAACATTTTAATGCAAGCTTTAAAAGGAAGGTTAGAGAAAAGTGATCATGCTTCAAAGTGAATGAGCTAATTAATAGTCGGAAATGCACAAGGGGTAGTTTCCTCAGACCAAGCCAGTTTCCATGCAGTGCAAAGGCCTGTACCTCAATGGGAGGGTTTCACATGATTTTGTAATTTCCCAGTACAAACATTTCCTAGCACATTCAGATGGAAAAAACAAAAAAAGACATTTCATTGGTTTGCATTTCATTGGTTTTCAATGCACATTCCAATACTGTTAATTGTTTTAGTTCAGCTCAAATGTTAACAAGACAACCTTGCAAAGTCCTCTCACCAGCACTTGAAGGTTGTTGTAGACTGTTTTTAATTTAGACATACAGCACAGTAACAGGTTCCAACCAGCCCACGAGCCAGTGCTACCCAATTACATTTAATTGACTTACAATCCCGGTATGTTTTCAAACAGTGGGAGGAAACAAGAGCGCCCAGAGGAAACCCAGACAGACACTAGAACATGCAAACTCCTTACAGACAGCGCGTGATTCGAATCTCGGTCCCGATTGCTGATGGCGTAACAGCAATGCACTAACTGCTATGCTAACCATGTCGCCCATTGTACAACATGGGGACAGGCCTTTCAGCCCAATTGCCCATGCCAATCAAAATGATCCATCTCCAATTGACCCACCCACCCGTATCCCTCTAAACCTCTCCATGTACATCCATTCTTTTTTCTTAAACATTGCATTGATTCACCCCAGAACTTGGTTTTTGGGAATAATCTAGTAGCTGCCTCAACCACCTCTTCTGCAAACAAAAAAGTTAACCCTCAGATTCCTGTTGCATCTTTCCTCCCTCATTTTAAAACTATCTCCTCCGTAACCAATTTCTCCACTTAGGGCAAAAAAGACTGCATTGACTCTATCTATTCTTTTCATGATATCGTACACTTCTATTAGAACACTCCTCATCCTCCTGTGCTTCAAGGGATAAAATTTTAGCCTGCTCAACCTCTCCCCCCACCCACCCCACCCCCACCACTGAGTCCTGGAAACATCCTCATAAATCTTCTCTGCACTCTCTCCAGCTTAACAATATTTTTCCTATAACATCATAATCAAAACTGAAGACAATACTTCAAATAGGGCCTCACCAATATCTCGATAACTGCAACACAAGTTCCTAACTTCTATACTCAGTACTCTGTCTGATAAAGGCCAATATGCCCAAAGCCTTTATCACTATCCCATCTACCTTGTGACACCACTTTCAAGGTACCATGCACCTGAACTCCCGAGATCCCCAACATTCACCCAGTAGGTCCTTAGCACCGTAGGCCTCCCAAAATGCAACACATCACATTTCTCTGTGCAGTGCATTTCTGATTATCCAAAAGCCACTTTACCAAAATTGTCAGTTCTTTGTGAAAATTTTCAGCAGCGACATGGCATAAGTTGAAAAAAAATTGAATTTTTTAAACCTGCCATCCTCAAGTGGGACTCTGATACACTGTTAGCACTATTTTGAATCCAAAGGAGCTCTAGTGTACAAGGTAAGAATTAAACTTTATTTCATGCTTTAAAAACCTTCCTTTATTCTTTATTGCTGATGCTACTGGGCTGGGATTGGAGCGGGGACTTCGGGCAGATTGTGCGACGGCGGTGGGGCGCCCGGACAGGATTGGCAACGGTGTTGGGGTGGAATTCAGCAATGGCCAATACAATGCCAATAAACTGGCATTTAACCGATACGTGAGCGTTTCAGATAATTGGGAACATACTGTATCAAATTCCACTTGCCCGACAGATAAAAATCTTGCTGCAATCTTTGGCAACTATCTTCACTGGCTTACAACAGCCATTCTCAACAGGGTTCACTGCAAAATTAAGGGTTGGGGGCAACAGACCGAAATCAACAAAAAGATTTTTTAAATGTAGTTGGTCAGAAAGAAGTAAAGAAGAAACCAATTAAATTTGACTGCTTCACAGGGAAGGTGCTCCCCACCTTCCCTGTGGGGCATACACAATGAGCAGAGTCCTAAGGGAGCCATAGCCAAAAGACACCAGAGACTTTAGTGTTGTCCACAAAAAATGTACATTTTTAAAAAATCTAAATCATTGACGTCGTTAGTTGTTTCAATTGGAGGAGCTGTACCACAGTCTAGTTAAGCAAGTGCCTAACAATCATATGGTCACAATGACAGCTTGATGACATTGGGCTCATCTTTTCCATCGCAATCACCTGCTGTGATGACACAAAGATAACCCCACCATTGGTGGCAATATGAAGACGAGAAATAGTCTTTGGTATTGATTCCAGACTCTGCAAAGTCTCATAGCATCAGGTGAAATATGGGCAAGCATCCCTACTGATTACCCAATATCTTCCACAACTTGGAAATCAATGCCATCCATGTTGAGGCAAGCATTGAAAGTAGCAAGGTTACAGAGTATACACGGGATGAAGGATTTCATTCTCAATTAGTAAGAGTGTCTGATCATGCATTGGATCTATGGCAGGGTAGTAAATGCACCAACACAAGGACCTTGTCCACACCAATCTCCCATTGCAGGTGAACAGTCTAAACTAGCACTACCTCCACTTCGTATGGAGGTAAACTACCAGGAAGGATATACTTCAACGTTGTGTGGCACTACAATCATGCAAAATGGAAAAGACTGAGAACAAATATACGTCACAAAATTGAGCATGAATGAGGCAATGGAGCCGTCAACACCAGAAATGTATACCATTACCTGTAATATTGCAGCTTGACATATTCCTCACTCTACTATCTCTGTTCAAACTGAAGAACCACACTGATTCAACAGCATCCTACAACACAAATGTTACATGCCACTTTCCAGCTCATTGCTGATTGTGGTCTTTGGCTTGGTGCACATGTGGAATACTTTATTGGTTGAGGAGTTGTGTTTGCAATTGAACAATCCATACTTCTTACTTTCTTGTTGTCAATTCCATCGTTACTTTGATTTAGTATTCACTATGACACTAGATCAACTATTGAGTCCCTGTTGATCAATCCTACTTGCTACTTTCTGTCACCCTATCTTTCTCTACTCATGTACAATGTATTTTCCCTCATACTCGCTCCCAATTCTTTTTGACATTTATGTACAGTTCTCAACTATAACCTTGGAATGAGATAGCACACACTGGAGCACTTGGCAGAGGCCTAAATGCCCACTGGGAGAGCATGCAAATGCCACACAGCACTGAAGATGACAAAGAAAATTGTTGGAGTACATAATTAAGGTGGTAGAAACAGAACACCTTGGAAAGAACCAACATAGATACCTGATAAACACAAAATCAGCAAATGCATGGATCTTAAGCAAAGAATAGCCAGAGGAATTCAGCAGACCAGACCACATTCTTGGATAGAAATAGTCAAACGTTTCAGGTGTGAACCCTTTATGAAGATAAAATAGAGAAAATTATACATATGATGTATATGTATAAATCAACCTGGAGTGCCAGGTAGATTTTTTTTTCAAATTTACAGCATGGTAACACAGGCCCTTTCGGCCCACGAGACTGTGTTGCCCAGTGGTGAAGTAATGATGGAGATGAAAGGACGGGTGGCAGGGTGGGTGGGGAGGTGCAATGCAGCCGAGAAAGCAGAGCAGGAAAACAAACAAGAGTAGGTAAAGAAGTGATATAAATAGTAGAATCAGATGGGGGTGGGGGGTACCAAAAATCAGGGGGAAAAAATCAACATGCTTGCCATTTGGTTTAAAGCTGTCCAGGAGGATTACATGTTATTCTTCGAGTTTATATTTGGCCTCACCCAGACAAAAGATGAGGAAGAAGACAGACATGTAATTTCATGAATGGTTGAGGGAAGTTGAATGGTTGATCACAGGGGGCTTAAGTTTAAATATTTGAAATATCGTATGAAAAAATTATATTTATCTCATATACTCGAGCTTCTGAGGATGCCAGAAACCAACAAATTTTGTGACATGCCTCATGATGATAATTAGAATAGAAAAGGAGAAATTGGAGGATGTAATTCTTTTTTCCAGCTTTTTTTTAAAAGCTCTTTGACAAGGTCCCACACAAAAAAAAGTTAGGGCACATAGGACCAGGGACAAGACATTGAAATTATTTGAGAATTGGCCAAGCACATGAAATCACGACAGAAAGAGTTGAGTTAATGTTTCCGGTTGAAAAACGTTTGTTAGAATTGGGAAAGATAAATAAAGTCAAGCTTTAAGTCAGGAGGCAGAGCGATGGAGAATAGGGTAGGGGAAAGATGAATCAAAGGTTTTGTCTCTGCTTGAACAAGTCCAGGGTTGCCAAAGTAAACAACTGTTACTGACATTATCTGATTGAGAGGGTAATATGGTCATGTCACTGCTTTTACATGTGTAAATTCAGACTTTGGATGTGCAAAGGGACCTGGGTGTCCTCGTGCAAGGAAACCTAAAAGTTAATGACCAGGTGAAATTGGTAGCGAAGAAAGCGAATGCTATGCTGGCATTCATTTCAAGAGGAATAGTGTACAAGAGTAAAGAGGTGTTGATGAGGCACTGGTGAGATGTTATTTGGAGTACTGTGTGCAGTTTTGGGCCCCCTATCTTAGAAAGGATGTGATGTTGTTGGAGAGGGTGCAGAGATTTACTAAGATGATTCCCGGAATGCAAGGGCTAACGTATGAGGAGTGTTTGGCAACTCTTGGGTTGTATTCATTGGAATATAGGAGAGGAGATCTCATAGAGGCTTTTTGTATTTTTAAAGGTTTAGATAGGGTAGGTGCAGGTAAGATGTTTCCCTTGGTGAGTGAATCGAGGACAAGGGGTCATAGTCTGAAAATTAGAGATTATCCATATAAAAAAAAGAGATTAGGAAGAACTTCTTTAGCCAGAGGGTCGTGGATCTGTGAAACTCGCTGCCGCATATAGCAGTGGAAGCCAGATCACTGGGAGTATTTAAACAAGAAATAGACAAGTATCTCATTAGTGAAGGCATCAAGGGATATGGGGAAAAGGCCAGAAATTGGAACTAGTGTAGAGTAGCTTAGTGTAGATTTACGGAACAGACTCGATGGGCCGAGTGGTCTGGTTCTGTTCCTTTGCCTTGTGATCTTACGATATTTAAATTTAATTGTAGGCATACAGCATGGTAACAGGCTCTCCCAGCCAGGAGCCCCTGCTGTCCAAATACCACAATTAACACAACCCCTGTATGTTTTGAAAGGTGGGAGTAAACCAGAGTGCCTGGAGGAAACCCACATAAGACAGGAGGGGAACATACAAATGCCTTAGAAACAGTCCCGAATTCAAACCTGGGTTGCTGGGGCATTGCACTAACCACCCACCCCAGTCGGTCTCTGTCTATGTTCCCTTTCTGATCCTACTCTTGTCCTTATCTCCAAGATTTAACCACCTTAACATTCAATGGTGTTAGCATTGAGAAGGCACCACACCATCAACATTCTTGGGACCAGTAAGCAAATCTTCAACTGGACCAGCTCAAATATTGTGACTGCAGGAGCAATCAGGTATCCCATGGTAAGTGATTCACTTCCTCATACCCAAATGCCTTTCCTCCATCTACATGGCATACATTAGGAATGTGATGGAAGGACAGCAGCCACAGCCATCAAGAAGATGGGCTGCATCTTGGGTAAAGCATCGATTCCATTCATCACCACCAGCACCGTGCACAGTGAAATTAGTGATCTGCATCTACAAAATGTGAAAGAGTAACTATAGCAGTTAGTGCCATGCTCTAACAGTGTCAGCGACTCCACCCAGTTCTGTGCATTCTACTCCTGAGTTTTTTCTGGGCACTCAGTTTCCTCCCACCCTCCAAAAAGATTGGGGTTGGTATGCAAGTAATTGGGCAGCATGGGTTTCATGGGCCAGAAAGGTCTTCTACAGTGCTGTATAGAAATATAAATTTTAAATTTTAAATGGATTCGCCAAGGCTATTCAAACACCACCTCACAAAACCTGTGACATCAATTACCAGGGACAAGGATATGTCCATGGGAATACCTTCACCAGCAAGATCCCCTCCAAGATATATGAACCTGATGGAAATACATTATCAATCTTTCTCGGTCAGAATTCTCAACTCCATTGCAATGTGGACTTTCACCAGAAAAATGGGAGCAGTTCACCATCACCAATTAGGGATAAGTAGCAAATGCTTGCTTGTTAATGACACCTACACTAGCAAAAACAAAATAAATAAAACTTCACTCTCTTACGAGAGGTTGCAAATTCAAACTAAAGTTTACAACACTTTGAAACATCAATTGAGATCATACTACAATGCAAGAGGTTCTGCTTTTCAAGCAATACTTTGAGTAAATGTCTAATTTACCTTTCTGAACGAAGGCGAACCATCTCTTTGGATCACCAACGTGCAAGCCCCTTTGGTGGCCTGACCAACACCTATCCTCATGAGAGAGAGATTACTTGATCATTTATCCCAGTGTACTTTGCAAAACATGCTTGAATGTAAACAGTCTAGTATGGAGAGGCTATGTCCTCTCAACATTAATGAAGATAGGAGTACAGCTGCTGGTTTATGACAGGGACCACTTGAAGAAATTTCCTTTGGAAACTGACAAGACAATCTCTTAAGTAGCCAGCAGCTGTGTTTGAAGACACAAGCAACTGCGGATAGTTGTCACCTTCCAGCCTGCAGTTTGAATGGAGGCATTTGACATTCATTTAAAAGTGTAAGATATTTTGATGATACAACTCTCAACACACTACAGTGGTTGTTTGGGTTACAACTTGCACTTGAAGCTTGCTAGCCTCATTTCAGACATCTGAAGGGCAAATAACATGGAAAACTTATTGGGGGGGGGGGAAACTGTTAAACAGTAAAGTGAACCTGGTATGCTTAAAATAAATGCCGCATTATCTCCGCACGCATCATGAACTGAGTATTGAAAAATAAAAACAAAAATTGTTGCTTCTTAAGCATTTTGCATTTATTTATTCCCCCCCCCCCTATACATTGCATAAGAGAAAATTTAATTCCATACCTCAGATTTTGGATAGCAATCTGTGAATTCTGCAAGGGTCAATTTCCATAACCCGTACAGCCATAATGCATGCAGGGATGGATGGGTGGGGGTGAGGGTGGAAATGTCTGTACATGTAAGTGGCTTGAATTGAAAAGTATTTAATTGACTGTGATTTCCTTAAGGAAACATGTAACACAATTTCATGTTTTCTTACTCAAAAACATTTGGCAAGTGTGGTACGGTTTGAGATCATAACTGGCATACAATTAGTACAAGCTTTGTCCTCTGTTATAAAATATTCAGTCCCAAGAGATAAATGGGCTCTTAAGCTTCTGAATAGGCAGTAAATAAATTATACTGTTGACATCTGTAAGAGATTCTACTCTTCACTGATATTTGAAATAACAAAATATGGACATAACAGTCAATGAAGATCCATTGAATGTCCTAATTTAAAGCAATCTCTGGAATTACATAATGGTTCAGTAACAGGGTGGATGAACAGCACATATTCAAAAAGGATCTAATTGCCAATTCGGATGGGAACTAAATATTTCAAGTTCTGACATTCAGGAAAAGGAGGTGGGTTGCACTGTTAATAAGAGATGATATCATTAGTCAGGGTCCTGGCAGGCATAGTGCGATACAGAAATAAAATCAGTTTGAGTTCAGCCAAGCAGCAGAAACTGAAGACGTAAGCAGGAGAAACAGAAAAACTGTAGATGCTGTAAATCTCAAGTTAACATCGAGAAGCAGGAGGGGCTCAGTGGGTCAAGCTGCATCATCCATGGAGAGGAGGGGTGAGTCAACGTTTCTGTCGGGACATTTTATCAGTCTCGATAAAGCACTCTGCCCGACCTGAGAGTGCTTCCAGTTTCTCTTTGTTCACATTAACAGATGTGGTTTATTTGCCTCTGAACTGTGATGTACTGCACAGTACAAATGAGGAACTTAAAGGTGCTTGTAATAGAAGTGTTCATTCATTATTTCAAGCTCCCATTTCATTTAGTGTGAATATCATTTTAAGTGCTAGCCATTCACAGCTGTGGAGAGACTGGGTGGCAACAGCTAGTACAGGCTGTACCCAAATTTGATACTTTGGAGAGGAGAAATTGATTTTTGCAGAGACACGGGTTGTGAGAGAGTCATGGATCACTGAAGGAACAGTACCATTTTTGACCAGCAGCCATCTCATCAAATAATTATCAGGAATAACTCTGTGAAAATCAACAATTCAGCTGATTCAGCCTCTCAAGGGAATTATTGAACCCCACCGTGACCAAAGGAAAGGTCACTTTGATTGATCAGTATCTGCATTTTTGAAGCATTGTGGAAATCACACATTTCATTTCCCCTATACAAGGAAAAGGAGTCGTGACACCGTTTGTATGAAAGGATATTTCTCTGGAAGAAACTCAACAAGGATTCATGAGTTTTTGGTGGTCTGGTCATTCAGTCTCTCCCATCTCCTTTGTGATCACTTCTGTGCATCAGTTTAAAAGTTTGCGTTTCGACAATGGATTTTTAAAACTGAACTTTGAAATGACTTTCCAGAATTGTGCCTAAGCTGTAAAGGTTTGGGTATCCCACTGTTATGAGTTATATTATATATTAATATGTCTTTAAAAGAGATAGATTGTGGGGGTTTAGTGTAGATCACTTCACAGACATTAACATTTCACAAAAGACATCTCATTTGAAATTTACAGCGACTTTACAAAAACTTTGGAGAATGCCTAAGGAGACTTCACAAGTAGGAGTTAATTGGACTGGAGACTTCCACCGACTTCCAAGAAGAATACGTTCCATTCTTCTGGTTAATTGGACTGATGCTGTGATTTCCACAATGGCCTATTGTCTTTAAAGCAACAGATGTCAAGGCAGAAACTGATTCTGGTGCCAGCAATCTGTCTGGTTGAAGTTTGCTGTTCTAAGAGGGGTTATGTAGTTTTACAAACAGAAAGAGAAAAAGAACTATGATTCTTTGGGGGGGGGAGAAAGAAAAAGAGAGAGAGAGAGAGAGAAAAGTGAGTTCTACAGTGGCTTTTGGAGGCTGCAACATGGCAAGCTAGCAGCCTGATGAAACCCCATTTTGAAGGCAGGTTGTAAGTTCTAGTTAAGCCTGTTGAAAACCCTTGTAGTCCTTAAAAGAGGAAATAGCTGGCTAGAGTGTTTCTCCGGAAATAAGGGAAACAAGAGGAACTCTGTGATGACCTGGAAGAAGAGGTTATCATTAGGAAAACCCATGATGGGCAAGTTTCTTTGGCAAGACACTGAAGTGGCTGATCAGAGGAAATCAGTTTGTGTGTGTGACCAATGAGCAACAAATCTCTCTGAAACCAATGAGAACCTTCCTAAGCAGTAACTGTTTACCTCTAATCACCAGAACCTGGTAAAAATTCATATATGTTAAATTCTGTGCACAGTATAAAGAATTGCCTAATACCAGTGATCCTGAAGGAGTGAGGTGAGATTGGATTGTGAATCAAAGAACTTTCCTAAACATAACATACATACATGTGTGCCTAGAATTAGAAGGGGAATTAAGTTAGGTTAAGTTATTAGTAATAAGTTAAAGTTTGATCCTGTTTTTATGTTTAAATAAAATTAAAAGCAACTTTTAATTATCTATTTGTCTTGGTGAATTTCTTTTGCTGCTGGGTTTTGGGGTCCTCTGGGCTCATAACACACACACACCCACACAGCTGATTTTGATTTAAATTATTAGTCATTACTAATAAGTTTTTTTTAAAAATATAACACTGTCTTGGCGAATTTCCATTGCTGCTGGTCTGCAACGTAACCATCTACAAGTGAGAAATCAAGCTCCTACAGGACTACTAACAATGTAGAAGATAAAGAAAAAAATATGAAAGGGAAATTATGTTTCTCTAAATTACTGAAGTGCTTTGAAGATACATCAGCTAGAGTAAATGAGTGTATGAAGATTTTCTTTCAGCAGTCTTTGGATAAGATGAATAAAATAGGAGCATGAATAGACCATTTGACCCTGCTCCATCACTCAATATGACCAGTACTGATTCTCTATCTCCCACATTCCCATTCTCACCCATACCCCTTCATGTCTGTTATCTAGAACTTATTTAAATAATCAGTAACTTGTCATCTGAGAGAATTCCAGTGGTTCAACCTCAGAAATATTTCCTCGCTTCAATCCTAAATGCTTTAATCCACGCCTCAATCCGAAATGCTTTAATCCCTAGCCAAGAAAAAACTCCTCCTCTATCCAATCTGCGTAGCTCAGCCTGAATTTCACATTTCAATGAGATTACCCTTTGACCTTCTAAATTCTGGTAAATTCAGTTACAGGAGTAAACAGTCAACCAAAACTGCAGCAGAGGAAACCAAGATGCCAGCCTTGTGGAGGCAGAGGTTGGTGTGGGAACTAGAGAGGGAGTTGGCGTGAACACAGGAAAGGGGTTGGTTGGAACCATGCCAAGCAGCTGCATATGTGAAGGGGCCGAGGGTCCTGGTGCATTAGCGCCTAGACCGGGGTTGAACAGTGGAGGTGTTGGGAGGAACAGCCGGTGGGCAGCCAGGCCCAGGGTGGAAACTCATATCCAAGGCAAGTGTGTGGGGGCCAAACTGGGAGCCCTGGAACTGGAAGCTATGAAGCACAAGATAGTGGTGGAGGCACGTAGCTAGAAAGCAAACATGGCTGTGGAAACATGTCTGGGCGAGGACATTGTTAAAGAGTTCGAGATCAGCAAGGATTACAGATATGGATCAGTGAGAGAGATTCCAAGAACTCCCTTCAGAGGGAGGAGGAGAATTTCTTCAGGGTAGGCATCCCTTGAAATGATTTCACAGTTTTTTTTTCCATCTTAAATGGAGTGAAACATGAAAATCTTCAGACAATGATATTGCAGTAAAAACACCAGCAAAACTCAGCAGAAACACAGCATACTTTGTATAGTAAGATACCCAACTTGATATTTCAGCCTTCATCAAGGTATGATCAATATGTCGGGAGGCACCTGAATGAAATTGTGGGGGGATAAGCACAGGTCCACAGGGATGAGGAGATACGTGGATTTGGGAGAGAGGGCATAAGATGGAGGATGTTTGAGGGACTGGAGAAGCAGAGAAATGAGGTGGCAACCAGGGGAGGTCAGAAGTGAGTTGGGGGGGGGGGGGCGATAAATTAGAAGGTCTGGGCGAGGGCAGTTTAAACAGCACCTTTCCCCATGAACCAGTCAAGGTTTCATTTCTTCCATACTTCTCTCCTACCGACTACATAAAAAATATTTTCATTATGCGAGGTGAAAAGCAAACAAGGCTTTACTTAAAAGTGCTGTGGTTCCCAGCACACCTCACAGTGCATGAATTCAATCCACTGACTAACAAGGCCAGCACACCTAACGCCTTCTTAACCTCCCTATCAATTTGTGCAGCAACTTTAAGGTATCTATGGACCTGGACTCCCAAGATCCTTCTATTCCTCCACATGGTTATGAATCCTACCATTAACTGCATACTTTGCCTTCCAAATTCGACCTTCCACAGGGCATCATTTCACATTTTTCCAGATTGAACTCCTTCTGCCATTTCTCTGCCCAACTCTGAAGCTTATTGTAAAATCCTACACCACTGACCAATGTCATATTCAAACTTACAGACCCACTGCTTCCCTTCTTTATAGAAGTCTTTTATGAAAATGACAAAGAGCAGGGATCCCAGATCAAATCCCTGCAGAAGGCCTTGAGCCACCGACTTCCAAGAAGAATACGTTCCATCCACCTCCACCCTCTGTCTTCTGCAGAAAAGCCAATTTAAAATCCAAGTAACCAAAATTCCCTCACGTCTCAACTTTCTAATGAGCCTATCCACTGGCCAACCTTCAATTTTTTTTGTCACCTCATCAAAAAAATCATTTACACTAATGAGGCATGACTTGGTCATGATCAGAATTAACACATACCTAAGCAAAGTAAAGAATGTTATTTACCTATTGTCACAATCACTCCACAGCAGACGGAATATTCATTCAGCACTGGATCACCTCGAAAACAGCAACTCATACATGCAGCTGCTCTTCATAGACTACAGCTCAGCCTTCAACACCATTATTCCCTCAGTACTGGTCAAGAAGCTCCAAATCTAGGCTTTTGCACCCCTCTCTGCAATTGGGTCCTTGACTTCCCCATAGGAAGACTTCAGTCAGTACAAATTGGTAAAAATTGTCTCCTCCTATTGTGAACACAGGCGCACCTCAAGGATGCGTGCTTAACCCACTGCTCTACTCATTGTGCACCTATGACTGTGTCGCCAGGCACCATTCCAATGCTATCTACAAATGTGCCAGTGACGCCACAGTTGTCAGCAGAATCACAAATGGCAATGAGGAATGTTATATCATAGACCAGCAACAATAGAAATTCACCAAGACAATGTTATTTTTAAAACAATATTTTTTATTATTAATTACTAATATAACGGGTGAGAGAAGAAGATAGAAGAGAGAATGAGAATTACAGCTTAGGCACAATTCTGGAAAGTCAATTCCCAAAATTTCAGTCTTAGAAATCTTATATTGAAACTCAGAACTTTTAAAATGGTGTTCAGAAGTAATTATGAAGTAGGTGAGGTACTGTTCAAAAGTCAAATCCTTATTGAGTTACTTCCATATGAATGATTGCCACAACACCGCTCTTCTTTTCATGGGGCAGTGAAACTTGTGACTTCCACGATGCTTCCAAAAACCCACACAAGGTCAGACGAAATAAGAATCAGAATGGTTACGATCCAATTACAGGAATTATCCTGCTTCTTTTATCCAGATATGGATCAATCAACAATGACCATTGCAATGGTCACAGTGATTCACTGTTTTCCCTAAGAGAAACAGCAGAAGTGTCCATCTCACACAAAGCTACTTTATTTCTGTCTCTTGCAGATCTCTGGTTACTTAGTAATCAGTCTTGCCTCTTCAATTGTCTCAATCACATGACTTACTTGATCATAGTGCCTTCAGTTTCTGTTTCAGAAACTGACTCATAAATCTTTCACCAGATGTCTCTTCATAGGTAAACAATTCATTGTTCTGGTTTTTAGTTGAGTCCATTAACTCTAAGTTTATGGTTTTTGATTTGTGTGCCATGGTGTCTGAAAAATATTATGAACTCTGTGTATATTTGCACCCTGAGTCAACCCCAAAGTAAAGCACACTAAAAAAAAGAAAGCACACAGGAGGGAGATGGATCAAGCTCACTGAGTGGTGTCACACCAACAACCCTGCACTCAACGTTAGCAAAACCAAGGAGATGATTGTGGAGTTCAGGAGGAAGTCAAGGGAACACGATCCAGTCCTCATCAAGGGCTTGGTAGTGGAGAAGGTCAAGAACTTCAAATTCCTGGGTGTCAACATCTCTGAGGATCTGTCCTGAAGCCTCCATGTTGATGGAATCACAAAGGCGGTTCTCCAGTGGCTATACTTTGTGAGGTGTATGAAGGGATTCGGTACATCACTGAAGACTCTCAAAAGCTTCTACAGGTGTACTGAGGAGAGCATTCTGGCTGGTTGCATAGGTACGTAGGTCCCAAGGCTCAGGTCAAGAATAAACTCTAGAGGGTTGTTAACTCGGCCTTTGACATCACAGACATCGACTTCACAGGACCCCTACAAGAAGTGGTGCCTCTATCCTCAAGGAGCCCCACCATCCAAGCCAAGCCCTTTTCACTCTGCTACCATTGGAATAAAGGTACAGGAGCCTCAAGACGAGCACTCAGCGGCACAAGGTCAGCTTCTTCCCTGCTGCCATCGGATTCCGAATGATCAATGAACCGAAAACATTACTTTGACTTTTCGTGCGCTATTTTTATTTATTTATTGCTGTAAGGTGGTTTACAGGAATATTTACACTTTGACGCTGCTGCAAAGCAACAAATTTTGCAACTTGTTCATGACAATAAACTTCTAACTTGCCCCTCACAAATCCATGCTGACTATTCTCGAATTAATTGGTGTTTTGAGACTTTGTCAAGTATCTACTGAAAATTGAATTATAACACATTGATCAATTCTCCCTTATCTATTCAATTAGGCACATCAAGAAAACTCCAGTAGTTTGCCAAATTTAATTTTGCTTTCATATATTCATACTAATTTTAAAAGAGATAAACATGGACAGAATTCAGTATCATATACCGTGCAAGAAAATCTTGCATTTACCCTACTGTAGATGTTTTAAAAAATCCCACCTGCAGTTCTCAATTTTCTCACTGTCCTCCTTTAAATTGAGAGACCACATTGAAAGAATCCTTCCATAATCTACAGAATTCTGGGAGATGACAATGCTTCCCCATTCTAACCCTCTGCCCAAGTATCTGATCTTTTAAATGTCCTGTGACCAGACCTCAGCTACTGCAAGTTTTAAATGTGTCCGTGGAAAATATCAAGGACGGACTAGAAACCAAGATCCAGAACTAGGAGAGTTGTGATCTTTTCTGGGGCTAATACAAGGAGGAGTTGCACCTGAACTGGAAGAGGATAAATATCCTTGTAGGGAAGCTTGCTAGTACTTCTTGGGAGGATTTAAACTGACGTGGCAAAGCAATGTAACCCACAATGGCAAGATGACTAACCAAGTCAAATCCAGTGGGAAAAGCAGAGAGATGGAGGCATGCAAGAGAGGCAGATAGGTTTAATTGCATTTTCTTTAAATGCCTTGAGTTCACAGGTAAGGTGGATGAGCTGAGAGTTTGGATCAGCATGTGGAGTTATGATATCAATGCAAGTAACGGCAGAAGAGACACCTCAAATAGATTTTTAAACTTTCTCCAACGTTGACTGCAAGTGAATCAGTGCAAGGGGCTTAGAGGGCAAAAGTTGTAAAATGCATCCACGAGAGATTTTTTTAAACCGTGTCAAAGTTCAGAGTTATTGTCAGAGTACATTCAGGACATCACATACAATCCTGAAATTCTTTTACCTGTGGGCAAAGCAGAATTACCACTTACTGGTAGTCCAAAAAAAAAACTGTACTCAAGAAGATATGTATACATTTTAAAAAATGTAAACAGATTATGCAATATAGAGACAAAAATAAAATCAGTAAAGTGCAAACAAAAAAGTTCTTAAATGAATCTCTGATTGAGTTTGTTGTTGAGGAGTCTGATGGTGGAAGCAAGAACTGAGCATGTGCTGGGTGGTCTGATCCTTGATGGTTGCTGCTGCTCTATAACAGGAGAGTCCTCTGTAGCTGTTCTCAATGGCAGGGAGGGTTTTCCCTGTGAGGGCCTGGACTGTATCCACTACCTTTTTGCAGTGCTTTCTGAAAGGCATTGAACTCTGTCTATTAACCTTTTCTTTTTCTTATTGTTAGAGGCTCCAGGTAATGCTCATGGTGACTCTGCTATACAACGGGCAAAAGTTTAAGCGTATTACATTTTTTGTATTTTTACAAGTCAATGAACACAATATCGAGTTACCTGAGCTGTGAGGTAGCCGTACTGCATTGCTCACCATCCAAAAAATGCTCCAAGCTGGTTGGTGGAGCAAAATAAAAATACTACACGGAGTTGGTGTTCCAGACAAAAGAGAATTTATTAAAACTGATGCGCATCAGGAGACCACTCGAAGCTGATCGCCCAAGCATGATTTTCATACAGGTTTTATATTCTCAATTGCCACAATTACAGAAACTTGATTTATTTAGTTTTACTGTTTGGATTACAGAATGGGACATTTATTTATCTATAAGTTTAACTTAGTTAACAATGGGTCTAAGTTTCTGTTCACAATCATGGTGCAAATTAGGTTTCTAACTTACTTAACAATAAATCCAAATTCCTATTACACCAAAGGGTGGACGTAAAACATTAATTAATGATGTTCCTGAAACTTGGGTGTCATTACTGCTGTATTCCACAGTTCTACTTATGGGCCTGTCTTAGTTTCCCTGCTACCACATTAGCACAATCCACATCCCTCTTTACTAGCTATAGCCCTTATAATTCTTTCCCTGAGAACAATGGTGTTGAATCCAATGGCCTTATTCTTCAAAATTTAAATTGCAAAATTTTGACCAACTAACTGCAACAAGATGGCCATGCATATTCAAAACTGTTTGCATGAAGTTGCTTCGCCATAACCTTAGCATCACAACCATTCCAGGTGTCCACTTATTTGCCATGATTTCCTATATCCTCCCACCAACTATCATCCATCAAGAAAGATGGACAAGCCAAAAATCAGTCACTTGGTAGAAGAGACAATACAAGAATCTATTAAGGAAGCGGTAACAGGAAACTTAGAACATAATGACTGATTTATAAGAAATTGACAAATCTGTTGGAATTTTGCAGGATAAGGGGAAAATAGTGGATGGTGTATATGGAGATTCAGAAGGCTTTTGATAATTAAAAGCTTATTAAACAAAATTGGGATGCATAATCTGGGGGGGGGGGGGGTGTAATGAACTGGTAGTACATCGAGGTCTGGTTCGCTAGCAAAAAGAAGCAAGAATACATTGTTCATTTTCAGGTTGCAAGACAGTGACCCAGGGATTGGTTTTGATGTCTACTCCTAATGTCTGTTTTGATCATTTAGATGCACAAGTTAACTGTTAACAATTTGAAAATATTATAAAGGGTATTGGCAGTGTAGGCTGCAAAAAGAATACAAGGGGAAGTTAAAGCGAAATATGGGCAGATTAATGGAATAGTCAAGGAATGTTATATCAAAAATTCTGAAATCATCCACTTTTTAAAGAAAAAGAAAAGAAAGGTAGAGCATTTTTTAGTAAAATAGTGAGAGACTGAAAATGCATGTGCTCAGGGGGAGCTGGGTGTCCTTTCATTTGAATTATTAAAGGTAGTCCACACAAATAGAGCAAGTAATTAGGAAGGCAAATGGTACACTGCAAAAGGATTTGAAAAGAAGGACAAAGATGCCTTGCCCCAATTATAAAAGATCCCTGCGAAGGCACATCAGGAACAGTGAATACAAGCCTGGTCTCTCTACTCAAAGAGGGATATTCTGCACAATGAAGGGACTGAATTAAGTTTACCAGATTGTTTTCTGGAATGCCAAGTGAGGCAGATCAGACCTATACTCTTGAAATTAGTGGCAATTTCAATACAATTTACAATTATTATGAGTTTTGACAGGGTAGATGCAAAGGTGCTGTTTCCCTCAGCGCAGTGTCCGGGACGAGTGATCAAAATGTCAAAATATTGAATCACCCATTTAGCACAGATATCCAAACAAATTCCTTTATCTGGTGGATGGCGAGGCTTTGGAATTTTAGATCCTCGACGATTATAGAGGCAAGGTTGTTGAGTATATTCAAAATAAAGGCAGATTTTTTTATATATTAAGAGAACATGGGGCTTCTGCAGGAAAGTAGTGCTGAGATTCAAGATCAAATACAATTTTATTAAATAGCGGAGCAGGCACAAGGGACTGAATGGTCTATTCCTGAATCTATTTCTTCCGTTCTCTTGAAAAGCTAATATTGAATTTGTTTCAACAAGTATTTTTAGACATTAAATTGCAGATTGTATCATAATGTGCAAGAATAATTCTAATCATCCATTGCTTCATTTGCCAAGCTATGATTACCAAGCCATCTGGTTTTTAAAAATTTTTTAAAAGGGGTTTGCCTACACTGGGACACTTTTGGAGTCCATTAGTTGCATCATAAGATGCTTCGAGTCCACGCTGCTGAAGATCCAGCTGCGCTGGGGGGGTCACGTCTCCAGAATGGAGGACCATCGCCTTCCCAAGATCGTGTTATATGGCGAGCTCTCCACTGGCCACCGTGACAGAGGTGCACCAAAGAAAAGGTACAAGGACTGCCTAAAGAAATCTCTTGGTGCCTGCCACATTGACCACCGCCAGTGGGCTGATATCGCCTCAAACCGTGCATCTTGGCGCCTCACAGTTTGGCGGGCAGCAACCTCCTTTGAAGAAGACCGCAGAGCCCACCTCACTGACAAAAGGCAAAGGAGGAAAAACCCAACACCCAACCCCAACCAACCATTTTTCCCCTGCAGCCGCTGCAACCGTGTCTGCCTGTCCCGCATCGGACTTGTCAGCCACAAACGAGCCTGCAGCTGACGTGGACTTTTACCCCCTCCATAAATCTTCGTCCGCGAAGCCAAGCCAAAGAAGATGCTTATAAGGGAACAAGTTCAGACAGCCCTGGAAGGTCATCGGAGTTACAGATGTAAGCGAGAGACGAGACGAAAAGAGATGGGATGATCCCATCTTCCCTCCATTATCATTTGTTACACCTTCCCCTCTCTCCCAGACCTGCAAAGTCTTCTCCCTGCCTTCACCTTTAACCACACCAACCTTCACTTTCAAACAGTGATACTTTAACATTCCTGGCAGTTTCAGTCTGATGTTCGGGCAACATATCCTCTCACCCCTCAGCATTCGGCTGGCAAAATTCCCTCCAGGACTCCACCATCCACTCATATCATGAATCTTTCTTCCTTCGATGCTTAGTGTGAGTACCCTTTTTTTAAAAAAAATCTCCACTCCCAACATCATCAACACAGAGGAGCACCTTGTCAGCCTTCAAAACCCTACTTAGTGGCTTCAGCTGAGAAGTGGCCATGTGTTGACATTAAACAACAGGAGTCAGGCTCTGCATCAATCCCTCCCCTCCCCCACATTAACTGCCTAGATTCCGACATGAAAAATGCACTTTATCTAGTTAAACTACAAATGAAACTTGCAGGAAACACAGGAAGCTGCCATAAATTATGCACATAAATCAAATACACTTTTCTACATCTGTTCTTTCACAGCTCCTGACAGCAATTTTTAAGAATACTTAAAACACTAGAAAACAGATGAAATCATTCTAAATTAAATTAAAATGGCAAAGTTTCTACCCCAAAATCAGGTAGTATTTTAGATGTAATATTTTCTCTTCTAAATGCAATTCATTAAGGCTGATCCATAAACCTCAAATTAGAGCCAAAGTAAACAAGACCCACCCCAGGGAAGGTCTGCATACTCTACAAATTCTCGCATGTGGGAATACGAACTGGCACCAGACATGAAAAGAGTTTCTTTCTTTTCACTGCATTGCTTCTGAAACCATACTATTCAATCTATGTTTTTAAGATGAATCCTAAAAAAAGTCTGCACTGTGTGTGTGTACAGAACAAATGCTGCACATTCACTGATGCCAAACAAATACAGCATCTCCCTTCCATATGTGATCTCAGAGTCTGCACAGTTCTAGATAGTGTCAGTATAATTGTGGTCTTCGGTTTCCGTCAAACAAATATGTTACAAATGTCACAGATTCAACCAAATCCCTCAATGAGGCATCTAACTCAGTAACACAGATGACTGGTTCAAAACATTTAAGTATCTTTAGCAGTCTAACTTTTACTCACTAGATAATTCTCGCAAGGGGTCTTAACTGAATGGACGCATCAACAAAACGCAACTCCTCAGGTTTGTATCATGGACCAGTTTGTACAGAATTGCTTATATCAAGGAAATGCAGTATTTAGTGTATCTGCTGAAGGGGTAACATGAAGATTCAAAGGCCTTGGGTAAGAATATTATCTGGATCATCTTCTTCAAGGTAATGGCCTGATAAACTTGCATTACATTGCCAGACTAAATTCCTTCTATGCATGCTTTGATGAGAAGAAAAGGATGATGCCAAAGAAAGCTTCATGTCCTCCCTGATGAATGGGCCCCCTGAATAGACAAGGTGAAGGGAATCCTATCAAATGTGAACCCACACAAGGCAGCAAGACCAGGCAACATACCTGATCGGGTACTAAAGGGCTACACAGACCAATTGACGAAGGTTTTTATCGAGCTCTTCAACACTTCACTGCAGCAGTCCATCATCCTTGCGGGTTTCAAGACAGCCACCATCATCCCAGTATGACAGCAACATACCTCAATGACTACAGCCTCATTTTGACTCCAACATTATGAAATACTCTGAGTGTCTAGTGGTAGCACCCATCAAAGCAGACCTCCTAGAGAAACTGGCCCCATTTCAATTCATCTACAGAAGAAACTATTCCACTGATGGTGCTATAGTCTGATCCCTCCATTTTGTCCTAACCCAACTGGAGAATGCTACTTCATATGCCATGGCTGCTGTTCATCAACTTCAGCTTGGAGTTTAATACAATCATTCCCCAAAGGCTGGTGGAGAAGCTGCCCTCACTGGGACTCAACTCCCCTTTATGGAACTGGATTCTGAACCTCTTAATGAAAAGGCCACAGTCTGTCCTGGTCGGTATTAAAATATTGAGCACAGTCACACCTCAGGGCTAAGTGCTCAGCCTGCTTATACTACTGACCAAACTGCATTGTCAGATCCAGCTCTGATAGAGTCATCACATTTGCATATGACATAATAATAGTTGGCCCCATCAGCAACAACAATGAATCGCACTAAAGAGGTGGAAAATATGGTAATATGGCGTGAGAGTATTCTTGACATGGACAAGATAAAGCAGATGATCGTGGACTTCAGGAGGACCAGCAACGACCACCTTCCACTACACATCAACAACTCTGTAGTGGAGAGAGTAGAGAGCACCAAGTTCCTTGGAGTCCACTCAACAAGTGACCTATCGTGGATACACATCTCCTCACTTGTCAGGAAGGTGCAGGAGCAACTGCTCTTCCTGAGAAGACTGAAGCAGGAAAGGCTACCAGCTGCCATCATGTCAACCTTCCACAGGAGCTCTATTGAGAGTGTATTTGCCGGCTACATCACCAGAGGCTACCATTGCTGTAAAGAATTGGTTCAGAGATCAATCCACAGGTCCATAAATGTGGCAGAGAGGATCATGGGGGTCTCTTCTCCCCTCCTCCCCCCCCTCCCCCCATCTTCGACATGATCTACTGGGATAGTTGTCTGAAGACAAAGTGCAAAAATGTTTGAGGACCCCTATTACCCTAACACATGGCATCTGTCTACTACTTCCATCTGGAAAGAGCTAGACGACTATCAGAAGCAGCATCACCAGGGTAAGGAACAGCTTCTTTCCACGGGCAATGAGAATGCTGAACAACCAAAGGAACTGCTCACACTAACCATCTGAGACTCCAACATTTACTAAATTATATTTATTTATTTTTATACACGCCTATTTGTCCTGCATATGTATTGTTTGTCTCCATGTTTTGCACCAAGGACTGGAGAACGTGGTTTCATTGGGTTGTACTTGTGCATTTGGATGATAATAAATTTGAACTTTACAACCAAACCTGCCTCCAAAATAATGGGTATCACAATTTATGAAACCTTTATCCAGAACAATTTGTTATCTCTTAAATGGAGAGAATCAAGGATCTCAAGAACAAAAATCCTTGTTTTGACCTCATCTTTAACCTTGAATTAATTTACAATTGGAACTTCTTTAGCTCTCAGCGTCACAGAATTCTCAGCAACAATATTTTGGGGTTGGAGTGGTGGATGGGAAATGGACAAAACTGACTGCTCAGCCACTTCCGATCACTGAAAATTTGGCATGGCCTTTGTCATTCCCAGCCATTAATATAAAGAAACACCTAATAGAAGTTTATCATGGATGATCCAGTTAAAAAGTGCTCTTACTTAACAGAAGCATAAGTAATTCATGATCACATGGAGACAAGAGTGCGCAGATTTTGTCATATGGAATAAAAAAAATAAACTACTGGAGGAACCATCCACAGATGGTACCTGATGTATAGAGCTCCTCCTGCTATTCGTAAATCTCTTCAATCGGAACTAGAAGATTTTGATCAGGACTTTCAAATGCTTCTCTCTGTAAACACAAGAGCATCTGAAGGCTGCCATGCATGCATGAGTGCATAGTCAAGTTTGGCTACCAATTCACTGATGACACAACCGTTGCTGGTTGAATAACAGGAAATGATGAGCTAGAATACAGGATGGAGATCAAGAATCTCATTTGGTGGTGCCAGAACAACAATCTTGCTCTCAACATTACCAAGGCCATGAAGCTCAAGGTAGATTCCAAAGATGTACAGAGTTAGCCAGCTAATTAGTCACATGGGTGTATTTAGGTAGCATGGGCTCAAGGGCAGAAGGGCCTGTTACCATGCATCATCTCCGAACTAAATTAGGAAAATGAAGCCAAAGGACCATACACCCATCTTCATTGATAGGATGGAAGTGTATTAGTACCTTCAGGTTCCTGGGAGTCCACATATTGGAAGACCTTCCCTAGAGCCAGCAGGTCAAGGAAACTATGAAGGCGGCACACAAACACCTCTACTTTCTAATAATTTTGAGGAGATCTGGCATATCATCAATAGACAATAGGTGCTGGAATAGGGCATTCAGTCCATCGAGCCAGCACCGCCATTCATTTAGATCATGGCTGATCTTCTACTATCAGTACCTTGCCCCTGCCTTCTCCCCATAACCCTCAATTCCCCTGTCCACAAGAACCTTATCTAACTCCCTCTTAAACGTATCCAGAGAACCTGCCTCTACCACCCTCTGCGGCAAAGTATTCCACAGACCAACAACTCTCTGCGTTAAAAAAAAAATTCTCATCTCTGTCCTAAAGGGCTTTCCCTACATTCTTAAACTATGGCCTCTAGTCCTCGTCTCTCCCAACATCTGGAACATGTAATCAGTTTCTATTATGTCTAATCCCTTAATAATCTTACATACCTCAATCATATCTCTCCTCATCCTTCTAAGTTCCAACATATACAACATATACAATTTATCCAACATTTCTGCATACGTCAATCCCACCATCCCGGGAACTAACCTTGTAAATTTATGCTGCACTCCCTCAATAGTGAGAATGTCCTTCCTCAAATTAGGAGACCAGAACTGGACACAATATTCCAGGTGTGGTCTCACCAGGGTCCTGTACAACTGCAGAAGGACATCTGTACTCCTATACTCTATTCCCATTTTTATAAAGGCCAACATGCCATTTGCCTTTTTTTTTTATATACATGTTGACCTGCATGCTAGCTAGTACACCTAGATCACAATACACTACCCCACTCCCTAACTTGACTCTATTTAAATAATAATCTGCCTTCCTGTTTCTGCCACCAAAGTGGTTAACTTCACATTTATCTACATTAAACTGCATCTTCCATGCATCCGCCCACTCACCTAACCTATCCAAGCTCCCTGTATTTTCCTAACATCCTCACACTTCACACTGCCACCCAGTTTCGTGTCATCTGCAAATTTGCTAATGTTATTTATAATCCCCTTATCTAAATCATTAATATACATGATAAACAACTGAGGACTCAGCACCAAGTCCTGCGGGACCCCACTTGTCACATCCTGCCATCCCAAAAGTGACCCGTTGACCCAACTCTGTTTCCTGATTGTCAACCAGCTTTCTATCCATGTCAGCACCCTATTCCCAATACCATGCTCTCTGATTTTGCCTACTAATCTCCTGTGCAGGACCTTATCAAAAGCCTTCTGAAGGTCCAAGTACACCACATCCACTGGCTCTCCCATGTCCACCCTCCTCGCCACATCCTTGAAAAATTTCAAAAGATTAGTCAAGCATGATTTTCCCTTCAGAAATCCATACTGACTTGTAACGATACTATTATTTGTCTAAGTCTTCTGTTATTTCATCTTTTATAATAGATTCTAATATCTTCCCCACTACTGTCTTCAGGCTAACCGGTCCATAATTGCCCGTTTTCTCCCTCCCTCCTTAAAAAAGTGGCACAACATTAGCTACTTTCCAATCCACAGCCACCCCTCCTGAATCTATAGAACATTGGAAAATGTCAACCAATGTGACCACAATTTCAAGAGCAACCTCCCTAAGCACCCTAGGATGCAGCCCATCAGGTCTTATCAGACTTCAAGTCCTTTCAATTTACAAGACCACATGCTTCCGAATCTGGATTGGCATCAATTCCTCCCTTACCGTTGGAATTTCTATCAATTCCTTCGATACTGCATGACCTCTACCCCTATCTGACTTTTACCTTTTTTAACTTGGTGAAGACAGATCTGTTAAACTCGTCAGCCATTTCCTTGGATCCCATAATAATTTCGCCCGTTTCTGTTTTTAAGGGCCCTATTTTGTTCCCAACTAATTTTTCCCTCTTTACATAACTAAAGAAGCTTTTATTATCCCCTTTTATATTATTGGCTTGTTTACTCTCGTACCTCATTTGTTTCCCTCCCATATAGCTTTCTTAGTTATCTTCTGTTGCTCTTTGAAGGTTTCCCAATCCTCCAGTTTCCCACTCCTCTTTACTATATTATACATCCTCTCCTTGCTCTTGATACTGTTCTTAACTTCTTTTGTCATCCTCGGTTGCCCTTTGCTCGCCTTAGAACCTTTCTTCCTCTTTGGAATGAACTGGTCTGTACCTTCTGAAAAATGCCCAGAAATACCTGCCATTTTTTTCCCCACTGTTCTCCTAGCCAGGATATCCTTCCATTGTATTTTGGTGAGCTCCTCCCTCATGGCTGCATAATCCCCTTTATTCAACTGTAATACTGATACTTCAGACTTTCTTTCCTTCTCCCTTTCAAATCAGAAATAAAAACTCACCAAATTATGGTCGCTATTACCTAATGTCTCCCCTACTTCAAGGTCCCGTATCAAATCCGCATCATTACACATCAAATGCAGAATGGTCTTCCTTCTGGCAGAGTCCATCACGGGCTGCTCTAAGAATGTATCCTAGAGACATTCTACAAACTCACTTTCTTGCAGTCCCGCACCAGCTAGATTTTCCCCCTGTCTACCTGCATGTTGAAATCCCCCATAACAACTGTATCATTACCATTCTGACATGTCAATCTTAACTCCTGATTTATTTTGCCTCCTATATCCGAGCTACTGTTTGGGGGCCTGTATGTGACTCCCATTATGGTCCTCTTGCCCTTGCAATTCCTCAACTCTATCCAAATAGATCCTACTCCCCCTGCTCTAATGTTGGTCAAGGGACTAAAAATCGTTCTTCACCAACAGAGCCATCCAAACCACCCCCCCCCCCCCCAACCCACCTGTCTGTCCTTTCGATAGATCATATACCCTGGAATATTAATTTCCCAATCCTGGCCCTCCTGCAGCCATGTCTCCGTTATACCCTCCAATATGCAGTCGAGCTTCAAGCTCATTCATTTTATTTCTTATACTCCATGCGTTCATGTGTAATACATTTAACCTGTTACTCCCCACACCCTTGTTACCTGACACACTTGGTCACACTCTCTGATCCTTTTCTGCTCCTTCTGCCCTTTTCATTTCCTATTTTTTCTTTCCTATCCATTGCCCTATCACTCAGGTTTCAATCCCCCCCGCCAATTTAATTTAAACCATGCCCAACAAGTCTATTAAACATGCCTGCCAGGATATTTGCCCCTTTTGGGTTCAGGTATAACTTGTCCTTCTTGTAGAGATCATGCCTCCCCCAGAAGAGATCATAATGTTCTAAGAGTCTGAACCCCTGCCTTCTGCACCAGCCCCTCAGCCACACATTCATCCGTCTGATCCTTCCATTTTTGCCCCCACTTGCACTCGGCACAGGGAGCAATCCAGAGATCACTACCTTGGAGATCCTATCTCTTAGCTTCCATCCTAACTCACTGTAATCCCCCTTCAGAACCTTTTTTAAAATCTATGTCATTGGTACCCACATATACCAAGACATCAGGCTGCTCACCTTCTCCTCTCAGAATACTCTGGACCTGATTTGAGATACCTCGCACCCTGGCACCTGGGAGGCAACACACCAAGCAGGTATATCTATCAGGCTCACAGAATCCCTTGTCTGTACCCCTGACAATGGAGTCCCCTAGACCACTGCATTTCTCTTCCTTCCCTTCTGCACCACAGTGCCAGGCTCAATGCCAGTGACATGGTCACTGTGACAATCCTCTATCAGGTCATCCCCCTCAACAGCATCTAATACATTATACCTGTGACTGAGAGGAATAGCCGCAGGGGTGCTCTCCACTCTCCTGGTGCTTTCCTTCTTGATCAAACTGGGGAAATTATACTGACTGATTGCATCATGGTCCAAGAACACAGACGGCTGCAGAAAGCAGCAAAACTAGTCAAGCCCGTTACTGGCTCTGACATCCCATCCATTGAAGACATTTATGAAAGGCACTGCTCATCGTAAAAGAACCCCCATCACCCCAGTAACAACTTCTCCTTGCTGCTGCCTTCAGGTAGATGGTACAGAAGCCTGAAGTCCAGCACCTCTAGGTTAAAGAGCAGTTTCTTCCGCGCACCCCCCCCCCACCTTCACAAAAAAATAAACAGAATCAGGATCTTGAACATCCCTTTCCTATCCATATTCTAAACTACTCCAGCACCACCAACACCTATCTGCAATATTGAAACACCACTTTTCTTGCACTAACTGTAACTGAGAATATTATTTATCATTTATATTTATTATATCCTTACATACTGCAGCAATGTATTCTATTGTAGTTTTTTTTTAATCAAAAGTACCTGTAAGAATTTTGGTGCATGTGTATACTTGTGTGTAGAACAATAATCTCATTTTTTCATACTTTCAGCAACTGACTGGAAATATAGTAAATGGTAGAAGCCAGTTATCCCAATCATGTCCACGTCCATCATGTTATTTGTATCTAGAAATTTATTTATCCTTTTCTTCAAACTCTGTGGTGGTGAATTCCATTGGTTCTCCACTGAGTGAAGAAATTTCTCATCTCAATCTAAACTCTGTGGCCCTGTAACCCCTCATCCCACTCTCCCCAGCCAGGAGAAAGCATCCTCCCTGCATTCAGCCTACCTCACCCTGTCAGAATTGTGTACCTCTAAATTACCTCTCATTCCTCTATCTCGGCTCCAGTGAATACACACCAAATTGATCCAACCTCTCCATAGTCCCAAGATTTTCACTGCACTTCCCACGTATACCATTGCTTAACGAAGAGTGGACACAATACTGCTAGTGTTCTCTCACTATTTATAGCAAATTAATAATGCTGTTGTCACATCACTTCAGTGATTTAGGGTTGATCCTGACTTAATGTTAACTGTATGGAAATTGCACTTTATCCCTAAAGCTCTGTGGGCTTTCCACAGGTGCATCGGTTATGTTTTTATATATAGTCCCTGACTTACGATAGTCCGACTTACGATTTTTCAAAGTTACGATGGTAGAATTCGTACTGTACTTCAAATTTTGGCTAGGCTATGATGTTCAGTGTCTCCTGACAGCCTGCTATCAGACCCACACTGACCCCACTGCACTGCCCCACTCTCTCCCGACACCCCCGTGTCAGTCCCCGCACTGATCTCACTGCACTACCCTATTTTCTCCCAACAGCCCCGTGTCGGTCCCCACACTGATCCCATTGCACCACTCTCTCCCAACAGCCTGCTATCAGTTCCCACACTGATCCCATTGCACTATCCCGCTCTCTCCCAACAGCCCCATGTCACTGGCCATCATCGACTTTTTTTTACTTACAAAGGAAGTGCTGGAACATAATCCTATTGTAAGATGAAGACTACCTGTACTTCCAAGATATGCTGACAGGTTAAATTCACTCTAAATTTCCACTAGTGTGGGTGAGAATCAGAGATATGGACACAAGAGAGAGAGAGAGAGAGAGAGAGAGAGCGAGAGAGAACACATTACAGGAAAATGAAAAAGGAGGTGGGTGGGGGAAGAATCTTCCCAACTTCACATTTATCCACATAACACTACATGGGCCACATTTTTGTCCACTTACTCAATCCATCCAAGTCACATTGAAGCTTCTTTGCATCTTGCACACAATCATTACTACATGATATTACATTCTGTTTTCTCATCCAGATCACGGAGGAGTCGTGAATAGCTAAAGCTTAACCATTGTGATATTCCATTACTTTCTACTTCAAATTAAAAAAATCCCCTCCCATTGCCTTATACCAATGCTTTAAATTGTGCATATTAACCTATGTGGCACTTTGGATTAAGTTTTATGAAAATCCAATTACATCACATGAGTTACCTCTCCTTCATCCATTCTGCAAGTTACAACCTCGAAAAGCTCCAATTTATTTGTCAAACACCAATTACCTCCTAGAAATTCATATTTATTTTGTCTAATTCCACTGGAAATTTCCACATGCCTTGCTATCTCATCCTCTGAGATTAGTAAGGGATTGCTTAAGGTGGTGTGTGGGTGGAAAGAAAAGGTCTGAAAACCACAGTTTAATTGTCCTTAATTGACTCGTTATGTGCACGGTTTCATAACTCCAAAGGAAATGGGCCAATGACAATTTTTCTCAAGCAAAATATTTCAGTAACAATTGGGTCTAGAGCAGTGATTTTCAACCTTCCCTTCCACTCATGTACCACTTTAAGCAATCCTTTACTAATCACAGAGCATCGATGGCATAGGGAATGCTTAAAGTGGTATGTGAGTGGAAAGAAAAAGGTTGAGAACCACTGTGCTATAATAATGAACCCCATCTGTCTGCACATGATCTGCATCCCTCTATTCCTTGCCTGTTTGTGTGCCTGTCCAAATGCTTCTTATGCCTAGGACAACTGCACACCCTTTCTCAGAATGATCTACAAGATACAATTGTCAACATTGTCCAAGACACTCAAGAGAAATCTGAAACTGTATTCCATGGAAAAGTCAAAGAGATGTTACTAGTCATGCTATTAATCCAAGACAGCTCTCCAACAACTGGAGACATTTAGCTCAAAATTATGTCCACACATAATACATGAGAATACTGCCAGGCTTCATTTTGTTATACAATATCACTTCACATTTAAGCTTAGTTTTTGAAATAGATCTTGAGGGGACTCAATTTTATTGCACATTCTGATAAAACAATGGAGCAGAATAGTTTGCACAATGCCATTACAGCACCAGTGATCAGGACCAGGGTTAGAATCCCACACTGTCTGTAAGGAGATTGAATGTTCTCTCTAAGTCTGCATGGGTTTCCTCTGGAGGCTCCAGTTTCGTCCCACGCTTTGAAACGTACCAGGGGTTGTAGTACAATTGGGTGTTATTGGGCAGCATGGACTCGTGGGCCGAAATGGCTTGTTACTGTGATGTCTAAATTTAAACATTTTAAATTTTAATTTAAATTTATAAATTTAAAAGCCACTGTAGGACTTCAGTCTTTTCAGACTGTACCAACAGCCCAGCTCAGAACTTCAATGAGGTCAGATGATTTGCATACTATTACATGTCCTCTATTCATGATCAATATTCGGTACTTCATCCTTTTTACATACAAGGCAAAAGTCAGGTTGGAATGTATAAAAACAGAATATTTTTGTCCTGGATAATCCTAATGATTATAATAGTTTCAAAAATACCCACATCAAACACATATTTGATCAAGTCTAATGTTTAGATGCCAGTCTCAGATTCTTTGGCTTGGCTTCGCGGACGAAGATTTATGGAGGGGGTAAAAAGTCCACGTCAGCTGCAGGCTCGTTTGTGGCTGACCAGTCCGATGCGGGACAGGCAGACACGATTGCAGCGGTTGCAAGGGAAAATTGGTTGGTTGGGGTTGGGTGTTGGGTTTTTCCTCCTTTGCCTTTTGTCAGTGAGGTGGGCTCTGCGGTCTTCTTCAAAGGAGGCTGCTGCCCGCCAAACTGTGAGGCGCCAAGATGCACGGTTTGAGGCGTTATCAGCCCACTGGCGGTGGTCAATGTGGCAGGCACCAAGAGATTTCTTTAGGCAGTCCTTGTACCTTTTCTTTGGTGCACCTCTGTCACGGTGGCCAGTGGAGAGCTCGCCATATAATACGATCTTGGGAAGGCGATGGTCCTCCATTCTGGAGATGTGACCCATCCAGCGCAGCTGGATCTTCAGCAGCGTGGACTCGATGCTGTCGACCTCTGCCATCTCGAGTACCTCGACGTTAGGGGTGTGAGCGCTCCAATGGATGTTGAGGATGGAGCGGAGACAACGCTGGTGGAAGCGTTCTAGGAGCCGTAGGTGGTGCCGGTAGAGGACCCATGATTCGGAGACGAACAGGAGTGTGGGTATGACAACGGCTCTGTATACGCTTATCTTTGTGAGGTTTTTCAGTTGGTTGTTTTTCCAGACTCTTTTGTGTAGTCTTCCAAAGGCGCTATTTGCCTTGGCGAGTCTGTTGTCTATCTCATTGTCGATCCTTGCATCTGATGAAATGGTGCAGCCGAGATAGGTAAATTGGTTGACCGTTTTGAGTTTTGTGTGCCCGATGGAGATGTGGGGGGGCTGGTAGTATGGCCAGTCTCAGATAGACCGAATCTAACAGCAATCACTGTGAACTTTATTAGCTTTAATAAAACATTGGATAGCAAAGCTGAGTGCAAACAACTACATTCAAGAATACATCTCACCAAAAAGCAAGCTTCTCTAGTTAACAAGAGCTTAACAATAATGCATTATATAATTGGCTGTGTGGGAGAAGACAGAGGGTGGTTGCTTCTCAGATTGGAGGCCTGTGACTAGTGGATGTGTTGGGACCATTGTTATTTGTTGCACACATCAATAATCCGATGATAATGTGGTGAAATTGATCAGCAATTTTGCTGATGACACAAAGATAGGAGGTTTTGTGGACAGCAAGGAAGATTTTCAAAGCTTGCAGAGGGATCTGGACCAGCTGGGAGAATGGGCCAAAAAAATGGCAGACGGTGTTTAATGCAGACAAGTGCAAGGTGATGCATTCTGGAAGGGCAAACCAAGGTAGGAGATAGACAGTTCATGATAGGGCGCTGAGGAGTGCGGCGGTGCAGAGAGATCTGAGAATATAAATATATCATTCCATGAAGGTGGTGTCGCATGTGGACAGGGTGGTAAAGAAAACTTTTGGTATCTTAGCCTTTATAAATCAAAGATTTTTTTTAAAATATTTTTCATTTGTCTCACTAACAAATACAGTACTTATCCATAATCATACAGAATAATAAAACAATGCAAAAGGAATACATCATTTTATATTTTCTTCCCCCTACTCTCCTCAAAAAAGAAAGAAAAAAAGGAAAAAACCCTGCCTGAAGTTATATATCCTTCATTGTAAATCAAAGTATTGAGTATAGGAGTTGGGATGTTACGTTGAAGTTGTTTAAGACATTGATTGGTGAGGCCACATTTGGAATATTGTGTGCAGTTCTGGGCACCTAACTACAGGATAGATATCAATTAAGACTGAAAGAGTGCAGAGAAGATTTACTAGAATGTTGCCAGGTCTTCACAAGTCCAGTTACAGGGAAAGATTAAACAGGTTAGAACTTTATTCCTTGGAATGAAGAAGAATAAGGGGAGATTTGAAAGAGGTTTACAAGATTTTGAGAGGTAAAGATAGAGTGGATGAGAATATGCTTTTTCCAGAGATTGGGGAATATAAATACGAAAGGACATGGCTTTAGGCACAAAGAGGAAAGGTTTAGGGGGTACATTAGGGAGAAGTTCTTCACTCAGAGAGTGGCGGCAGTGTGGAATGAGCTGCCATCTGATGCGGTGAATGCAGGCTCGATCGTATTTCTTTTTAAGAATAAATTGGATAGGTGCATGGATGGGAGAGGCCTGAAGGATTATGGAATAGGACCAGGTCTGTGGGACTAGGAAAATAATGGTCAGCAGACTAGAGTGGTCAAATGGCCTGTTTCTTGTGCTGTAGTTTTATAATCAAACAAAAAAAATACAAAGCAGATGAACAATCAAATTATTTAATAATTTTCAGCTTTAATTTTACATTTTTTTTCCTTAGCAAAATAAGTTAACATCATCAACGTGTGGATCCTCACAAAATGGAGAGATCTTAAACTGTTTTTTTTGTATCAGTATTTACTCAAGAAACGGCCAGATGGAAGGGAAACAAATAGAAGTGTCATGAAACATATGGAGATTAAGGAGGAGGAGGTGATTGCCTTACAGCGAATAAATGTAGACAAATCCCCTGGGCTGGATATGATATTCCCTTGGACCCAGAGGGAGACAAGTGCTGAAATTGCAGGGGCCCTGACAGATGTATTCAAAATGTCCTTAGCCACGAGAGAGGTGCTGGAGAATTGGAGAGTGGCTCATGTTGTCCTGCTGTTTAAAAAGGCTCCAAAAGTAAACCAAGTAACTATAGGTCAGTGAGCCTGACGTCAGTAGTAGGTAAATTATTTGGAAGGATTTCTAAGAGAGAGGATATATAGGAATTTGGACAGCTATGGGGTGATTAAGGACAATCAGCTGCGTCGTAGGCTGTGTTTAACAAATCTTGGAAGTTTCCAAGAAGGTTGATGAAGGAAATGCTGTGAACGTTGACTACATGGACTTTAGTTAGTAAGGTCTATGACAAGGTCCCACATGGGAGGTTAGTTCAGAAGGTTAAGGTATACATAGAGGGATTGTAAATTGGATTCAAAATTGGCTGCATGGGAGAAAACAGAGTGGTCATGAATGGTTGCTTCTCAGACTGGAAGCCTGTGATGAGTGGTGTACCACAGGGATCGGAGTTGGGACCATTGTTGTCTATATCAATGATATGGAAGAAAACTTGGTCAATTGGATCATCAAGTTTGCTGATGACACAAAGGTAGGAGGTGTAGTGGACAGTGAGGAATCTGGACCAACTGAGAGAATGGGCCAGTAAATAGGTGATAGAATTTAATGCAGACAAGTGTGAGGTATTGCATTTTGAAAGAACAAATCAAGGAAGAACATACACTGTAAATGGTAGGGCATTGAGGAGTGTGGAGGAGCAAAGAGACCTGGGAATACAGGTACATTGTTCCCTGAAGGTGGCGTTGGAGGTGGTCAAGATTGTAAAGAAAGCTTTGGCATCTTGGCCTTTATAAATCAAAGTATTGAGTATAGGAGTTGGGATATTATGTTGAAGTTGTACAAGACATTGGTGAGGCCAAATTTGGAAGATTGTGTGCGTTCTGGTTGCCTAGCTACAGGAAGGTTATCATTAAGATTGAAAAAGTACAGAGAAGATTTACTAGGATATTGCCAAGTCTTCAGGAGTTGAGTTACAGGGAAAGATTAAACAGGGAAGGATTTTATTCCTTGGAATGCAGAAGAATAAGGGAAAATTTGATAGGGGTTTACAAAATTATGAGGGGTATAGACAAAGTAAATGCAAGTAGGCTCTTTCCACTGAGATTAGGAGAGATAAATACGAGAGGACATGGCTTTAGGCAGAAAGGGGAAAGGTTTACGGGGAATCTGTTCACTCAAGAGAGTGGTGGGAGTGACGAGAGGCGGCGTTCGGTGGCTTGGAAGTGCGAGCGGGAGGCACTGTCAGACAGGTGTGCTGTTCCGTAAACCTGATCTCGCTGGAGGAGGAGTCACGTGATGGAGTAGTGGCCGGACGGTGAACTCCAGCCCTCTCCAGAAAAGTCGGGAAAAACAAAGGAAAACACAAAGGCACAGAAATAAAAGTTACAGAAAAGTGAGTATAAAGGTGGAAAGAAGATGGCGACAAAAAAAGAAAAATCGAAAGCAAGAGTAAGAAGAGAGGAAGAGAAGACAAAGGAGGAAAAAGGTGAAGGCCTTACCTGTCCGAAGAGGCTCGCTGCGGAGAGAGAAACCCGCTCCCTCAGGTCGGTAAATAATGGACTACAAAAATGGCTCGCTGAGCCGAGTAAAAGTGCGCAACCGCGCATGCGCGAGGAATCGCGCATGCGCGATGCGAATGAAAAAAAAACACACCGACGGGAGGGGGGACCAGCTGGGGAGTCGATCTCCACAGCCGGCAACGACAGCTGCAGAACACCTGCAGCAAGAAGAGACCACAGAAGACAATAGAAACAAGAAAGAAGAGGAGGAAAGGGCACCAAAGAAACAACAGATGGCCAACCCAGAGGAAGAAGAGGAAGAGGAAGAGTACAGTGAAATAGAAGAAGAAAAGAAAGGCAAGGTAAAGGATATACTTTCTCTTATTAAAGGATACATGGAGTCATTTAAAGAATGGCAAACACAGGAATTTAAGGATTTAAGAAAAAGAATAAACAACACAGAAGAGAAAATAAATAAAATAGAGATGACCTTAACAGAAATGGGAAAGAAAATGGACAAGATGGAAGAGCGGGCAGTAGCAGCAGAAATGGAGGTAGAAGACTTAAAAAAGAAATTGGAGGAATCTAATAAAAAAACTAAAGAGACACAAGAACTACTAGCTCAAAAAATAGATACAATGGAAAACCATAACAGAAGAAATAACATAAAGATAGTGGGCCTTAAGGAAGATGAAGAAGGCAAGAATATGAGGGAGTTTATAAAAGAGTGGATCCCTAAGACCCTAGGATGTCCAGAACTACAGCAAGAAATGGAAATAGAAAGGGCACATAGAGTATTGGCCTCTAAACCACAACCACAACAAAAACCAAGATCTATTGTAGTAAAATTCCTAAGATATACTACAAGAGAAAAGGTACTGGAGAAGACAATGGAAAAAGTAAGAGAGGGCAACAAACCACTGGAGTATAAAGGGCAAAAAATCTTCATTTATCCAGATATAACTTTTGAACTCCTAAAGAAGAGAAAAGAGTTCAATACAGCAAAGGCGATTTTATGGAAGAAAGGGTATAAATTTATACTAAAGCATCCAGCGGTATTGAAAATATTCATTCCAGGACAACAAAACAGACTATTCTCGGATCCAGAAGAAGCACGAAAATTTGCAGAACAATTACAAAAATAGACTGAGGGAGGAAGACGGGTAATGAGAGTTAAAATGATCACGATGGATATGTATGTGGGTAAAGACAAAAATAGACTGAGGGATGAAGACGGGTAATGAGAGTAAAAATGATCACGATTGATATGTATGCGGGTAAAGAGGTATAAGAGTGAATAGAGACAATGTGCATACGTGAATGTATCTGTACTTAGAGGAAAATATAGATAGTATAGACAAGAATTAATAAGGGAAGGTAATGGAATAGAGAGAATAAGGAGGGAATTAAAAGAGTGACCTTTGTGACATATGAAAAGTGAAATCTTTTCTGGGGGGGGCAGGGTGGGGGGAAATAGCGGTCACTGCAAAATCAGTTGACGCTTGCGAGTGGATTCACAAATCCAAATGGAGAGGGGAGATGTGGTTGTCCGACAAGGGATAAAGGACAACTCAGGAGGGGAAGGAGAGATTGGGGATAAATAAGATAGAAATAGGAGAATAAGGAAAATGTTGGATGTTGTAGGAATGTTGTCTTATAAAGAGTTGAAAATAAGAAAACAGAAATGGAAAAGGAAAAAAGGTAATGATGGAAAAACTGAAAGAGAAGATAAACAAAATATAAAAGGGCTACGCTGAACTATATGACTTTAAATATTAATGGAATACATAACCAAATTAAAAGGAAGAAACTACTAAACTTAAATGAATAAATGTATTCCATTAGAAAAAAATAACATATAGGTTAAGAAATAATATTGAAATATTCGAACAAGTATAGGAGCCTTACATTAAATACAATAGCAAAAACCTACCGGGGACAAACATTACCTAAGTTGATGGAAGGAGAAGGAAAGAAAAGAATGGACTCAGTAGAATTTCTGGTGTATTTTTGTTGAATGACAACATTGTCTGACTGGCTTAATGCAACCTAGATTGTATACCTAAAATGGATGAGAGGGGGGTGGGGGGGTGGCATGGGAGGAGGGGGGGGGGGAGAAAAAGTCACTGTATATGTGTGAAAAAGAAATAGTGTATATCATGGCTAATGTGATTTATGGTGTGAAAAATAAAAAATTTTAAAAAAAAGAGAGTGGTGGGAGGATGGAATGAGCTGCCATCCTATTGTGATGGGTGTGGACTCTATCTTGAGTTTTAAAAATAAATTGGATGGGAGAAGTCTGGAGGGTTACGTAATGGGAGCAGGTTATTGGAACTAGCTGAATAATGGTCAGCACAAACTAGAAGTGGTGAATGGCCTATTTTCTGTGCTGTAATGTTCTATGGTTCTATCATTACCACTTAGCAACAATGCAACACAAGTTAACAGCAATTTTAACCATTTGAGCAAAGATCGATACCACAATGTTCTCAACCCCAGCATTCAGGAGCAAAAGGGTGGAACAGTTAGTAGAGGGTGGCCCATTTAGAGTAGTGATTAGTGCAACGTTATTACAGCACCAGCAAATCAGGTTTGATTCCAGCGCTGTCTGTAAGAAGTGTGTCTCACCATCACCTGCATGGAGGTTTAGAGGTTAATTGGTGTATTTGGGAGGCACAGGCTCATGGGCCGGAAAGGCCTGTCATTGTGCTGTATCTTTAAAAAAAAAATTGAAATAATTCACTTTATATTCGCACAAGCCAAGAAGAACTCTGATCCACACTCCAATTTCCAAGCAACTGCATACATTTCAAATGAAATTCTTGAATGCACTTTTTTTGGGGGGGGGGCCATTACTAAAGTACACCACAACTAGTAGGAAATTCTCCATTTGAATTGAAATGCATTTTTAGTGAGCTGGAAATTGGAACTTTTTGCTGGGGTGGGGGAGGGGGAAAAATATATAATTTTTTTTAAAAAATGAGCGATGTCAGAGGCATTTTTATAAGCAAACATCATGTACCTGATTGGAGTTTTTGCTTATCTTGACAAACACAATGCAACCTGGGAAAATGCAGGTGACCTGCAAACAATGCCAACATTGTTCAGTCATTTTGAATAATCCACCTTATGCAATGTTCACATTGAACTCTTGACAGCATTTGAAGTAAAATAGGTTAAACCAATCCATTGATAAGGAGTTTACCAATATACACTTGCACCAAAATACAGTGCTTAGTTTTTTGCAGATGAACAGGTACTTCATTTTTTTTTAAATTGCATTATTATGCATTAAATTATTACAAAAAAATAGACAAATAATAAACATTCACAGTTACAATACTTTATTTTTAAAAATGGTGATACAATCGTGCAGAAAGACCTTTTTTTGTGGTGTCGGAGTATTTTATGATTAGTGTAACAAGGAGAGGTCCAAGAGCCTGATGATCTTTGGAAAGAAACAATTCTTGAACCAATTCAGAGGTGCTGAACTTCAGGCCTCTGTACTTTCTCCCCAAAAGTATCAGAGAGAAAAGGCTGTGATGAGGGTCCTTTGAGATTGGCATTTACTTAATGCAGCACTTCACACAGATGTGTTCATTGGATGGGAAGGGACAAAAACCTGGCTACGTCTGCTACCTTCTGCATTCCTAGTAACTTGAATTACTAAACCAGACTCCGATACAAACAGTAAAAATACTTTTGAGTAGTGCACCTGTAGAAGTATTTGATTGATTATGTGCCAAATGTCCTCAGACATTAGAGGTATTGGTGCACCTTCTTCACGGTGGCCTTCATGTACGGCGAAGTCTTCTGAAATATGAACTCTCAGGAATTAGCCCTTTCCACTCTGACCCATCAATGCAGAGAAGTGCACAGTTACTCTGCCTCCCCTTCCCAAAATCCAATAAGTTCCTTGGTCTTGAGAGGGATTTGTTCTCTCATCACTCAACCAAGTTCTCAATCCTTTTCTGACCCATCACTTCCAGTTATTCAGCCAACAACACTAGTGTTGTCAGTGAATTTATTAATGTTTTTTTAGACTGCAATGTCAGGAGAGAGAGAAAAAAAAAAAATCACTGAGAAAATTAACTGCCCATGAGCTCGTTTGCACTTGGGTGCCTTTTTAGACTGCAAGTACCTGATTCCAACAGTCCTGGTGGTTGGACGTGCAGTAGAGTGGATGACCATCAACAAATTTTTACAGTACAATTTACACTGCAGGCTTCCTCCAAAAAGTTGTAGGGGTCCTGCAGGATAAATTGTGGTGCAGTAATTGACTCCAAATTCCTGCTCATTCCTTTTCAGACTGCCCGTGTGGTGGCAAAATTCCTTGATTGTGTTGTTACATTTCTGCAGTCTAAATACCGTAATTGATTGCATTGGAGCAGAACTAGTCTGTGCAGTAATGAATGTACAGGAAACATAGTAAAAAAAACTAAGCACACAGCCTTGGGGGGGTGGGCGCCTTACAATGACAGTGAGGAGATGATGTTGCCGATCTGCACGGATTGGGGTCAGCCAGCAAGGAAATCCTTTGTTTCCTTTCCACCTCAAAAGTTCCCCAATGAATTACCGACCTGCTGAGGTCACTACAGTAAAACCTATTATCCAGAATTCAAGCAACTGGCTGCCTCAAGCAACTGACCAAAAAAAGTAGGAAAAAAGAGACTGATGTTTAAAATTGGCACGTCTCACCGTTAGTTCACCCATCCACACAACACCCTAGCTTCAGAAACAGGACACAGGGGTTTTACTGGATTCCTTCAGGATCATTGACGGGTATGTTGACACGTTATTTTACAAAGCTGAACCCAGTCAAATCCTTAGACTTTCAGTGGCAGTTAGCAGTCAGTTCCCTCCCCTTTAATCCAGCAACACAAACTGCCATAGTAGCTAAGATCACCTTATTAAAAGCACTATCCTTTAACTTCAGCCTATACTACATTGCAGCATATAAAATTTTTTAATCAAATATTGGCCCAGTGAAGACTTGAAACATTAAATGTAAACTGGTACAGATAAGAATGATTTAAATTTGAATTTTATAATTTTTCAAGTCATTCTTAAATATAAACAAGTTGTTATAAATAAAATTGACTGACAAAGATTACTTTTCACTCTGATTAAATGATTTAGCAATCACTTTGCAACAAAGCCTCAGTCAATTATTTGCATAATCTGTTCACTTATTTGAATAACTCCACTGTCAATTGCTTCATGGCACTAAACTTTGTAATTTGTCCTTTTATCCACAAGTAAGCCACATTTTCCACAACCCTGCAGTTGGAAGAGATACACAGGCGGCAGGGTATTCGTGACTCGAGGCAAAGAACCCATGGAGGCTGTGGGCTGCTGGTAACTGCAGTTGAGGGATTCACATCAGGCTGCGGACTGCTGGAGTCTGGCTCAAGACTGGCTGAGATGGGGCCACCAGGTATCTGAACTGGGATGCGAGAGGGTGCCGATGCACCGAATGGTTCCTGACTGGGTCGAAGGTTCGGATCTGGAGTTTGGGGTGCTGATGGTTTGGTCTGGACTCTGTGTGGCTGCAGCAACACTGGAGGTGAATCCACAGACACTCGGTGACTCTGAGGGGGTCTTTCTTTTGCTTCTCTTTCTCTCACTGTAAGAGGCACTGCAGGCAATTTGTGCCAGTGAGGAATATGTCTACCTGACAGCAGGCAAAAACAAATCCCATGTAATATTGCACTGTTTGTGTGACATGAGAATCAATTGAATCTCAAATCTGGTCATCCAGTACATTCCATTAACCTTCCTCCCTTAAAATTCAAATGTTTACATGCAAAATTTCACCCTGTTCCAGATTTCTGGTTCATGCCAGGTATGCCTCCGAAACATGCCCTATAACACACACACTCGCAGAGATGACATTGTGGAGACTTTCAAAGTCCTCCAAATCCACAAGTAGAAGCGAACTCAAGCCAGTGTCCTCTCCCAAGGCAACATCCCCTCGATGCAGGCTCCAAATGCATTGTGCGGACCACACCATTCCTGCACCCAGCACCAGGTGCTGGTGACATCAGGGGAAGAGACTGCTTGGAAATAAATGTGTTCCTCGGGCAATAGACTCGCAGGAATCTGTTTCACCACGTCTCGGATTGGAGGAGGACCACGTGGAATGGCACAGAACACCATATGTGGGAGCACAAAAGCCCAGGAAGAGGAAGGTAAGGAAGGCACCCGCTCATCAGTGACCCCACTGCTCACCAGCTGGGTCAGGCTGAGGCTTCACCGCAGAACCCACAGACCAGAGTGGAAGCCAGTCAACTTTGATCCTCAGGGACTGTCCAAATCAAAGAGCACCTCACGCCAATTTTAGCAGGAAGCCAAGTGAAAAACATGCATGGAATCTTTACATATTTTTTTAACAACAAATAGCGATTGTTTACACTAAAATACATGAAATCCTGGTCCAGAGTATAATGACAGACGATGAAAAGATTCCACCTGATGCACAGAAGCATTTGCAGTATGACCCTTTGAAACTTGAATCTGGGGACCAAGAAACAGGTGCAAAAAGTTTGAGTAAATGCTTCCTCCTTTCATTATTTCCCAACTGAATTCCACAAATCATTAAGCAAACAAGGAGGAAGAATTTCAGGCAGCAAAGCGTTAGGCATGCTCGAAAATAGCCCCACTTCTCCAGCGAGATCCAAAGTCTCGTTTGTGTTGAAATCAGCCTCCCTCACTCGAAAGTTTGCAAAAAAGGGTCATCTTAATCACTTGGTTTGAATTGCTGAAAAGGTCCAGCTTCTTGATTTAATAACCCTTAGCAAAGGCATTGCACAGAAATCTCCGCAGACGTCTCGCCAACGCCGGATAATAACGCTCAAAGCGTGGGAAAGAAGCCGAGGATGGGTTCGGACGAACGGGACGAAGTGGTGGCAAGGAGAGCATTTGCACACACCCACACCAAGGTTTCAATCAATGACTTTTCTTTGGACAGCCCCGCAACTCGCTGCAGTGACTTTGACGCGACCCTAAACTCGGGCCAGAAGGTCGACGATGCAACCTTGAGCCCCAGTGGAGTTTCAAAGAAAGGTTCGGGCGCGGCCGCACCCCGAGGAGGAGCGCCCTGTGATCGGTGCCCACAGGAGGCTTGGAGCCGCTCCCCTCCAACTCCCGCCTCGGATCCAGCGACAAACGGGTGAGCAACACTCACAGCTGTTCCAAGTTGGGACCCCCCCCCCCCCCTCCCCCCTCCCCCTCCTTCTCCTCCAAAACCCCCCCACAAAATAGCAGTGGAGAGTGTATCAATGAAAGCACAGGGCAGCAAAGGTGAACCTTTTAAAGTTACCTTTAAAAGGGCAGAAAATGTTGGACCAGAGAGAGGAAAGAAAGTAATTTTCAGAAGTAACCGGAAATCTGAAGACACGTCGCCTTCTGAAGCCCACTTCAAGGCAACGTAGAGGACACAGGCTGCAAGCACAGGACTTCTTTTTAAACACCACCCGAGTCCTGTCGGCATCTAGTTCTTTCCCGCCACCCAAGTTCCTGCAAACTTGCTCCGAAGTCGAATGCTGTGCACACGAGGCCGAAAGGCAGCGAGCGGCTCGCCCTCTGCTTCCCCCCCAGGACGCGGCCACTCCAACCCGTCACGGTCTCACTCACATCCATAGCGGGGTCTGTGCAGCGCCGCGTTCTCCTCCTGCATGCTGGTGGCTCCAGGCTCCGTCTTGTGCGATGTCCCGCGCGCGCGCGCGCCTGTGCCACGCTCCCTCCCGCTTCCCCTCGCGTCGGCTCGCTGACTGGCAAGCGCCGCGTCCCCAGCGAGCCCGTGATCCCGTGGCGGCGAGCGCCGCTCTCCGGCCGCACCGCGCCCGAGCCCCCCGGCCGGGACGCGCACACCCGCACGCAGCGGTCGCCGACGAGCGGAGCCGGAACACTTTCAGGCGGTCGCCTCCCGTTCCGGGACATGCACAAAGCTTCAAACAAAATTCTACAGGCAAGGGGGTAACAGGCAAGGGGGTAACAGGCAAGGGGGTAACAGGCAAGGGGGTAACAGGCAAGGGGGTAACAGGCAAGGGGGTAACAGGCAAGGGGGTAACAGGCAAGGGGGTAACAGGCAAGGGGGTAACAGGCAAGGGGGTAACAGGCAAGGGGGTAACAGGCAAGGGGGTAACAGGCAAGGGGGTAACAGGCAAGGGGGTAACAGGCAAGGGGGTAACAGGCAAGGGGGTAACAGGCAAGGGGGTAACAGGCAAGGGGGTAACAGGCAAGGGGGTAACAGGCAAGGGGGTAACAGGCAAGGGGGTAACAGGCAAGGGGGTAACAGGCAAGGGGGTAACAGGCAAGGGGGTAACAGGCAAGGGGGTAACAGGCAAGGGGGTAACAGGCAAGGGGGTAACAGGCAAGGGGGTAACAGGCAAGGGGGTAACAGGCAAGGGGGTAACAGGCAAGGGGGTAACAGGCAAGGGGGTAACAGGCAAGGGGGTAACAGGCAAGGGGGTAACAGGCAAGGGGGTAACAGGCAAGGGGGTAACAGGCAAGGGGGTAACAGGCAAGGGGGCGAGTTCCCCAGCACAATGGGAAACAGACCTTTCGGCCCATGCCCACCAAGTCAGTCTCGTTTGCTCCCTTATCCCACTGGCATCACTAGGGTGGCACAGACTGCACCAGGAGACCCCATCAGGGTGGGGGGGGAGTGACACCAAAATGACTGTCTATAACATTTTTGCGGTGTTACACCAAAATGTATAATTCTAATATAAAAAAATATCCCTGTAATTAGTTATAACAACAAAAACATTTTTCATAAGCCCAGCTTACATATAGCTACAAGACTAAAACTCTATGCTAATTTACTTTCTAACGAGCTCTGGTCAGAGCTGTCCTTATTGCCCAATTACAATGAAGCTTTGAATCACATAGTTTCGTCTGCACGCACTATAAGCACACGCTGTTGTTTTTGTTGCTGCTGTGTGTATGATATTGTAATTTAAAGGAGTGATTTTTATTTTGCTAGTTGTTTATCTCACTTCTATTGCCATTACATTCAGTGGGAATTACAATTTATGAATAACATGAGTAGAAAAAACATTACTACAGATTCAGTATGGTCTGGTACGGGAGGAGGTCCATGGGGAGGGGGATGACACTATGAGTTACTGCACTGGATGACACCAACCCTAGTGAAGGGGATCCGGGGAAGAGAAGTTGGGAAAGAAAGGGTCAGTGGGAATGGAGAGAGAATGGAAAAATGCAGAGGGGAAGGGAGAATGAGAGAAGCAAAGTGAGGGGAATGTAGAAGAGAGAGAATGGGGAGAGGAGGATGAGGAAGAAGAATGAAGGAGGCAAATGGATGCAGGAGGAATGAAAGATTGGAGAGGAAGAAATGGTGGAGATTAAGAGGGTGAAGGAGGCAATAAGGGTGGGTGGAATAGCAGAGCTTGTGGAAGGTCTCTGTCATGGTGGGAAAATTTAAAACTAGAGACCATGGGTTTAGGGTGGGGGGGATTTAAAGGGGATCTATCGAGCACCTATTTCACACAGAGGGTGGTGGGTATCTGAAATGAACTGCCAGAGGAAGCAATAGAGACAGGTATAGGGTTGCCAGATTTGCCAAATAGAAATACAGGTCATCCTGTTCAAATTTAAATTCAAATTATTTCTAATTTGCATAAAATAATTTTACTACATGGGAAAACTTGTATAGTAAAAAATATTGGTCTGGATTAAATAAAAAATGTAATCAGGTTAACTTTACGCAGGTGAGACCCAGTTACCAAAATATTCATTTCTTATCCAATTAAAATATTAGTATTTAAACTGCATACCTTAATTATATTTCACAGTTGACTTGGCTCTCCTTAACAAGTCCTTGTTTTGCAGAACTTGCTTATAAAATTCCTTGTACTGACAGTCTAGGTTCCATTTACATTGTAACATAGCTTCTGCTGTGGTCACATCTAACTTATTTCATTCTTTTGTCCCAATGAACATTCATTAACAAGAAAACATGCTCAACATTAGCATTATGAGCCAGTATACTGAACAAGAACTGGCATAAAATTAACAACTCTGAGCCAGAATGCCATCTTTTATGGCATAACTTTCTTTTCCATTCTTCAGGATTACGTTCCACCTCTTGATCAATGAGTTTTTCTAAATGTTGTCCATTGACAAAAGTGAACATTATCGTTAATTTTTATTCCTTCCTTTTTTAACACTGCTGGTTGAGTATTTAGTAACATCCCTATAAAAGTATTGAATTCTTCAACAGAGGTAGTTGTGATTTCAACTTCCGAACATTCACTGGGACACCCATACAGTAAGGGGGCTGGATGGGGTAGAGTTTGTTAAGTGTATTCCGTAAAGTTTTCAGAATCAATACATAGAAGAACCTACTCGAGAAGGGGCAGTATTGGATCTCCTATTAGGGAATGAGGTAAGTCAGGTGACAGAGGTTTGTGTTGGGGAACACGATGGGTCTAGTGATTCACGATACTATTAGTTTTAGGCTAGTAAGGGAAAAGAATAGAGGTGGGCCAAAGGTTGAGATTCTTGATTGGAAGAAAGAAAATTTCGAGGGGATGAGAAAAGATTTGGAGGGTGTGGATTGGGATAAGTTATTTTCAGGATAAATGGAGGATGTTCAAAGGAGAAGTTTTAAGTTTCTGGATAACTGGGACCTTTTTTGGGGGAGATGTGACCTGTACAGTAAGGACGGGTTACACTTAAATCCCAGGGGGACCAGAATCCTGGCAGAGGTATTTGCTAGGGCTACTCAGGATCCTTTAAACTAGAATGTTTGGGGGGAGGGAACAAAATAGTACAGAGCAGTAAGGAGAAGGTTAGAATGCAAACAATGAAAGTTTGTAGTAAGTATTTGAATACGGATGGGCAGGTGATAGAGAAGGGAAATGCTCTGGAAGAAGATGAAGGGCAATTGGCAGGAGAAGTAAATAATGTTGTTCTTAAAGATGAGGGAAAACAGGGATTAAAAAATGGGAAATCCCTGAAATTCATATATTTTAATGCCAGGAGTATTGTTAAAAAGGTGGATGAGCTGAAGGTGTGGATTGATACTTGGAAGTATGATGTGGTAGCGATTAGTGAGACATGGTTGCAGGAGGGATGTGATTGGCAACTGAATATCCCTGGGTTTCGTTGTTTTAGATGTGATAGAGTCGGAGGGGCAAGAGGAGGTGGGGTTGCATTGCTTGTCAGGGAAAATATTACAGCGGTGCCTAGGAAGGATAGATTAGAGGGCACATCCACGGAGGCTATTTGGGTGGAACTGAGGAGTAGGAAAGGAGAGGTTACACTTGTAGGGGTGTATTATAGACCACCCGGAGGGGACCGAGACCTAGAGGAGCAAATCTGTAGGGAGATAGTAGATATTTGTGATAAGCACAGGGTTGTAATTATGGGAGATTTTAATTTTCCACATATAGATTGGGAAACACATTCTGTGAAAGGAATGGATGGGTTAGAGTTTGTGAAATGTGTGCAAGATAGTTTTTTACAACAATATGTAGAGGTGCCGACCAGAGAAGGAGCAGTGTTAGATCTACTGTTGGCAAATGGGATGGGTCAAGTGACAGAGGTTAGTGTTGGCGAGCACTTCGGGTCCAGTGATCATAATGCCATCAGCTTCAATGTCATTATGGAAAGAGAGAAATCAGGGCCAAGGATTGAGGTTTTTGATTGGGGAAAAGCTAGATTTGAGGAGATGCGAAAGGACTTGCAGGGTGTGGATTGGGACAATTTGTTTTATGGGCAGGATGTAGTAGAGAGATGGAAGTCTTTTAAAGATCAGATTTTGAGAGTGCAAAAGCTTTATGTTCCTGTTAGGTTAAAAGGAGGGGCAAAAGGTTTGAGAGAGCCGTGGTTTTCAAGGAATATTGGAAACTTGGTTCGAAGAAAAAGGGAGGCGTACATTAGATATAAGAAGCATGGAGTTAAGGAGATGTTTGAAAGATACATTGAATGTAAGAGGAATCTTAAGAGAGGAATTAGGAAAGCTAAAAGAAGGTACGAGAAAACTATGGCAAGCAGGGTGAAAACTAATCCAAAAGAGTTCTACAAATATGTTAATGGTAAGAGGAAAGCTAGAGACAAAATTGGTCCCTTAGAAAATCAGAGTGGAAAACTGTGTGTGGAACCTAGAGAAATGGGGGAGATATTGAACAGTTTTTTTTCTTCGGTATTCACTAAGGAGTAGGATATTGGGAGATGTGGGATAAAAAAAGCAAATTGGGTAAATATGGGGAATATAGAGATTACAAAAGGTGTAGTTTTAAGGCTTTCGAAGAATATAAAGGTGGATAAGTCTCCGGGACCAGACGGGATCTTCCCCAGGACATTGAGAGAAGTGAAGGAGGAAATAGCAGAGGCTCTGGCGGTAATTTTTCGAATGTCATTAGATATGGGGATAGTGCCGGAGGATTGGCGCATTGCGCATGTGGTTCCGTTATTTAAAAAGGGTTCAAGGAGGAAGCCTGGCAACTATGGGCCTGTAAGTTTGACGTCTGTGGTAGGTAAATTAATGGAGAAAATTCTTAGAGATAGTACTTATAAACATCTGGATAGACAGGGTCTGATCAGGAGCACTCAACATGGATTTGTGGGAGGAAGGTCATGTTTGACCAATCTGATTGAATTTTTTGAAGAGGTGACTAGGAATGTGGATGAGGGTAGCGCAGTGGATGTTGTCTATATGGACTTCAGTAAGGCCTTCGATAAGGTACCACATGGAAGGTTAGTTAGGAAGGTGCAGTCTTTAGGTATAAATTTTGAGATAGTCAAATGGATTAAACATTGGCTGAAAGGGAGAGGCCAGAGAGTGGTAGTGGATAAATGTCTGTCAGGTTGGAGGCCGGTGACCAGTGGTGTGCCTCAAGGATCTGTATTGGGCCCATTGTTGTTCGTTATATACATTAATGATCTAGATGATGGGGTGGTGAATTGGATTAGTAAATATGCAGACGATACTAAGATAGGTGGAATAGTGGATAATGAAGAAGGTTTTCTAGGATTGCAGAGGGATTTGGGCTGCTTAGAAAAGTGGGCTGAAAAATGGCAGATGGAATTTAATGCTGATAAGTGTGAGGTGCTTCATTTTGGTAAGAAGAATCAGAATAGGACATATGTGGTAAATGGGAGAGCATTGAGGAATACAGAAGAGCAGAAAGATTTAGGAGTGACGGTACATCGTTCCCTGAAGGTAGAAACTCACGTGAATAGGGTGGTGAAGAAGGCTTTTAGTATGCTGGCCTTTATCAATCATTGCATGGAATATAGGAGTTGGGAGGTGATGTTGAGATTGTATAAGACGTTGGTGCGGCCTAATTTGGAGTTCTGTGTGCAGTTCTGGTCGCCTAATTATAGGAAGGATATAAGTTCTGAGAGCGGAGAGTTGGTATGTCTCTGTCAGGATTAAAGAAAAGATTAGAAACTGTAGGGAGCCTTGGTTTTCAAAAGATATTGGGAACTTGGTTTGGAGGAAGAGGGATGTGTACAGTAGGTATAAACAGCAAGGAAGGGATGAGGAATTTAAGAAGAGTAAAAAAAATCTTAAGAAGGAAATAAAACGGCTAAAAGGAGATATGAAGTTGCTTTGGCAGTCAAAGTAAAAATAAATCCAAAGGTTTCTCTTCTTTGGCTTGGCTTCGCGGACGAATATTTATGGAGGGGTAAATGTCCACGTCAGCTGCAGGCTCGTTTGTGGCTGACAAGTCCGATGCGGGACAGGCAGACACGGTTGCAGCGGTTGCAGGGGAAAATTGGTTGGTTGGGGTTGGGTGTTGGGTTTTTCCTCCTTTGTCTTTTGTCAGTGAGGGGGGCTCTGCGGTCTTCTTCAAAGGAGGTTGCTGCCCGCCAAACTGTGAGGCGCCAAGATGCACGGTTTGAGGCGATATCAGCCCACTGGTGGTGGCAGGCACCAAGAGATTTCTTTAGGCAGTCCTTGCACCTCTTCTTTGGTGCACCTCTGTCACGGTGGCCAATGGAGAGCTCGCCATATAACACGATCTTGAGAAGGCGATGAACCTCCATTCTGGAGACATGATCTACCCAGCGCAGTTGGATCTTCAGCAGCGTGGATTCGATGCTGTCGGCCTCTGCCATCTCGAGTACTTCGATGTTAGAGATGAAGTCGCTCCAATGAATGTTGAGGATGGAGCGGAGACAATGCTGGTGGAAGCTTTCTAGGAGCCGTAGGTGATGCTGGTAGAGGACCCATGATTCAGAGCCGAACAGGAGTGTGGGTATGACAACGGCTCTGTATACGCTAATCTTTGTGAGGTTTTTCAGTTGGTTGTTTTTCCAGACTCTTTTGTGTAGTCTTCCAAAGGCGCTATTTGCCTTGGCGAGTCTGTTGTCTATCTCGTTGTCGATCCTTGCATCCAATGAAATGGTGCTGCCGAGATAGGTAAAATGGTTGACTGTTTTCAGTTTTGTGTTCCCGATGGAAATGTGGGGGGGCTGGTAGTCATGGTGGGGAGCTGGCTGATGGAGGACCTTAGTTTTCTTCAGGCTGACTTCCAGGCCAAACATTTTGGCAGTTTCCACAAAACAGGACGTCAAGCGCTGAAGAGCTGGCTCTGAATGGGCAACTAAAGCGGCATCGTCTGCAAAGAGTAGTTCACGGACAAGTTTCTCTTGTGTCTTGGTGTGAGCTTGCAGGCGCCTCAGATTGAAGAGACTGCCATCCGTGCGGTACCGGATGTAAACAGCGTCTTCATTGTTGAGGTCTTTCATGATTTGGTTCAGCATCATGCTGAAGAAGATTGAAAAGAGGGTTGGTGCGAGGATGCAGCCTTGCTTCACGCCATTGTTAATGGAGAAGGGTTCAGAGAGCTCATTGCTGTATCTGATCCGACCTTGTTGGTTTTCGTGCAGTTGGATAACCATGTAAAAGAATAATGAGGGATAAAATTGGACCCCTTGAAGATGGGGGGGGGTGTGGCGGGGAGGGTAGGCTTCGTGAGAAGCCAGAGGAGATGGGTGAAATTTAAAATGATTTTTTTTCTTCAATATTCGTTAAGGAAAAGAATATTGAGACAGATTAAGTGAAGAAATATGGTAGGGAGCTAAAGGATAATATAAGAATTAATGAGGAGGTAGTGTTGATCAAGGTGGATAAATCTCTAGGTCCTGACAAAATATTCCCTAGGACCCTGAGGGAGGTTAGTGAACAAATAGTGAGGGCATTAACAGAAATATTTTAAATGTCACTGGGCAAGGGGGAAGTACCGGAGGACTGGAGGGTGGTTCATGGTGTTCTACTATTCAAAAAAGGATCCAAAAGTAGACCTGGTAATTATAGACCTGTAAGTCTGAGATTGGTGGTGGTTAAATTAATGGAAAGTGTTCTTAGAGAGGGTATATACAACTATTTGGAAAGACAGCGATGGGTTTGGTGTAATCAGCATGGTTTTGTACTTTCTATATCATGTCTAACAAATTTTATTGAGTTTTTCAATGTTGATGAGGGGAAGGCGGTGGATGTTGTATATTTGGACTTTAGTAAGGATTTTGATAAGGTTCCCCATAAGAGGTTAGTAAGGAAGGTGGAAGCATTAGGTATTAATGATGAAGTAGTGAGATGGATTCAACAATAGTTGGATGGGAAATGCTAGATAGTAGTGGTGAAATATTGTTTGTTGAATTGGAGGCCGGTGTTGAGTGGAGTGCCTCAGGGATCAGTACTGCTGTTTATCATATATATTAACGATCTAGATGATAGGTTGGCAAATTGGATTAGTAAATTTGCAGATGATACAAAGGTTGGTGGTGTTGTGAACAATGAGGAAGATTATCAAAGCTTGCAGGGTGATATAGGACAGTTAGAAGAGTGAGCTGAAAGATGGCAGATGGAGTTTAATACTGATAAATGTGAGGTGCTGTATTTTGGTAGGTCTAATTAAATCAGGACATACACATTAAATGAGGAGTGCAGTGGAACAAAGGGATTTAGGAGTCATGGTATATAATTCTCTGAAAGTTGAATCATGTGGATAGGGTGGTGAAGAAGGAATTTAGTATGTTGGCTTTCATAAATCAGAGTATAGAATACAGGAGTTGGGATGTTATGTTGAAATTGTATAAGGCACTGGTGAGGCCATATTTGGAATATTGTGTGCTGTTTTGGTCACCAAATTACAGGAAGGATATAAACAGTATAGAGAGAGTGCAGAGGAGGTTTACAAGAATGGGGCCAGGGTTTCAGGGTTTGAGTTACAGGGGGAACAGTTGAGCAGACTGGGACTTTATTCTCAGGAGTGTAGAAGGTTGAGGGGTGATTTGATAGTGGTATTCAAAATTATAAGGGAGAATGGATAGAGTCAATGTGGATAGGCTTTTTTCACTGAGAATGGGGAGATTCAAACAAGAGGGAATGGATTGAGAGTAAAAGGGGAACAGTTTAAGGGAAACCTAAAGGGAAATTTCTTCATTTAGAGGATGGTGGGGGTATGGAATGAACTTTCAGCAGTGGACGTAGAAGCGAGATTGATGTTAATATTCAAGGATAAGTTGGATAGGTATATGGACGGGAGAGGTGTGGAGGGTTATGGGCCAAATGCGGGTCAGTAGAACTGGTGGAGATGATTGTTCGGCATGGACTAGTAGGGCCAAACTGCCCTGTTTCTGTGCTGGAAATAGTTAAATGGTTATATGGAGACAACAATGTCTTCAGCCATTTGATGAAAAAAAAAGATGAAATCCATTTCACAAGATAGTTATGGCAAGTGCCGTAATAATTATCCACCAAGTTGGAATTTATTTTTCTGTTCAAAAGTAATGTTGTCACTTTCAGGCAAGCCTTGACACTTAGAGGGATAAACTTTTCATCAATTCTTTTTTATGCATGGTCGACGAGTTCCTTTTTAAGCAATGAAGTACTTCAATAACACAGTTGGCTTTTTTTCCCCAATTTGCATAATCCAATTGCTAAAGAGATATTGAAAATTGTGAACAAGAAATAATTCGGCTTCACCCAATGGATTATTGAAAAAGTCGACAAGAATTTTCAGGACCTTTCCTTCAGAATTAAAGTATGATTTCAGTGCTTCAAATAAACTGAGGATTCTCTCAACTGCTTTTATTAAAGAGACCCAATGAGTTTTAGAATGTGAGAGAACTGAAGGCCAACGGTTACAAGAATCCTTTAATCGCTCAGTTCGAACAGTATAAACAGTAAGAAAACAATTTCATGATAATTACTTCAATACCAATAGAAAGGACATCAGATGTGTTTTGAGCAGCAGGGCAGCCAACTCCTTCCATAGAATCGGTCATGCTTTGCTTCAAGTTTGAATAGACATTGTTCACACTTTACGCAAACGTCCACCAAAATCAGTATTTTGTATTATCTCCACCAAAAGCTGTACAATTTCTCTCATAAACTCCTAACTCAGTAAGAGTTTCTCTGCAAAAGCTTGCTCTAGTTTCTGAGTCTCACCTGGAAGGGATTTTACTCTCAACAGCTTTATCAGCAAGCCTTTCTCTCAGGGAAAAAAAAATCTGCACTGTGGTTACTTGCATCTGTGGATACGCCGTAAAAAGATGAGGCATTTATATCTTTGACAATCTCTGCAATGGTAAATGGAACTAGTACATTTTTTACTATTGCGGTAGATTTTGTCCTGGCACTTGAAAATTTGGATGCAATTTTGGAATCAGAAAATACATCCGGTAGAAGTACGATCGTACAGTCATTTGAGCTGAACAACTGCTAATGAACAGTGTGGAAGGCCATTACGACTTCTGCAGCTATTATTTTATCTTCTTCTGTATTTCTCTTAATCAAGAAATTTGTTATTTTATCAGTTTCTTTTGTAGTCGAGGAAACCGTGCATCTCTTGTGCTTCGGTGTTTGTATAGGCTGCTTTATATCCAACTTCCCACTACTTTCGATATTGAATGAACAATTGCATACTCCACAAAGAGCTTCAAATCAACTTTTCCCTTGTTAATAAATGCCTATTCGTCAGAGAATTCATCATGAAATTTACACTTTTGTTTTGGAATGTTGCAGTTAAATTATAAAACACAAGTGAAAAATATTTTGCTAGTTTATCAGGGTTTATCATCAAGAAATGAAAAAATCAAGCCTGGCTATTTCACTGAGCTGTCACTAACAACTGCAAATGCATAACTAATAGACTGGCTGGCTGGCAGAGGCCAGTGGCTGCAGCCAACGAATGCACATCTGACACGTTTCAATTAAATGTGTCACGTGTGGATTTGTTGGCTGCGGTTTCAAACAAGTTCATTACTTGTCGCAAATACTTGCTGTCTTTGGGCGACTTCCTTCAATATCGTAGTGGAGTTATTTAACATTTTTGTTTTAATGAAGTAAAGTTCAAGTAGTACACATAAAATTATTGAAAATTCCAAATTGAACAGCTCTAAACTGCTGAATTTTGCAATTTATTTAAAAAAATATTAATACATGATATTTAAGGTGACCTGATAAAGTCAATACAGTACACCAGACAAAAGCATTAGATACAGGACCTGTCCTGTAATATATGGGCCACCTGGCGACATTAGACAGGAACAATTATAATGTTTAAAATAGATTTAGACAGATACATTAATTTGAAAGGTTTAATAGGATATGGGCTTAACACAGGCAAATGAGCTGAGCATAGACAGGCAATTAGGTCAATATGGATAAGTTTATTGTCACATGTCTCAGGATGCAGTGATAAAGTTTGTTTACAAAAGTAAATCTCATTAAATAAGTCCCTGATTGAGTTTGTTGTTGAAGAGTCTGATGGTGAAGGGGTAGCAGCTGATCCGGAACCTTATGGTACCTCTACCTCTTTCCTGATGGTAGCAGCGAGAACAGAGCATGTGCTGGGTGGTATGGGTCTTTAATGATTGCTGCTGCTCTCCAGTGGCAGTGTTCCCTGCAGGTGTTTCCAATGGAGGGGAGGGTTTTACCAATGATGTCTTGAGCTGTATACATTACCTTTAGCAGGGCTTTACATGCGGGTATATTGGTGTTCCCATGCCAGACTGTGATGCAGCCAGTTAGCACACTTTCCACCAGATATCTGTGGAAATTTGCCATGGTTTCTGATATCATACTAAACTTCTGCAAACTCCTGGGGCACTGACGTGCTTTCTTCATGATGCCATTTCTGTGTTGGGACCAGGAAAGATCCTCTGAGATAGTGAACTCCCAAGAACTTAAATTTGCACACTCTCTCCTCCTTTGATCCCCAATGATCACTGGATTGTAGACCTCTGGTTTTCCCTTTCTGGAATCAGAAAGGTTTTGGTGACATTGAGTGCAAGGTTGTTGTTGGTGGACCATTCAGCCAAGTTTTCAATCTCCCTCCGGTATGCTGACTCATTGTCTCATCACCCATTTTTATACAACCCACTAACATCCTGATGTATGCACCTTTGCTGTCCAGGTGTTCCAGGGTTTTGTGTAGAGGCAGTGAGATGGCATCCACTGGCTACAGTAGATGAATTGGAAACACTTAGACAGGAGCTGATATGCTTCAATACCAGACTTTCAAAACACTTTGTCACTGTTGATGTGTGTGCCACTGGTCGATAGTCGTTTCAGTAAATTACCATATTCTTCTTGGGCATCAGTATGATTGATACCCATTTGAAACAGGTGGGTACCATGTCTTGCCAGAGTAAGATGTTGAAGATATGCATGAATACATTGTCAAGTTGATCAGCGCAGATTTTTAATATTCGGCCGGGTACTCCATCCAGACTGGATGCTTTCCTCACATTCATGCTCCTGAAGGCAGCCCGCATGTCATCCTCGGATATGGACAGGAAAGGATCATCAGGGAACATGGGAGTGAGTAGTGGTGGTTCTTCCTCGTTGTTGTGTTCAAATTGGGGGTAGAAATCACTAGCCCGATCAATGGTAGTCCCTTGTACATTCATCATTGTTAGAGATCATCATCTTCATGGCTTTCCCTTGTAGTCGAGGATTCATTTCATTGATTCCACAGGGCAAAGATGCCTGTGTATGTATTTGTTTAACAAATTTGTTTACATGTGCTCGATGTTGCACTCCAAGAAGACTTCACAAATCAACCAACTAATTCCACGATGATTGAAGTTGATGGATTTGTTGCAGCCTTCGTCCACCTTCATCGCCATTGAGTTCAGAGTAACTTCATCTGCCTGTCCACCATTGAGGACTTTGTTGGATTGTTCTTTTTCACAGGCCTCACCCTCAACCTTGCTACCAGGGTGACCCTACCAGGAGCTTAGTTCCAAATGGCATCACTCTTGGGATCACAGGACCACACAAAATTCTCCACCACGACAAGGTGACAATCCACAGAGAAGTAGAGATCGTGTCCATGATGTGGTGTCACCTGCAAATTTATACTTGGTGGTGAAGCTGTGTTTGGACTCAGGGTAATGGGTGTACAGCAAGTATAGTAGGGGATTGAGCACAATGCCTTAAGGAGTCCCACTGTTGAGGAAGATTGTGGAGGAGGTGTGCCACTAATTCTCACAGATTGTGGATTGATGGATGGAAAGTCACCTCATATTGCAGAAGGGGTGTTGAGACAAAGGCCTTGGAGTTTGGGATGAGTTTCTTTTTTACCATTATTTTGAAAACAGAGCTACAGTCAACGAATAGCATCTAATTTAGGTGTTCATGTTGTCCAAGACTGAGTGTAGGGCCAGGGATGGCATCATTGTGGACTTGTTTTTCCAGAATGAGAACTAGAGTGAGTTGAAGGTGACTGGTTGGCTGTACTTAATGTTGACCATGGCCAAACTTTCAAGCTAAACAAGAAATCTGCAGATTCCGCAAAACTGGAGCAATACACAAAGTGCTGGAGAATCACAACAGGTCAGGAATATTCCTGATGAAGGGTTTTTGGTCCGAAATGTCTTGAGTCACTGAGTTCCTTCAGCACTATATGTGATGCACCAACCTCTCAAAGCATCTTATGATGGGGAATGCCATTTAGGCTTGTCCTACATTCTTCTTCGGCACCTAAATGATTGTGTATTCATTAAATTTAATTGCTTCCAAAGGACCTGTTTCTTCATTGTATCACTCATGGTAGGGAGGAAAGAAAGAGGAGGGAGAATGTGGAAGAGGAACGTAAAGAGGGAATGAAGGGGAAGGAAATGGAAGAGGAGTGAGGGAAATAAGAGAGGGAGAGGGTAGGGATGAGTGGAACTAAGGGATGAAGGGAAGGAGAAGGGAGAGAGAGAGAAAGGGATAAGAGAAGAGAGGGATGGGGAAGGAGGTGGCATTGAAGGAAAGAGGATAGGATCAAGGGGAGGATAAAAGGGAAAATGATGGAGGACAAAAGAGGCAGTGGAAACACGGATGGGAGGAATTATATGAAGGAGAGCAGGGAGAGAAGGTAGGCAAGAGAAACAGAAGAAGGATTGAGGAGTGAGAGAGAGAAGAGGGAGAGGACAGGGGTGAAGGAGGAGAGGAAGAGGAGAAAGAGAAGGGAAGGAGAGTGGAAGGATAGGGGAGAAAGGGGAGAATGGAGAGGCGGGGGCAGAAATGGAAGATGGAGAGTGGTGGAGGATGAAGGGGAGAAGAATCATGGAAAAGATGAAATGATAGATGAGAAAGGGAGTAGGGGAAGGGGTGAGGGAGATGAAGGATAATGGAATGAGAAAAGAAGGGCTGGAATAGTAAAATGAGGAGAGGAAACAGGAAGGGGAGATAACGGGAAAGCTGAGGGAGTATAAGTAAGGAAGCAGAGTGGCTGGAGTGAAGCAGGAGGGGTTGGAGAGAGGAAAGTGGGAGGGCTGATTTGGGAGGAGGAAGCGAGAGAGCTGAGGAGAGAAATTGGAAATTAGTGGGTGAAAACAGGCAAAAAGGAAGCGGTGGTAGGAGTGGATGTGTGGAGTTTCCAGTCGCTTGATTTGGGGGAATCTTGCAAATGTTATTGGAGCTTTGTGAGGGGCCCAGGAGGCCATGAGGAAAAAATATGTCTGTCAGCTTAAGAAGGTGTAAGAAGGTGGTGAACTTTCCATGGGCAGTGAATGGCTGATGAACTTCTAAAACAACACTGCAAGACTCCACTACTTATTTAATAATATTTATTTTAAATCTATGTATGCATGCACTGTACAGTACTTATCTGTATGTGTGCTCTCTCAGTATGTGGGTTTACACTGTTTTGTATAATGAGTGTTGTTTCATCGGGTTGTCCCGGTACAATCGGATGATAAATAAACTTGAACTGGAACTTGAATTCGAAATTGAGCAAGAGAGGAAAAGTCAGTGAGGGGAAAAGGCACAAAATAGAGGCAGGGTGAAGGGAAAGAAGGAGGAGAAGAGGACAGATGGATGAGAAAGTGTGCAGAGAGAGGAAATGAGACCGAGGAATGCAGAGGGACATTGAAAGGCATAGGTGTGGATGGTAAGTAGAGTCAACAAGTTAAATCTGACTGGGAACAAGTAAGGCCTGTTAAAAACCACATCTTGGACCCAAGACAATGTTCTCATTAAGACTACACTTGGTGTATTCCTCCCCAGTCAATTGCAAGCAGGTGGCAGGAACTCTTCAGTGACTACTAAGTGGAAGGTTTTTGTTCCGTCACAAGACTTTTCTATTCTAACCAACCCGTCACTCCCCATCCCAGCTCCCAAACCAAGCTGCTTCCTCCCATGCCTCAGATATTAACAGCATTCTTGCCTTTCCTGGAAACATCTGTCAGTAGCCTTCTCTTGGTGACAGTGAATGGTTGCTTTGCAATTCAACTTTCATCTCCTTGGCAACCAGTTACCTACTGTGTTTCATTCAGAAGAATACAAGCACTGATTCTACAAGGTTCCTTTATTGCTATGTGCACAAATACACAACATTTGCTTACTTCTGTTTGCCCCGTAAAGGTACACTTGTACCACTTGAAGAGGTGCCACTTGTTTAGCAACCCTACAAAGAAGAGAAAGAGAAGCAAAAGTGAGTCTCTTCAAATATATTCATCCTCAGAAGTTGTCACCTCCCAGGCTCCGGTAATCTCTGTAACTTCATGGCCTCTTACAGGAGCAGGGACATCATATTATAATGGCATAAGACATTTGTCGAGACTGCCCTCAAAATATTGTGCACAGTTTTGATCATCCACCTACTTGAAAGATAGCTTTAATCAGGAAAGGGTGCACAAAAGATCGATGAGAATGTTGCCCTGACTGGAAGGCTTGAATTATAGGAAGAGGCTGGCACTTTTGTCCCTTCAGTGAAGGAGTCTAAGGGAGACCTTTCTGGATGTTTTGAGGTCACACGGAGGTGCAGTGAACAAGCCACACCGGCAGCTGTGAATGGGCTAGACCAACTCCTTTTCATCCAACTTGCGCACGCTTATAGCTCCCAGTTCCCGATGATGCATCTCCTGGGACGGAAATGATGTCAGCCCTGAGGGGTGAAAACGTGCCCGGTACATCGGTGCTCTCTGCCCCCTGTGAGTCCTCAGCTACGTAACCAAATTCGCTTGCAGAGTGGCTCAGCCTGCCACAAGACCCCCATGCCTGCTCCCCCTCCTCCCCAGAACCGGTGTTCAGAGGTGACATGCTATCTGACAGTACACAGATTGTACGTTTAAGCAGATGACACCTCCTCCGCGAGCATGCTACTGTCAGCGGTTGCTCTAAGTCAACATATTTTGGTTTGACGCTGTTGACCGTGAAGGTTTCCTGCCTGCCCCCGATGTCCAGGACACACGTCGTGCTGTTTTGTTGAAGCCCCTTATATGGACCCATGTATGGGCGCTGAAGCAAAGTTCACTGCATTCCTCTCCTCATGGAAATGTATTGGCAGTCCTTGAGCTCTTTCGGGACATAGGAGGCAGTTAGACTGTGTTGTGAGGTTGGGATAGGGACTTTTTCCCGCAGTCGCATCAGGATTACTGTGGATGAGTCTTCCTGTCCCTGGGCTACTGGCGCAAACTTGCCAGGGACAGTAAGTGGAGCCCCATAGACAAGCACAGTGAAGGACGTGGCCAGATCCATCTTTAGCGCAATGCATATGCCTAGTAGCACCCAAGGCAACTCATCTACTCAGTTCAGGCCTTTGAGGTGCATCATTAGGGCTGTCTTCAAATGGTGATGGAATTTCTCCATGAGACCATTGGACTGTGGGTGATAGGCTGTGGTATGAAATAACTGGGTGCAGAGGAGTTGGGCTAGCGTCATCCATAATACTAATGTGAACTGTACTCCCCTGTCTGAAGATAAGTCAGCTGGTAATCCAAAACGAGCTACCCAATTCGCAATGAGGGCCCTGGCACAGGACGATGTGGAGGGTCCAAGAACGGGACAGCCTCCGGCCATCTTGTGAATCTATCACCCATCTTGAACAGGTATTTGGCACCTCTCGACGTTGGTAGCAGTCCAACAATGTCCACATGAACGTGATCAAAACGCTTGTGTGTCGGAGGAAAAGACTGGAGAGGAGCTTTCACGTGCCTCTATATCTTGGAGGCCTAACAGCCACACAAGTTCTGGCCCAGTGGCCGACCTGTTTCCACAGGCTATGCCACATCAACTTGTCTGCGATGAACTGTGTGATTGCTCAGATGGATGGGTGCACCAGGCTATTAATTGTGTTGAACACATGGCGTCTCCAAGAGACAGGTACAATGGATTGAGGTTGGCCCAAGGATACATTACAGAGAAGCATAGCCCTGGAAGGTCTGAACCTCACGTCCTTCAGCTTGAGCCTTGAAATGGCAGAACAAATGGGCTCATATCTCACCATCCCGCTGCTGCAAGAGCTGAATAGTCAATCTCTGGAGACTAAGAATGGATTGAATGAACGGACGTCTGAGATAATGCATTTGCCACAAGATTGTTCTTGCCCGCAATGTGTCGAATGGAAGTAGTGTACTCCGAGATATAGGAGAGATGCCTCTGTTACCTTGCCGACCACGGGTCCAACACCTTGGCAAAGGTGAATGTGAGGGGCTTGTGGTCTGTAAAGATGCTGAAATCTCATCCTTCCAGGAAGTACTGAAAATGGCAGACGGCGAGGTAAAGGGCCAAGAGTCCTCAGTCTAATGCACTGTATTTTTTTTTGTATATAAATTTTTTTATTTTTCACACCATAAATCACAATAGCCATGATATACACTTTTTCTTTTCCACACATTTACAGTGATTTTTTCTCCCCCTCCCCCCCCCTCCTCCCAAGCCACCCCCCCCCCTCCTCCCAAGCCACCCCCCCACCCCCCCCCCCCTCTCATCCATTTTAGGTATACAATCTAGGTTGCATTAATTCAGTCAGACAATGTTGTCATTCAACAAAAATACACCAGAAATTCTACTGAGTCCATTCTTTTCTTTTCTTCTCCTTCCATCAACTTAGGTAATGTTTGTTCCCGGTAGGTTTTCGCTATTGTATTTAATGTAAGGCTCCCATACTTGTTCGAATATTTCAATATTATTTCTTAAACTATATGTTATTTTTTCTAATGGAATACATTTATTCATTTCTATATACCATTGTTGTATTTTCAAATTATCTTCCAATTTCCAGGTTGACATAATACATTTTTTTGCTACGGCTAGGGCTATCTTGACAAATCTTTTTTGTGCATCTTCCAAGTCAATTCCAAATTCTTTATTTTTTATGTTACTTAGGAGAAAGATCTCTGGATTCTTTGGTATATTGTTTTCTGTTATTTTATTTAATATCTGATTGAGATCATCCCAAAATTTTTCTACTCTCTCACATGTCCAGATTGCATGAATTGTTGTTCCCCTTTCTTTTTTACATCGAAAACATCTATCAGATACTGTTGGGTCCCATTTATTTAACTTTTGCGGTGTAATGTATAGTCTGTGTAACCAATCATATTGTATCATACGCAGCCTCGTATTTATTGTATTTCTCATCGTTCCAGAACATAATTTCTCCCATGTTTCCTTTTTTATCTTTATATTTAAGTCTTGTTCCCATTTTTGTTTACTTTTACCATTTGTTTCCTCATTCTCCTTTTCTTGCAGTTTGATATACATATTTGTTATAAATCTTTTGATTAACATTGTATCTGTAATCACATATTCAAGGTTACTTCCCTCTGGTAAACTCAAATTGCTTCCTAATTTATCTTTCAAGTAGGATCTCAGTTGGTAATATGCCAGCGCTGTATCTCCAGTTATATTGTACTTATCTCTCATTTGTTCAAAGGATAAGAATCTACTTCCTGAAAAATAATTTTCTATTCTTTTAATCCCTTTTTTTTCCCATTTTCTAAAGGAAAGGTTGTCTATTGTGAAAGGGAGTAGCTTATTTTGCGTCAATATTAGTTTTGGTATTTGATAATTTATTTTATTTCTTTCTACATGAATCTTCTTCCATATATTGAGGAGATGGTGTAATACTGGAGAAGTTCTATGTTGTACCAATTTTTCGTCCCATTTATATAATATGTGTTCAGGTATCTTTTCCCCTATTTTATCTAATTCTAGTCTCGTCCAGTCTGGTTTTTCCCTTGTTTGATAAAAATCTGATAGGTATTTTTAATTTAATTGTGCGGCTCTATAATAATTTTTGAAGTTTGGCAATTGTAAGCCTCCTTGTTTATACCATTCTGTTAATTTATCTAGTGCTATCCTCGGTTTCCCCCCTCTCCATAAAAATCTCCTTATTATTTTCTTTAACTCTTTGAAGAATTTTTCTGTCAGTTGTATTGGCAATGCCTGAAATAAGTATAGTATCCTTGGAAAAATGTTCATTTTAATACAGTTTATCCTTCCTATCAGTGTTAGTGGTAGCTCTTTCCAATGCTCTAAATCGTCCTGTAATTTTTTTCATTAGTGGATTGTAATTGAGTTTATATAATTGGCCTAAATTTTTGTTTATTTGCACACCTAGGTATCTTATTGCCTGCATTTGCCATCTGAATGGGGATTCCTCCTTAAATTTTGAGAAATCCGCGTTATTCATAGGCATTGCTTCACTTTTATTTATGTTTATCTTGTATCCCGACACTTCTCCATATTCCTTCAATTTCTTATATAGTTCTTTTATTGATAGTTCTGGTTCTGTTAAGTACACTATCACATCATCCGCAAATAGACTGATTTTATATTCCCTGTCTTTTATTTTTATTCCTTTTATATTATTATCTATTCTTATCGATTCTGCTAGTGGTTTTATAGCTAGCGCAAACAATAATGGTGATAGTGGGCATCCCTGCCGCGTTGACCTGCTTAAGTTAAATTGCTTTGATACATGTCCATTTACTGTCACTTTCGCTAACGGTCCCTCATATAATGCTTTAATCCAATTAATATACTTCTCCGGTAAACTGAATTTTTGCAATACTTTGAACAAGTAATTCCATTCTACTCTGTCGAAGGCCTTCTCTGCGCCTAAAGCAACTGCTACTGCCGGTGCTTTATTTCCTTCTACTGCATGAATTAAGTTAATAAATTTACAAATATTGTCTGTTGTGCGTCTTTTTTTGATAAATCCAGTTTGGTCTAAATTTACCATTTTCGGTACCTGTTCTTCTAATCTGTTTGCTAATAGTTTAGCTATTATCTTATAATCTGTGTTTAGCAGCGATATTAGTCTATATGACGCTGGTGAGAGTGGATCTTTCCCTTGTTTTAGTATCACTGTAATTATTGCTGTTTTACATGAATCTGGTAAGTTTTGTGTCTCATCAATCTGGTTGATTACATCCAGGAGGGGCGGTATTATTAGATCTTTAAATGTTTTGTAGAATTCTATTGGGAGTCCATCCTCTCCTGGTGTCTTATTATTTGGTAAATTTTTTATTATCTCTTGTATTTCTACTGTTCCAAATGGTTCTGTTAATTTATTTTGTTCCTCTATTTGTAGTTTTGGTAGTTCAATTTTAGTCAAAAATTCATCTATTTTCCCTTCTTTCCCTTCGTTTTCAGTTCGGTATAATTGTTCATAGAATTCTCTGAAGTTTTCCTTAATTTCTTTTGGATTATATGTAATTTGTTTGTCTTTTTTCCTTGTTGCCAATACCATTTTCTTAGTTTGCTCTGTCTTAAGCTGCCATGCTAAGATTTTGTGTGTTTTTTCACCTAGTTCATAATATTTCTGTTTTGTCTTCATTATATTCTTCTCCACCTTATATGTTTGTAATGTTTCATATTTTATTTTTTTATCCGCCAATTCTCTTCTTTTGGTTGTATCTTCCTTTATTGCTAATTTTTTTTCTATGTTTATTATTTCCCTTTCCAACTGCTCTGTTTCCTGATTATAGTCCTTCTTCATCTTGGTTGCATAACTTATTATTTGTCCTCTAATGAATGCTTTCATTGCGTCCCATAGTATAAACTTATCTTCCACTGATTCCGTATTTACTTCAAAGTACATTTTTAATTGTTTTTCAATAAATTCTCTAAAATCCTGTCTTTTAAGTAGCATGGGGTTTAATCTCCATCTATACATTCTTGGAGGGATGTCCTCTAGCTCTATTGCCAATAACAGGGGTGAGTGGTCCGATAATAGTCTAGCTTTATATTCCGTTTTCCTAACTCTCCCTTGAATGTGGGCTGATAACAGGAATAGGTCTATCCTTGAGTATGTTTTATGTCTAGTCGAGTAGTATGAGTATTCCTTTTCCTTTGGGTTTTGTTTCCTCCATATGTCCACAAGTTTCATTTCTTGCATTGATTTAATTATAAATTTGGTTACTTTGTTCTTCCTGTTAATTTTTTTCCCCGTTTTATCCATATTTGGATCCAAATTCAGATTGAAATCCCCTCCTATTAGTATGTTCCCTTGCGTATTAGCTACCTTCAAAAAGATATCTTGCATAAACTTTTGATCTTCTTCGTTAGGTGAATATATATTAAGTAGATTCCAAAGCTCCGAATATATCTGACATTTTATCATAACATATCTCCCTGCTGGATCTATTATTTCCTCTTCTATTTTAAATGGCACATTTTTGCTAATTAATATAGCCACTCCTCTTGCTTTTGAATTATACGATGCTGCTGTTACATGTCCTACCCAATCTCTCTTTAATTTCTTGTGCTCCAATTCAGTTAAGTGTGTTTCTTGGACAAATGCTATATCTAATTTTTCCTATTTCAGTAAATTTAGTAGTTTCTTCCTTTTAATTTGGTTATGTATTCCATTAATATTAAGAGTCATATAGTTCAGCGTAGCCATTTTATATTTTGTTTATCTTCTCTTTCCGTTTTTCCATCATTACCTTTCCTCCTTTTCCATTTCTGTTTTCTTATTTTCAACTCTTTACAAGACAACATTCCTACAACATCCAACATTTTCCTTATTCTCCTATTTCTATCTTCTTTATCCCCAATCTCCCCTTCCCCTCCTGAGTTGTCCTTTATCCCTTGTCGGACAACCACATCTCCCCTCTCCATTTGGATTTGCGAATCCACTCGCAAGCGTCAACTGATTTTGCAGTGACCGCTCTTTTCCCCCACCCAGCCCCCCCCAGAAAAGATTTCACTTTTTATATGTCACAAAGGTCACTCTTTTAATTCCCTCCTTATTCTCTCTATTCCATTACCTTCCCTTATTAATTCTTGTCTATACTATCTATGTTTTCCTCTAATTACAGATACTTTCACGTATGCCCATTGTCTCTATTCACTCTTATACCTCTTTACCCACATACATATCAATCGTGATCATTTTTGCTCTCATTACCCGTCTTCATCCCTCAGTCTATTTTTGTAATTGTTCTGCAAATTTTCGTTCTTCTTCTGGATCCGAGAACAGTCTGTTTTGTTGTCCTGGAATAAATATTTTCAATACCGCAGGATGCTTCAGTGTAAATTTATATCCTTTCTTCCATAAAATCGCTTTTGCTGTATTGAACTCTTTTCTCTTCTTTAGGAGTTCAAAGCTTATATCTGGATAAATGAAGATTTTTTGCCCTTTATACTCCAGTGGTTTGTTGCCCTCTCTTACTTTTTCCATTGTCTTCTCCAGTACCTTTTCTCTTGTAGTATATCTTAGGAATTTTACTACAATAGATCTTGGTTTTTGTTGTGGTTGTGGTTTAGGGGCCAATGCTCTATGTGCCCTTTCTATTTCCATTTCTTGCTGTAGTTCTGGACATCCTAGGGCCTTAGGGATCCATTCTTTTATAAACTCCCTCATATTCTTGCCTTCTTCATCTTCCTTACGGCCCACTATCTTTATGTTATTTCTTCTGTTATAATTTTCCATTATATCTATTTTTTGGGCTAGTAATTCTTGTGTCTCTTTAGTTTTTTTATTAGATTCCTCCAATTTCTTTTTTAAGTCTTCTACCTCCATTTCTGCTGCTATTGCCCGTTCTTCCATCTTGTCCAATTTTTTCCCCATTTCTGTTAAGGTCATATCCATTTTATTTATTTTCTTTTCTGTGTTGTTTATTCTTCTTCTTAAATCATTGAATTCCTGTGTTTGCCATTCTTTAAATGACTCCATGTATCCTCTAACAAGAGCAAGTATATCCTTTACCTTGCCTTTCCATTTATCTATTTCACTGTATTCTTCCTCTTCTTCTTTCTCTGGGTTGGCCATCTGTTGTTTCTTTGATGCCCTTTCCTCCTCTTCTTTCTTGTTTCCATTGTCTTCTGTGGTCTCTTCTTGCTGCAGGTGTTCTTCAGCTGTCGTTGCCGGCTGTGGAGATCGACTCCCCAGCTGGTCCCCCCTCCCGTCGGTGTGTTTTTTTTCATGCGCGGTTGCGCACTTTTACTCGGCTCTGTGAGCCATTGTTGTAGTTCTTTTTCTACCGACCTGAGGTAGTGGGGTCCTCTCTCCACAGCGGGCCTCTTCGGACAGGTAAGGCCTTCACCTTTTTCCTCCGTTGTCTTCTCTTCCTCTCTTCTTTCTGTTGATTTTGATTTTTCTCCTTTTGTCTCCATCTTCTTTCCACCTTTATACTCACTTTTCTTTAACTTGTATTTCTGTGCCTTTGTATTTTCTCTTGTTTTTCCCGACTTTTCTGGAGAGGGCTGGAGTTCTCCGTCCGGCCACTACTCCATCACGTGACTCCTCCCCACTGTATTTTTGTTCAGGATGTCTTAAGTGCCTGCTAAAAAGGTGAGTAGTTTCCAATTTCCATCGACCAGCTGCTCTAGGATGCCACTGACGGCCGTGTTTGTTGCATCAATCATGAGGGCCATTGGCACATTGACTTGTGGATGCACCAGCATGGTCGCATTAGCCAACACGTCTTTGGCCCTTTCAAAAGCTGCTGTTGACTCCTCATCCCACTTTAGATCTTTGGACTGTCCGACAGAAGTTTTGAGAGGGATTGCATAATTCTAGCTGCCGTTGGTTAAAATCAATGGTAGAAATTCACCATGCCTACGAATTTCTGTAGACCCTTCATCGTGGCTGGCTTGGAGAATTTACATGTAGCCTCCACTTTGGATGGGAGTGGCACTGCTCCGTGTCGGTCGATACGGTACCTGAGGAAGTCGATAGATATAAGGCCAAACTGGCATTTCGCTGGATTGATAGCCAGGCCATATTCGCTGAGCTGTGGCAGAGTTGATGCACGTGGGTGCTGCACTGCTGATGAGAGTGGCTGGAAATGAGAATGTCGTCTAGATAAATGAACATGAAATTCAGGCCGTGGCCCACTGAATCCATAAGCCTCTGGAACATTTGCGCCATGTTCTTTAGTACAAATGGCATGTGTAGGAATTCGAACAGTCCAAATGGGGTGATGAGTGTCATCTTGAGGACATTGGGGTGCACTGGAATCTGATGGTATCCCATAACCAGGACCATCTTGGAGAAAATCTTAGCACCATGAAGGTTAGTGGTGAAATCCTGGATATGAAGAACTGGATATCCATCTGCAATCATAACGCCGTTGAGCCGGCAATAAACTCCATATGGTCTCCATCCCCTGGAAGCCTTCAGTAGCACGTGTAGGGGGGATGCCCGTGGACTGTCCGAGTGATGAACTCTCCCCATCTCTTCCATCTTCTGAAACTCCTCCTTGACGAGCTGCAGCTTGTCAGGAGGCGGTGTGCATGCCTGGGCATGGAGCAGTGACCCTTCCGTGGGAATATGGTGCTGGATGCTGTGCTTGGGTACAGCTGTAGAGAACTTCAGGGTGACAATGCAGAAATTCTGCCAATATTTTGACATACTCATTCTGAAGAAAAGTCACCGAGTCTAGATGGGGCACCAGCAGAGTGGCTTGGCGTAAAGCGAACAATAAAAGTCTTGGAGTTGACCAATCAATGTCCCTTCAGGTCCAGCAGGAGGCAGTGAGCTTGGAGGAAGTCCATGCCCAGCAAGGGTTGTGACACATCGGCCAATGTGAAAGCCCACTTAAAGTGACAGGAGACAAAGTCAAGCGGGATGGCCTGCACCCCACAATATTGTTGCTGTTGGCAGCAGTGAGGGAGGGCCCAAAATTTCCAGCACGGGTGTCCCGGGTTGTGGGAGGCAAAACACTGACTTCTGCTGCTGTGTTAACGAGGAAACACCAACCAGAATGCTGGGTCCCACAAGTAGAGGAGGCTATCTTGGTGGCCGGCCATTGTGGCCATTAGTGACATCCAGCCAAGGCATTTCCCAGGTGCAAGCAAGGTTGGGAGCAGCAATGGGCCACCAAACCCCATTTCTGGTGGTAGAAGCACCTCCGCTCCTTTTCCGGGTTTTCGTCCACTGTAGCTGTCACCGCCCTCTTGTCTGGGGTGGGGAACAACCGAGTGCCCTGATATAATGCAGCAACTTAGTTGATGGTAACCCCGCCATGTTGCTTGGTATGCCATAGGTCGTTGGTGCAGACCACCAGTCTACGGGGGTCTCCGAATTCATTGTCTGCCATGAGCAGGCAAATGTCCTCTGGCATCTGCTCCAGGAATATTTGTTCGAAAACCAGGCAAAGTTTGTGGCTGTCCATAAGTGCCAGCATGTCGTTCATGCGGGTAGATGGTGTTTGGTCACCTCGGCTGTCCACGTGTAGCAGCCGTGCTGCCTGTTCATGGCAGGAAAGCCCGAAAGTATGGATCAGGAGTATGGCAGGGTATTGATGCAGGAAATCGATAATTCTTCCAGCAGTCTCTTGGTCGAGCACGCTGACCATGTAGTAATACTTTGTGGTGTCTGTAGTTCTCTGCCTGACATGGTACTGGGCCTCAACCTGCTCTAACCAAACAACAGGCTGTGAGGTCCAAAAGTTAGGCAATTTCAGTGAGACTGCACTTTGTACATCAGCCTCGTTCATCGAGAGGTCCAAAATTGCCATCTGGGCCCATCGGGGTCACCACTGTGATCGCAAGGAGGGGCAGCGAACAAACCATACTGGCAGCCATGAGTGAGCTAGACCGACTCCTTTTAATCCATCTCGTGCGCGCTTATATCTCCCAGTTCCCAACGACGTGTATGACTCCCAGGACTGAAATGGCATCAGCCCTAAGGGCTGGAAATGCACCTGGTACATTGGGCCTTTTTTCCCCCTGCGAGTCCTCATCTCCATAAAACGGTTCACTTGCAGAGTGGCTCATCTAGCCACAGTTTATAAAATGTTTCTCTGTTCCCAACTATGTTTACAAGGGAAGTAATTGAACTACTATTAGCTGTGTAAGAACTGACCCTGTGACGTACTGAATGTTAAAAACCAAAAATTCATACATTTCAATTTTTATATTTCACATTTTAAATTTAGACATACTGCATGGTAACTGTTCCTTCTGGCCCACATGCACCCAAATACCCAATTAACCTACAACCCCCATACATTTTGAAAGGTAGGAGGAAACCAAAATGCCCAGAGGAAACCCATGCAGACGGAGAGTTCAAACTCCTTACAGACAGTGTTGGATTTGAACCCAAGTCGCTAGTGCTGTAATAATGCCTTGCTAACTGCTACACTACCCATGCCACCACTATGTTAATCATATTCTGTGATGATCTAACTTCACTTTAGTTTGAGAGATCACAGCAACTTTAATGTAATGGCTGCAATATCATCTGTCTTTCTAAAAGCTTAACTCCATCAATCATCAGTCTATCTGGCAATGACTAGATGAGGTGTGTTTTCTGGGAACTGACTAGATCATCCTTTCTGGCTGTAGCATCCATCACAGTGTTCTTTTTGCCAACATATTCTAGTGACTGGTTCCTCTCTCACTCTAGTGGTCTAGTGAGTGAGAGGCCATAGTTTTAAGACAGGCCGATATGAGGCTCTCATCTCAGCATCTCCTTACCCATCCTCTGAGTTTGGAGGAATTCAGGTAGCTTGGTATTTGGTGTAAACCTCATGTTTTCTCTCCAAAAGTGATTGTTTAAATACTTAGAACATCCCAAGTAAGTACACTATAAATGGGTGTTTGATAAAGGATATAAAATTAAATATTTTCAAATCTAAAGCCAATGTAGGTTCAGTGATTAGATATGATCACTGAACCTACATCCAACTACTGTGTGGCTTGATACCACAATAAAACCATCTAGAAATTTGCCAACGATACCACGGTAGTGGGTTGTATACAGAAAAATGATGAGTCAGCTTACAGGAGGGAGATTGAAAACTTGGCTGAATGGTGCACCAACAACAACCTTGCACTGAATGTCACCAAAACTAAGGAGTTAATTGTTGACTTCAGGAAGGGAAAACCAGAGGTATAGATATGATCCAGTGATCATTGGGGAATCAGAGGTGGAGGAGGTGAGCAAATTTAAATTCTTAGGAGTCACTATTTCCTGGACCCCACACACAAATTGCATTGTGAAGAAAGCCTGGCAAATTTCTGCATATGTGTGGAGGAAAGTGTGCTGAATGGCTCCATCATGGTCTGGTATGACGACACCAATACCCCTGATTTGGATGAATGTATATAAGGTTTGATTATACATTTTGAAGTTAACACAAAACTTGAAAGGAAGTATTCAATGTAATGGATCTCAGGAGGATGTACAACACAGCTGAATCAGTTTGATGTATAGTAAATTGCATTTAATGTTGGGAAATGTGAAGTGGATTAAGGATGAGTGAGGCAAAATAAATTAAATGGTGTTATTTTAGTATTGTACGAAAAAAAGAGACTTGAGGGGCAAGTCCACAAATCTTTGAAGGTGGTGGCACAATGTTATAAGTCTGTTAACAAAAGCAAATTGTATCCTTGGCTTTATTTGTAATGAATGCAGAAGGAATGGAGAAAAATTGCAGCATTCTGTTGTTCAGAGTAACATGCAAGTGCTTGTAAATGAATTGCAGAAAAGTGGAGTGGGTAACCAAGAAGGCAAGTGGGATAAACTCATTAACATTATTGTGTTATCCTTCATTACTAAACCAATTGACTATAAGAGCCAGGAGGTCCTGCTGTGGCTGCACAAGGCACTGGTGAGGCCGCACCTGGAGTATGTAGTGCAGTTCTGGTCTTCTTCCTTGAGAAAGTATATACTAGCATTGAAGATGGTGCAGAGTGGCTTACCAGGTTGATTCCAGAATAAAGGGGGTTAGGTAATGATGGGACATTATGTAGCCTGGGACTCTCCTCAGTGGAGTTTAGAAGGATGAGGGGGATTTTATCAAGACATACAATTATGAAAGGAAGAGATAAGATAGAGCCAAGTGAACAACAACAGTGATGAAGTGTTTTGAAAGACTGGTTTTGAAGTATATCAGCTCCTGGCTGAGCAGTCACATGAATCCGTTACAATTTGCCTATCATAGCAACAGGTCTACATGGATGTCATCTCACTGGCACTGCACAAAGCCCTGGAACACTTAGATAGCAAAGATGCATACATCAAGATGCTCTTTATCGAGGAGTCACGAGATGGAGTAGTGGCCGGACGGTGAACTCCAGCCCTCTCCAGAAAAGTCGGGAGAAACAAGAGAAAACACAAAGGCACAGAAATAAAAGTTAAAGAAAAGTGAGTATAAAGGTGGAAAGAAGATGGAGACAAAAGAAGAAAAATCAAAATCAACGGTAAGAAGAGAGGAAGAGAAGACAACGGAGGAAAAAGGTGAAGGCCTTACCTGTCCGAAGAGGCCCGCTGTGGAGAGAGGAGCCCGCTACCTCAGGTCGGTAGAAAAAGAACTACAACAATGGCTCACAGAGCCGAGTAAAAGTGCGCAACCGCGCATGAAAAAAAACACACCGACGGGAGGGGGGACCAGCTGGGGAGTCGATCTCCACAGCCGGCAACGACAGCTGCAGAACACCTGCAGCAAGAAGAGACCACAGAAGACAATAGAAACAAGAAAGAAGAGAAGGAAAGGGCAACAAAGAAACAACAGATGGCCAACCCAGAGGAAGAAGAAGAGGAAGAATACAATGAAATAGATGAAGGGAAAGGTAAGGTAAAGGATATACTTGCTCTTGTTAGAGGATACATGGAGTCATTTAAAGAATGGCAAACACAGGAATTCAATGATTTAAGAAGAAGAATAAACAACACAGAAGAGAAAGTGAATAAAATAGATATGACCTTAACAGAAATGGGGAAAAAAATGGACAAGATGGAAGAATGGGCAGTAGCAGCAGAAATGGAGGTAGAAGACTTAAAAAAGAAATTGGAGGAATCTAATAAAAAAACTAAAGAGACACAAGAACTACTAGCTCAAAAAATAGACATAATGGAAAATTATAACAGAAGAAATAACATAAAGATAGTGGGCCTTAAGGAAGATGAAGAAGGCAAGAATATGAGGGAGTTCATAAAAGAGTGGATCCCTAAGACCCTAGGATGTCCAGAACTACAGCAAGAAATGGAAATAGAAAGGGCACATAGAGCATTGGCCTCTAAACCACAACCACAACAAAAACCAAGATCTATTGTAGTAAAATTCCTAAGATATACTACAAGAGAAAAGGTACTGGAGAAGACAATGGAAAAAGTAAGAGAGGTCAACAAACCACTGGAGTATAAAGGGCAAAAAATCTTCATTTATCCAGATATAAGTTTTGAACTCCTAAAGAAGAGAAAAGAGTTCAATACAGCAAAGGCGATTTTATGGAAGAAAGGGTATAAATTTATACTGAAGCATCCTGCGGTATTGAAAATATTTATTCCAGGACAACAAAACAGACTGTTCTCAGATCCAGAAGAAGCACGAAAATTTGCAGAACAACTACAAAAATAGACTGAGGGATGAAGACGGGTAATGAGAGTAAAAATGATCACGATTGTTATGTATGTGGGTAAAGACATAAATAGACTGAGGGATGAAGACGGGTAATGAGGGTAAAAATGACCACGATTGATATTTATGCGGGTAAAGAGGTATAAGAGTGAATAGAGACAATGTGCATACGTGAAAGTATCTGTAATTAGAGGAAAATATAGATAGTATAGACAAGAATTAATAAGGGAAGGTAATGGAATAGAGAGAATAAGGAGGGAATTAAAAGAGTGACCTTTGTGACATATAAAAAGTGAAATCTTTTCTGGGGGGGGCTGGGTGGGGGAAAAGAGCGGTCACTGCAAAATCAGTTGACGCTTGCAAGTGGATTCGCAAATCCAAATGGAGAGGGGAGATGTGGTTGTCCGACAAGGGATAAAGGACAACTCAGGAGGGGAAGGGGAGATTGGGGATAAAGAAGATAGAAATAGGAGAATAAGGAAAATGTTGGATGTTGTAGGAATGTTGTCTTGTAAAGAGTTGAAAATAAGAAAACAGAAATGGAAAAGGAGGAAAGGTAATGATGGAAAAACGGAAAGAGAAGATAAACAAAATATAAAATGGCTACGCTGAACTATATGACTTTAAATATTAATGGAATACATAACCAAATTAAAAGGAAGAAACTACTAAATTTACTGAAAAAGGAAAAAATAGATATAGCATTTGTCCAAGAAACACACTTAACTGAATTGGAGCACAAGAAATTAAAGAGAGATTGGGTAGGACATGTAACAGCAGCATCGTATAATTCAAAAGCAAGAGGAGTGGCTATATTAATTAGCAAAAATGTGCCATTTAAAATAGAAGAGGAAATAATAGATCCAGCAGGGAGATATGTTATGATAAAATGTCAGATATATTCGGAGCTTTGGAATCTACTTAATATATATTCACCTAACGAAGAAGATCAAAAGTTTATGCAAGATATCTTTTTGAAGGTAGCTAATACGCAAGGGAACATACTAATAGGAGGGGATTTCAACCTGAATTTGGATCCAAATATGGATAAAACGGGGAAAAAAATTAACAGGAAGAACAAAGTAACCAAATTTATAATTAAATCAATGCAAGAAATGAAACTTGTGGACATAAAGAGGAAACAAAACCCAAAAGAAAAGGAATACTCATACTACTCGACTAGACATAAAACATACTCAAGAATAGGCCTATTTTTGTTATCAGCTAGTATGCAGGATAGAGTAAGAAAAACAGAATATAAAGCGAGAATGCTATCGGACCATTCACCCTTAATACTGACAGTAAAGCTAGAGGACATCCCTCCAAGAATGTATAGATGGAGATTAAACCCCATGCTACTTAAAAGACAGGATTTTAGAGAATTTATTGAAAAACAATTAAAAATGTATTTTGAAGTAAATACGGAATCAGTGGAAGATAAGTTTATACTATGGGACGCAATGAAAGCATTCATTAGAGGGCAAATAATAAGTTATGTAACCAAGATGAAGAAGGACTATAATCAGGAAACAGAGCAGTTGGAAAGGGAAATAGTAAACATAGAAAAAAAATTAGCAATAAAGGAAGATACAACCAAAAGAAGAGAATTGGCGGATAAAAAAAATAAAATATGAAACATTACAAACATATAAGGTGGAGAAGAATATAATGAAGACAAAACAAAAATATTATGAACTAGGTGAAAAAACACACAAAATCTTAGCATGGCACCTTAAGACAGAGCAAACTAAGAAAATGGTATTGGCAACAAGCAAAAAAGACAAACAAATTACATATAATCCAAAAGAAATTAAGGAAAACTTCAGAGAATTCTATGAACAATTATACCGAACTGAAAACGAAGGGAAAGAAGGGAAAATAGATGAATTTTTGACTAAAATTGAACTACCAAAACTACAAATAGAGGAACAAACTAAATTAACAGAACCATTTGGAACAGTAGAAATACAAGAGATAATTAAAAAATTACCAAATAATAAGACACCAGGAGAGGATGGACTCCCAATAGAATTCTACAAAACATTTAAAGACCTATTAATACCGCCCCTCCTGGATGTAATCAACCAGATTGATGAGACACAAAACTTAGCAGATTCATGTAAAACAGCAATAATTACAGTGATACTAAAACAAGGGAAAGATCCACTCTCACCAGCGTCATATAGACCAATATCTTTGCTAAACACAGATTATAAGATAATAGCTAAACTATTAGCAAACAGATTAGAAGAACAGGTACCGAAAATGGTAAATTTAGACCAAACTGGATTTATCAAAAAAAGATGCACAACAGACAATATTTGTAAATTTATTAACTTAATTCATGCAGTAGAAGGAAATAAAGCACCTGCAGTAGCAGTTGCTTTAGACGCAGAGAAGGCCTTCGACAGAGTAGAATGGAATTATTTGTTCAAAGTATTGCAAAAATTCAGTTTACCGGAGAAGTATATTAATTGGATTAAAGCATTATATAAGGGACCGTTAGCGAAAGTGACAGTAAATGGACATGTATCAAAGCAATTTAACTTAAGCAGGTCAACGCGGCAGGGATGCCCACTATCACCATTATTGTTTGCGCTAGCTATAGAACCACTAGCAGAAGCGATAAGAATAGATAATAATATAAAAGGAATAAAAATAAAAGACAGGGAATATAAAATCAGTCTATTTGCGGATGATGTGATAGTGTACTTAACAGAACCAGAACTATCAATAAAAGAACTATATAAGAAATTGAAGGAATATGGAGAAGTGTCGGGATACAAGATAAACATAAATAAAAGTGAAGCAATGCCTATGAATAACGCGGATTTCTCAAAATTTAAGAAGGAATCCCCATTCAGATGGCAAATGCAGGCAATAAGATACCTAGGTGTACAAATAAACAAAAATCTAGGCCAATTATATAAACTCAATTACAATCCACTAATGAAAAAATTACAGGACGATTTAGAGCATTGGAAAGAGCTACCACTAACACTGATAGGAAGGATAAACTGTATTAAAATGAACATTTTTCCAAGGATACTATACTTATTTCAGGCATTGCCAATACAACTGACAGAAAAATTCTTCAAAGAGTTAAAGAAAATAATAAGGAAATTTTTATGGAGAGGGGGGAAACCGAGGATAGCACTAGATAAATTAACAGAATGGTATAAACAAGGAGGCTTACAATTGCCAAACTTCAAAAATTATTATAGAGCCGCACAATCAAGATACCTATCAGATTTTTATCAAACAAGGGAAAAACCAGACTGGACGAGATTAGAATTAGATAAAATAGGGGATAAGATACCTGAACACATATTATATAAATGGGACGAAAAATTGGTACAACATAGAACTTCTCCAGTATTACACCATCTCCTCAATATATGGAAGAAGATTCATGTAGAAAGAAATAAAACAAATTATCAATTACCAAAACTAATATTGACGCAAAATAAGCTACTCCTTTTTACAATAGACAACCTTTCCTTTAGAAAATGGGAAAAAAAAAGGGATTAAAAGAATAGAAAATTGTTTTTCAGGAAGTAGATTCTTATCCTTTGAACAAATGAGAGATAAGTACAATATAACTGGAGATACAGCGCTGGCATATTACCAACTGAGATCCTACTTGAAAGATAAATTAGGAAGCAATTTGAGTTTACCAGAGGGAAGTAACCTTGAATATGTGATTACAGATACAATGTTAATCAAAAGATTTATAACAAATATGTATATTAAACTGCAAGAAAAGGAGAATGAGGAAACAAATGGTAAAACTAAACAAAAATGGGAACAAGATTTAAATATAAAGATAAAAAAGGAAACATGGGAGAAATTATGTTCTGGAACGATGAGAAATACAATAAATACGAGGCTGCGTATGATACAATATAATTGGTTACACAGACTATACATTACACCACAAAAGTTAAATAAATGGGACCCAACAGTATCTGATAGATGTTTTCGATGTAAAAAAGAAAGGGGAACAACAATTCATGCAATCTGGACATGTGAGAGAGTAGAAAAATTTTGGGATGATCTCAATCAGATATTAAATAAAATAACAGAAAACAATATACCAAAGAATCCAGAGATCTTTCTCCTAAGTAACATAAACAATAAAGAATTTGGAATTGACTTGGAAGATGCACAAAAAAGATTTGTTAAGATAGCCCTAGCCGTAGCAAAAAAATGTATTATGTCAACCTGGAAATTGGAAGATAATTTGAAAATACAACAATGGTATATAGAAATGAATAAATGTATTCCATTAGAAAAAATAACATATAGTTTAAGAAATAATATTGAAATATTCAAACAAGTATGGGAGCCTTACATTAAATACAATAGCGAAAACCTACCGGGAACAAACATTACCTAAGTTGATGGAAGGAGAAGAAAAGAAAAGAATGGACTCAGTAGAATTTCTGGTGTATTTTTGTTGAATGACAACATTGTCTCACTGGCTTAATGCAACCTAGATTGTATACCTAAAATGGATGAGGGGGTGGGTGGGGGGGTGGGTTGGGAGGAGGGAGGGGGGGGGGGGAGAAAAAGTCACTGTATATGTGTGAAAAAGAAAAAGTGTATATCATGGCTAACGTGAATTATGATGTGAAAAATAAAAAATTAAAAAAAAAAAAGATGCTCTTTATCAACTACAGTTTGGCATTTAACGGCATCATTTTCTCAAAATTGATCAGCAAACTCCTAGACCTGGGACTCAAAACCAAATTATGTATTTGGATCCTGGATTTTCTCACCTCCAAACCACAATCAGTGAGAATTGGTAAAAGCATCTTCTCCACAATCTCCATCAGTACTGAAACACCACAGGGCTGTGTTCATAGCCCCCTTCTCTTCTCTACACCTTCAACTGTGTGGCTCAGTATGACATCAACACCATTTATAAGTTTGCTGATAATACCACAGTAGGGTGTTGTATAAAAAGATGTGATGAGTCTGCATACAGGATGGATATTGAAAATGTGGCTGAATGGTCACCAACCAGAACATTGCACACTATATCTCCAAAACCAAGGAGCTGATTGTTGATTTCAGGAAGGGAAACCCAGAGGTATATAATCCAGTGATCATTGGGGGATCAGAGGTTGAGAGGGTGAGCAAATTTAAGTCCTTGGGAGTTACTATCTTGGAGGATTTTTCCTGGACCCAACACACTAATGGCATGGTGAAGAAAGCATGGCAGCACCTCTACGTCCCAGGAGTTTGCAGATGTTTTGCATGACATCAGAAACCCTGGAAATTTTTACAGATGTTTGGTGGAAAGTGTGCTGACTGGCTCCATCATGGTCTGCTATGGGGATACCAATGCCCCAGAGTGAAAAGCTTTGCAAAAGGTAGTTGGCACAGCCCAGGACATCACGGGTAAAATCCTCCCCATCATCGAGAATATCTACAAGGAACGCTGACATCGGAGAGCAGCTGCTACCATCTGGAAAGAGGTATCGGTGCCACAAGACTTGCACCACCAGGTTCAGGAACAGCTGCTACCCCTCCACCATCAGACTTCTTAACAATAAATGCAACTGGGGACATACTTAAAGATTCTTACTTTTGTATTATATTGATTTTTTTTCCTCTGTATTGCACAGTCAGTTTGTTTACATTTCTTTATTTGTTTTCATGTGTATGTTGAGTCAATTTTTATATCACTGCCATTAAGTCATAATTCTGCCACAGGAAAAAAAGAATCTCAGGATTGTATGTGATATCATGTGTGTACTCTGACATTAAATCTAAATCTAGGGGTAAAACACAGGATTCTATTAACACCATGGTTAAGAAAAAAATACACAAATGCTGGAGAAATTTTGCAGGTCAAACAGTGCCTTTATGTAGCAAAGGTAAAGATACATCCACCTGCAGTTGGAAGAACAACACCTTATTTTTTTGTCTGGGCACTCTCCAACCCCAGGGCATGAACATTGAGTTCACTGCATTCCACTAATCAGCTTACCTTCCCCCCCCCCCCCACCCCTTACTAGTCATTCTAGTTCCTACTTCCTTTCTCTCTCCACCTAGCCTGCACTCCTCCCCCCCCTCCACCTATCATCTCCCACCCTCACCACCCCCCCCCTTTTGTTTGGACATCTCTCATGTTCCTCCACATCTTGATGAAGTGCTCAAGCCCGAAATGTTGTTGATGTACCTTTGCTACATAAAGACACTGTTTGACTCACTGAGTTTCTCCAACATTTGTGTGTTAAATCTAACCTCACTGACAAAAGACAAAGGAGGAAAAACCCAACACCCAACCCCAACCCACCAATTTTCCCCTGCAACCGCTGCAACCGTGTCTGCCTGTCCCGCATCGGACTTGTCAGCCACAAACGAGCCTGCAGCTGACGTGGACATTTACCCACTCCATAAATCCTCGTCCGCGAAGCCAAGCCAAAGAAGAAAAGAGATAAGATAGAAGCAGGGGAGGTTGTTTCCATTTACTGGTGAGACTGGATTCAGGGGAATAGATTTATGACAGAGATAAGAATGAGACTGAATCTTTGGAATTCCCTGCCCAGGAAAGCAGTAGATGCTGCCTCGTTCAATGTATTTTAAAAACAGATAGATAGATTTTTGAATAGTAGGGAAATTAAAGGCTATGGGGAACCAGTGAATAAGTGAAATTGAGTCCACAGTACATCAGCGTTATCTCATCGACCAGATTGGATGGGCCAGATGTCTTGCTCCTATTCCTTATTCTTGTGTTCCCACAGAAGTAATGAACCCCTGATTAGTGGAGTACAGTTACTAGGATGCATACTGTAGGAAGTATGACAAAGCTTAAGATGGAATGCAGATATCTTTATCTCCCATAAGAGAGAGTCCTAATACTGTACCTACCCTTGAAATTAAACAATTTTACCATTGCCCAGACCCTCATCAAAATCCTGGGACTGGTCTAATCACAAAAGTCAGAAGGCTGGATATTCAGCAGCAAGTGACACATCCCCCAACTCCCCAAACCTTTCCACAAACTAAAAGGCTTAAGTTCAGGTAAGTGATGCACTCTCCATTTGCCTGGATGAGTGTTTTTCCAGTGGAATCTGATTACCTCATCCACTGACTCAACTCTTACTCCAGCAATAGTGCCCCATGGCGGCTGTGCACTGCCTACAAATGGACCTCCATATCTTGCCCAGGTTTCTTTAGTAGAACTACCATCTGGATCAGTGGTATGAGAAACGGAAATACCTTCACAGAATTTGCTCGAGACAAAAATTGAGAACAAAGAACATTTATTATACAAAAATGCAAAGTTGGGTGCTTCCCCTTACCCTGGGAATTCACACATACACTGGGGCTCACCCAGTCCGGGCACAGGGAGAGCAGCGGCGGCCCCGGCCCCAGTCCGGGCTGAGGGTAGGCGGCGGCGGCCCCGATCCGGGCAGGAGCAAGGGGGAGGCGGCAGCCCCGGCCTCGATCGAGTGAGGCAGGCGGAGGCCCTGGTCCGGGCTGAGGGTAGGCAGCAGCGGCCCCGATCCGGGCAGGAGCAAGGGGAAGGCGGCGGCCCCGGCCTCGGTCGAGTGAGGCAGGCGGAGGCCCCGGTCCGGGCAGAGAGTTGGAGGCGGCGGCCCCAGTCCGGGCACAGGGAGAGCAGCGGCAGCCTCGGCCCCGGTCCGGGCAGTATGGACCGACCTAGGAGGGGAGGCAGACCCCTCCAGCCCGGGTAAGAAACCTGCATAGGAGAAGGCCACTCCGATATAAAACCTACGACCCAAGCACCTCGCTGCCACATCCCAGCTTGCTTGGCCACGGCACACGAACCATGGGTGTAAAGGGTGGGGCCAGTACTGCGCACACTGCACTCCACCTAAAAGCTCCTTTGCTCAGGCCCGAGGACAGGTCCACGTCCTCCCCCTCCACGTCCTCCCCCTCCACGTCCTCCCCCTCCACGTCCTCCCCCTCAAAAGATGCTCAGAAACTCAAGCTAGCATGCTGGAACATCAGAACCATGCTAGACAAGGCTGACAGCCACCGACCTGAACGTCGGTCTGCCCTCATTGCACATGAACTGACTTGACATCGACATAGCCGCTCTCGGTGAAGTCCGCCTGGCAGATGTAGGCAGCCTCCAAGAACGCGGTGCGGGCTACACACTCTACTGGTCTGGCAAGCCTTTGGATGAACGACGCCTATCTGGTGTAGGCTTCATGGTCAAGAACTCCATTGCCTCCAAACTCGAAAACCTTCCGACAGGCCACTCAGACCGGATCATGTCCATGCGACTCCCCCTTCAAAACAAGCGTCGCATCACCCTCATCAGTGTCTATGCTCCAACCCTCCAGGCGGAACCAGCAGAAAAGGACAAGTTCTACACTGACCTGCGCAACCTCATTCAACGCACCCCTACAGCCGACAAGGTTGTCATCCTTGGCGACTTCAATGCTCGCGTCGGCAAAGACTCAGAAACCTGGCCAGGAATCCTGGGCAAGCATGGCGTCAGCAAGTGCAACGACAACAGGCGCCTCCTGTTGGAGCTCTGCGCAGAACAGCGGCTTGTCATTACAAACACCCTTTTTCAGCAGAGGGCAGCCTGAAGACTACCTGGATGCATCCCCGATCCAAACACTGGCACCTCCTGGACTACATCCTGGTGCGAGAAAGTGACAAACGAGATGTGCTCCACACCAGGGTCATGCCCAGCGCGGAATGCCACACTGACCACCGGCTGGTTCGCTGCAAGCTCAACCTTCACTTCAAGCCAAAGCCCAGGAACAGTAAAGCCCCCAGAAAGAGGTTCAATGTTGGAAACCTGCAGTCAGATGAAGTGAGAGGAAACTTCCAGGCAAACCTCAAAGCAAAGCTCAACGATGCAATCCACCTCATGGACTCGTCCCCTGAAACCCTCTGGAATCAGCTGAAGACTAGCATACTGAAATTTAAAAAAAAAGACTACCATACTGCAATCCACTGAAGAGGTACTGGGCTTCTCCTCCAGGAAAAACAAGGACTGGTTCGACGAAACAGCCAGGAAATCCAGGATCTGCTGGCAAAGAAGCGAGCTGCTCACCAGGCTCACCTTACAAAGCCGTCCTGTCCAGAGGAGAAACAAGCCTTCCGTTGCGCATGCAGCCATCTTCAGCGCAAACTCCGGGAGATCCAAAATGAGTGGTGGACTAGCTTCGCCAAGCGAACCCAGCTCAGCGCGGACATTGGCGACTTCAGGGGTTTCTACGAGGCTCTAAAGGCTGTGTACGGCCCCTCACCCCAAGTCCAAAGCCCGCTGCGCAGCTCAGACGGCAAAGTCCTTCTCAGCGACAAGATCTCCATCCTCAACCGATGGTCAGAACACTTCCAATCTCTTTTCAGTGCCAACCGCTCAGTCCAAGATTCCGCCCTGCTCCAGCTCCCTCAACAGCCCCTAAGGCTAGAGCTGGATGAGGTCCTCACCCAGAATGAGACATATAAGGCAATCGAACAACTGAAAAGTGGCAAAGCAGCAGGTATGGATGGAATCCCCCCAGAGGTCTGGAAGGCTGGCGGCAAAACTCTGCATGTCAAACTGCATGAGTTTTTCAAGCTTTGTTGGGACCAAGGAAAACTGCCTCAGGACCTTCGTGATGCCACTATCATCACCCTGTACAAAAACAAAGGCGAGAAATCAGACTGCTCAAACTACAGGGGAATCACGCTGCTCTCCATTGCAGACAAAATCTTCGCTAGGATTCTCCTAAATAGAATAATACCTAGTGTCGCCGAGAATATTCTCCCAGAATCACAGTGCGGCTTTCGCGCAAACAAAGGAACTACTGACATGGTTTTTGCCCTCAGACAGCTCCAAGAAAAGTGCAGAGAACAAAACAAAGGACTCTACATCACCTTTGTTGACCTCACCAAAGCCTTCGACACCGTGAGCTGGAAAGGGCTTTGGCAAATACTAGAGCGCATTGGATGCCCCCCAAAGTTCCTCAACGTGATTATCCAACTGCACGAAAACCAACAAGGTCGGGTCAGATACAGCAATGAGCTCTCTGAACCCTTCTCCATTAACAATGGCGTGAAGCAAGGCTGTGTTCTCACACCAACCCTCTTTTCAATCTTCTTCAGCATGATGCTGAACCAAGCCATGAAAGACCTCAACAATGAAGACGCTGTTTACATCCGGTACCACACGGATGGCAGTCTCTTCAATCTGAGGCGCCTGCAAGCTCACACCAAGACACACGAGAAACTTGTCCGTGAACTACTCTTTGCAGACGATGCCGCTTTAGTTGCCCATTCAGAGCCAGCTCTTCAGCGCTTGACCTCCTGTTTTGTGGAAACTGCCAAAATGTTTGGCCTGGAAGTCAGCCTGAAGAAAACAGAGGTCCTCCATCAGCCAGCTCCCCACCATGACTACCAGCCCTCCCACATCTCCATCGGGCACACAAAACTCAAAACGGTCAACCAGTTTACCTATCTCGGCTGCACCATTTCATCAGATGCAAGGATCGACAACGAGATAGACAACAGACTTGCCAAGGCAAATAGCGCCTTTGGAAGATGTCGGACTCTGGCTTTACCTTACTCTTAATTTAGTCTATGTGTGATCTGAGTCCAGCGTGTTCTTTGAATGAAGTGATAGGAGAAGGTATTCGGTTCAACAGTCAATTTATTACACAGCACAAGAATAAGACTTAACAGAGCTCTGGGTCAGTCGTTAGTTCATAGGTCACCTGCACAGTGAGCTATTCCCCAAGACTGACCCCTATTGTCCAGTTCCCTCAGTTTATATAGATCAACCTTATCATACAGAACAAAAGTTGGCTTCCTTTGCTAGATTTCATTATCATACAGAACAAAAGTTGTCTTCCTTTGCTAGATCTTTTTTCATAAGGGTTATCACAAGTCATCTCCTGTTTTGCAGATATCTGGGGTGTAGCACTCCCATCTTAATCCTCCAGGCCAGACTATCCTGTTGATTTGATCAGAAATTAATTCATCCCCAGATATTTCTAATCACCATTCTGTTCCTGTGTGGCCAATTTCTGCTGTACTCTTTAACACCTCCTCCTGCCTAATCTTCCTCCTAGACTGGTTTTCCATTCCCTTTGTTTCTTGCAGGCTATTCTTTGTTCTGGTCTGGCCTATGTCTCCTGTGCTACTCACCACCTCCTTCAGTTTGAGCATTCCTCCTAAATCGTTTTATGCATTTCCTCTCCCTGTATTTGGGAGCAGACCATTTTGCTCAGGCAACTTTGCTCCATGCTGTGATTGCCACTTAATCACATTCCTCTTTTTCCCTGAACCATGCAGTAAATATAAAATTATTAATTAATCATTTCTTTCATAATGTTTTCACCCCTAGATTCCAACAAAGTCTACACAAAAGAGCTTGGAAAAACAACCAACTGAAAAACCTCACAAAGATAAGTGTATACAGAGCCGTTGTCATACCCACACTCCTGTTCGGCTCCGAATCATGGGTCCTCTACCGGCGTCACCTACGGCTCCTAGAACGCTTCCACCAGCGTTGTCTCCGCCCCATCCTCAACATTCATTGGAGCGCCTTCATCCCTAACGTCGAAGTACTCGAGATGGCAGAGGTCGACAGCATCGAGTCCACGCTGCTGAAGATCCAGCTGCGCTGGGTGGGTCACGTCTCCAGAATGGAGGACCATCGCCTTCCCAAGATCGTGTTATATGGCGAGCTCTCCACTGGCCACCGTGACAGAGGTGCACCAAAGAGGAGGTACAAGGACTGCCTAAAGAAATCTCTTGGTGCCTGCCACATTGACCACCGCCAGTGGGCTGATATCGCCTCAAACCATGCATCTTGGCGCCTCACAGTTCGGCAGGCAGCCACCTCCTTTGAAGAAGACCGCAGAGCCCGCCTCACTGACAAAAGACAAAGGAGGAAAAACCCAACACCCAACCCCAACCAACCAATTTTCCGCTGCAACCGTGTCTGCATGTCCCGCATTGAACTTGTCAGCCACAAACGAGCCTGCAGCTGACGTGGACATTTACCCCCTCCATAAATCTTCGTCCGCGAAGCCAAGCCAAAGAAAAGAGAAGTACCCTCCCCCCTAACTTCTTCTGCCTCCTGGATAAGTTTGGCATTAGGCAATCCTGTCTGCCTAAGTGCTGTTTCGTGAACTTGGAGGACCAAGGGGTGTCCTGTCGGTGTCCCATCATGTCATTGTCCTTATTGTCCTTATTCACAAACCTGCCTTTGTCCTTATTCACACTTCAGGGCTTACTAACTCTTTATATTGCTCTTATATGCAGAACTTGCTAATTCTGTCTAAGGCTTACTAATTACATATGCGGAACTTGCTGACTCTGTCTAGGGCTAGAAGACCCTTATCTTATTCAGACTAACTTTACTTCCTACATTCTATTATCTACCCTATCCTATTCATACTGGCTTTATTCATTGCACATTATTTCCATACTAGCTCTCTTCATCTCTCATGTTTTCATCTCTCACAATCCTCACTTTTCTTTTAGCTACGCTTCGTGAATTCTCAACTGGAATGTATTACTTGTAAACTTGGTCTTTTTCCCAGCGAGTCAGTAAACGAACTGCAGTCACAGCATCATCAGACAGAATTTGGGAAACATACATCCTTTGGGTTATAGTGATCTGACGAGGGGTCCGTTGAATTAAATACTGCACACAACTCTTTAGGCAGGGGAGCACCATCATGGCCAGAATAGCGACTCCAGCTGCTATAAGGGCTGTGGGTATCAGACTCCAGTTACCAATAAAAAGTCTAGTCCATCCCACACCGGACCAAGGTTGCCAAGTCTGAACCTGGGCATGGGAAGATTTTTGAACTCCTGAAGAAGTGTCTTTAACCGCCTGACCATTGTAAGCATTGTCATTAACCAGTCTTTCACAAACGCTGCCTTCAGTAGCCAACGAGTAATCGAGAGCCAGGCGGTTTTGTTGAACTGTGGCTTGTATCTGTCGTCTTTCTTCAGCCCATAAATTCAGGGCCATCACTGTCTGTTCGGTGATGATCTCCAAGGCTGGAGTATGATTAAACGATTTAAATGCCAAGCAGCTGTGGTGTTCTGGAGTAGCTAACGTCGTTTACGTCACTGATGTAAATTGGGTGGCATGGCTGAAATGGCCTGCTATATCTAAATTTAATTTTGATTTATCATTTCCATTTATTCAGCTAATAATGGTGGTGTCCTCAGCATTGGAGTGGAAGATGGCTACAAGTCAAGAGCGTACAAGGAATAGAGGACGTAACTAAGCTGGAAGCCTATGTGGCTAATCTTCACAGATTGGGGTCAGCCAATGGAAAAGTCGAGAATTCAGTTGCGGAGTGTTGAGCCCCAGATCCTTTCATTTGGTCATAAGTTTTGCTCTTATGGAGGTGTTGAATAGCAAGCAATGGTCAATGAACAACAGCCTGATGTATGTGTTCTCGTGGTCTAGGTGTTGTAGCGCAGAATGGAGGGCAGCAGGAGAAAAAAAAACCAATAAAATGAATATTGTTGGCATTAAGAGAAAAAGTGCTGCTGCCTTTATACAAATGTGCATCATGCGATTTCTTATAAAAAAAAGTTGCTGGAAAAACTCAGCACGTCAAACAGTGTCCTTTATATAGCAAAGGTTAAAAATACATAACCAATGTTTCAGGCTTGGTATGGAAAAAATGTTGCTAGGTGTCTGAACAAAAGGGTGGGGGGGTGTGGTTGCAAAAGCAGGAGCTGATATATGGAGAAGAGAGGGAGGGGGCAGCACAGTCAAGGGGAGGAGGTGTAGCTAGGTGAATAGAGAGGGAAAGAGAGAGAGAGAGAGAGAGAGCTGGAAAGGGGAAGGGAAGGGGGAGGATGTAAGTGGAGAGTAGAGGAGAGCAGGTTACAGAAACTGGAAAAGTCCATGTTAATGTCATCTGACTGGAGAGTGCCCAGATGGAAAACCAGCATATATTACAAACCCACTAACTCCCACAATTACCTTGACTATATTTCCTCTCCCTCTATTCCCTGCAAGGATTCTGTCCCCTTCTCTCATTATCTCCATCTCAGCTGCATCTGTTCCCAAGATGAGGCCTTCAAGTCCAGATCTTCTGAAATGTCTGCCTTCTTTCACAAACATGGCTTCCCCTTCACCACCATCAACTCAGCCCTCACCCTCATCTCCATTTCTTACTTTTTTTGAATACTTTATTTATACATTTTAGAACACAATATAATTACATTATATTCAATTGTAAACTATTTTTAAAAATATTATTACATGTGGTAATATACTCACATCTTCCTCAACCCACCTTCCCAACCCTCCACCCCTAAAAAAGAGAGGAAAAGAAAGAAAAAAGGAAGAAAAAATTGGAGAATGCCCAGCAATAAAACATTTATACAGAAAAATCTATTGGAGGTTACCAAGAAGTGAGGTCTTCAGAGAGTCAATCATATGTGGAAATCAAAATTTTATAAATATGAGCTCCATATTTTCAAAAAAATATATTTATCTTGCAGATTATAAGTAATTTTCTCTAATGGTATACAACTACGAAGTTCTGCATGCCATCTTTCCATGCCTAAATCTTTTTCTGACTTCCATGATATTGCTATACATTTCCTAGCAACTGCTAACACAATTATCACAAATTCAATTTGATAAATATTTAAATTTAATTTTGGCCTTATAACCTTAATATTACTCAATAAAAATAATATCGAATCCTGTGGGAATTTGACCCAAGTAATTCACCTCAAAAAATTACCTACCCCTATCCAAAATTGTCTCTTTAGGACAATGAAAAAAAGGGTTCCAACATCTAAAATATAAATCAGATACCATATGTCCAAACCAATTTCTTTTCAATTTTTGATGTTCTTTCCTCTAAAAAAGCAATATAAAAAATATAAACTCTAATTTTCTTCAATTAAGCTAACACCTTTTAGTCTGATTATTAAGCCTATTAACATTATAATTATAATTAACATTATAACATTAAAATTCTAAGTTTTACTATTTGCCATTATATTTAATTCAAAAAAATTATAACTCCCCTCTGCCTCTCCTCTAAAATCATTCCTCCTCTTCAAAAGAGCTTGACCCAGATCTGGACAAAAAAGAATCTTGTCACCTCATAATTTAAAGGTCCATGCTCTTTAGCTCTTCTCATTGCCAAACCAAATATCTTTATCTTGATAGAGGTTCAAAATTTGATTAATATGGACCAAGGTCTTTGATTTGGACCCAGCTTTGGTCAGAGAGCTCTGTGGGCTCTCTCAATCAAAATTTTCTGTTCGAAGTTTTCTCGTCCAAATATTTGCAGTATCCAATCTTGAAAAAAGTGAATTACACCTTGGCCTTCTTTATCATCAGACATTCCAACAAATTTAAGATTATTCCTTCTCCTATAATTTTCCAAGATATCATTCTTCTCTATCAATTTTTCATTCATAGAAACCAAAACAGTTACAGGGTCCTCATTAATCTTTGTTCTTTTCGCACAATGCGTTCACGATCATCCTGAATTCTTTCTTCTAATTTATCAACCTTTTGTGAAATGTTTTTTATTGGTTTGGTTAGATCAATTTTAACATGTTAAAAATTTAAAATTATTCTCCATTGCATTTGCAAGTTTATCAATTTTTGCCTCAATTTTATCAATTTTTTACTTTAAAAACTGCATTGCCTTTGAATTTTTCTTCTGTGGTTGTATCTTCCTCTTCACTTATGGCTCAAGTGTGAAAGGTTGGTGATGTATTTTCACCTTTGATGCGTAAAGGCACTGTTTAACCTGCTGAGTTTCTCCAGCATTTGTATGTTTATTCGGTTAACCACAGTGTCAACAGAATCCTGTGTTTTACCTCTTCACTTATAGAATCACTCGAATCATCTTCCATACCAGGTAAGTCTTCTTCTTCTTCTTCCTCTTCCAGTAGTCCTGGAGTGCTGGACTGGCCCTTTAAGAGATGTGAAGATTTTTTCCCTTTAATGTTTGCATCCACAGAGCGCATGTGTGACTCCAAGTGCAGTGCAGAAGTGACTTTTGGGACAGTGCCATCTTTGTGGAGAGCCATAGGGATGGCTCCATGAGATGGTCCCTCTCCAGGGCTGTCTCCAGCGGGTCCGGGAAGAACTCTGACGGCCGACTTTGTTGAAGAGGTAGGCCCAGGTTCTTTTTCTTTCTTCGGTTCGTGTTTTTCTTTTTGTGCAGTTTTTGGAGTTTTTTTTTCTTTTTTCGGAGGCATTGTATTTAAAATTGCCAATACTTTAAAAAGACTTTAAAATAACTTTGATAATAAAAACTTTACTTAATTATCACTTTTTTAATTAAAGTTCCCAGGAGTCGTAAGGGTGTGCTGCGTTACCTACAGCATCACGTGACCTCCTCAAAGACCATTTGGAAAATATTCAGGTCCCAAGGTATCCGGAATCCATTTTTGAAAAAATTGCACTTAGGACCTTCGAAACCTTCTGGAAATCCAACAATCTTCACCTGATTTCTTCAACTATGATTCTCTAAAGTGTCAATTTTTTGTAAAACTTTTTTTTCAATACTCCAAGCCGTAACTGAATCTTCCAACTTACTAACCACATCTTAACATTGAACCACTTCGTCATGATATTCTTGTAAATTTTCTTCAACTTTTTGAACTTGCGTTTTCACTTTATCAACCACTTTAACATATCTCTGCATCTCTTCCTTAATTATTTTCATTCCTCCTTGAAGAAATTCAAATTGAGTATTCACATCCCGATTAATAGATCCATACTGTAAATCCATTTTCTGACTCATTGTTTGAACAGATTTATCAATTGCCCACCCATACCTTGCCCTTTAATTTCAGGTAACCTTACCTGCACAGCCTCTTCTTGAAATTGAGCCCGTTGATATTGTTCTTCTGTCTCCTCCTCCAATCTCCATTGATCTTCCTCCTCCTGCTCCACATCGCTGGTAGATGAAAAAAGAGTTTCCTGGTCAACCTCCGGATACAAAATAGGCAGGTCTTAAAATACAACCTGAGTGAGAGCTGACCTTTCAGTCTCCCACTGTAATTCCAGTTGATCCGTTCTGCACATGTGTGAAAGTTTGCACATGTGCTCTTGTTCTTGTAAACTTTGTAGATCAAAAGTATTCTTCCGGATACTGGCACCATCTTCTTCGGCTCTCCAGAGAAATAGCACTGGAGTCACCTGAACTCTTGCTGCTGTCGCTCTTTTCACTCGTGGAAGAGGAGAAAATCCAGCCCGAGGCTCTGACGTTGAGTTAAACCTGATTTTTTCAAATTTTGCCACTTCTTTTAGAACCAGTTTTCTAGTTGTTGGAGGCTTTCCCTTTCTCACAGCCATAGTTAAAACTGAGCAGGCAAGATTCATAATAACTTTTAATTAACAAAATTTAAAAAGAACCTTTTTATTAATTCTCCCAGGGGAGGCACTTTCCCATATCCCCTGCTCACACCATCACACCATTGCCACCCCATCCATTTTCTGCCCATCTGCCCTGGCCCCCTCCGTCCCCAGACACAACCAACATAGAATACCCCTTATCCTCATTACCGTCCACCAACCTCTGCAACTGACACATTATCCTCCAGAATTTCCAGCACTTACAAAATGATTCCCTCTCCTCCCCTCTTTGTCTTCCATAGGGACTTCTCCCTTTGTGACTCCCTCCCCACCAATCTCCCCACCCCCCTGGCATCATCCCCTGTGGCTGCAGGAGGTGCCACACTTGCACCCACACCTCCTCCCTCCCCATGGTCTGGGGCCTTAAACAGGCCTTTCAAGTGAAGCAACACTTCACTTGTGTATCCACAGAACTGATTTACTGCATCCGGTGCTCCCATTGTGGCTTCTCTACATCGGAGAGACGGAGCAGATTGGGAGATCACTTTGTTGAGCACTTTTACTCCGTCTACACCAGTGGCAGAGACCTCCCAGAAGCCAACCATTTCTGTTCTGTGTCACACTCCTATACTCGCATGTCTGTCCATGACCTTATATACTCTCCCACCAAGATCACCCCCACCCCCCAAATGGAGGAACAATTTTCCGTCTAGGCACTCTCCAGCCAGATGGCATTAAAATGGACTTTTCTGGTTTCTTCTAACCTGCTCTCCTCTTCACCCTTCCCTTCCAGCTCCCCCTCCCCCTTCCCTCTCTATTCTCCTAGCCATCCCACCTCTCTTTGATCGCTGCTGTCTCCTCCTTCCCTTCTCCACCTCCTGCCTTTTCAACCATGCTTCACCCTGCTCTTTTGTTTGGCTGCCTGCTGACATTTTTCCATACCTTGATGAAGGGCTCAAGCCCAAAATGTCGGTTATGTACTTTTACCTTTGCTATATATTTGACCTGCTGAATTTCTCCAGCATTGTGTTTTTATTTCAACCACGGTGTCTACAGATTTTCATATTTTACATGTGATTTCTTGTGGAATCACATAACTCGTGTAGCCATATGCCAGAAACAGATAGAGCATGGTAACAACCAAGCAAATGCAATTGATAATATCAATATCAATCGCAGGGCTCTTTGCCACCTTTTGCTCTCTTTTGTAGTCTCTTTAAAGAAATATATGGGTCATGTGTCAACTTTTTAACAAAGTTTTTTTTTACATAGCAGAGAGATATCAGGCAGTTGACTGGTGAAACACTGAATTTTCTTTTACAATGGCTGCACATTTAATCCTACCTGGAGCTTGCTCCTTTGATTGCCAGCACTTAGAGCTCATACAGAGAATTTTTAATAAGAAGCTGTAGAACAATGCCACAGGAATAAGATACCTGAAAACTGAATAAAGTTGTAAAATTGAATCTTGGAGTTTCACTGCCAGAAGATATATGCCAAGAAATTCAATTCCTTAGCCCAGTTTTTTTTAATGAATTTCTTGGCCATGAAATCTTGCAGCATTGTAATCTGTGAATATATAATCACTTCTTGTCTTTGAAATAATTAAAGGAAAATTTATTATATATTTCAGAAATATTCTCACTCCTTGTCCAAAGCAACCTGTGTTAACCAGATAGTTCCACGTACTATGATCACCTGCACAACCCTGGCCTCACCCTGTCAGGGTCACGGAGTTGTAGAATACAGAATTATTCCTTTGGCTCATCATATCCGTGTTGACCTTTTGTACCCATACACATTTTTTTCCATTTGTCCTCATGGGCTCTGTATCCTTCTAAGACCCGATTTAAATGTCTCATATTATTTTCAAACTTTATCAGTAATTTTTAAGGTCAAATTCGAACCAGGCCCCTTAATTACTCTATTTGATTTTCTCAAAAAGAGGAAATACTATTGACTCCATCTCAAAAGCAAATTTTAGCTTTTACCTCTCTGATAGCTAGACAGGCAATTCTGATTAAATGGAAAGACAGCGCTCCACCTACTCATACTCAATGGTTACAGGAGGTCAGGTCCTTCTAAGTTTAGAAAATAAAATCAGACATAATGTCAAAGATGTGAAGGTGAATTTTTATAAGATGTGGGCCCCATTCATGGAGTATTGCTATAATTTATAAAATTAGGGTGTCTTCTGAATGCTAATGAGCAGCATTGTCTGGTTTTCACAATGTCACCTTTCATTTCCTATGCATTTTAAATATGGAAGTTAACCTTGTTTAGAGGGAGGGGTTTGATTAGTGGGGGTTTTTCTGTGTTTTTTTTCTTTTGATTTGAAAATTGGTTTAAGAAGGGTACACAATTTATATCATAAATGCTTAAGGTATTATTAAAGAACTACAAATTTTTGCTTTTTTCGTATATTTCATCCCATTCCCATATTAGTGGATTAACATCCAGTGCTATCTGTAAGGAGTTTATACGTTCTCCCTGTGTCTGTGTGAGTCTCCTTCAGGCGCTCCAGTTTCAGCCACCATTCAAAAATGTACATTTCTCATTTTTGTATATGTGTTTTTTCTTGAATCCAGGTTTTTTTTGCACGACTGATAAGTGGAAATTCTGCTGTGCCCACAGGAAAAAAAGAATCTCAGGATTGTATGGGATGTCATGTATGCACTCTGACAATACATCTGAAATTTGAAGTCTATGCCCTCTTGTCTTTGATACCCTTACCATGGGAAAAAGATTCTGACTGTCTGTCCATGCCTCTCACATACCTCTATCAAATCACCCTCTGGCCTCCTTTACCCTTGAGAGAATAAACCCAACTTATCCAATCTTTCCCCATAATTAAAGTGCTTCAATCCAAGTGTCATCCACCTTTGGGATTGGGTTTTTACTTTTGGGTAGCAGGCACTAACTTGCCACTTGCATTTGGGCCCCTGCAATTTGCAATTTATATTGATGACTTGACATGAGAGCAGATATAATAGATAAAATAGCATGTCAAAAAATGTCATTAGCTTTTCTGATTAGAAAAATAAAGACATACATACAGAATGGTAACAGGCCCTTTCGACCCACGAGCCCTTGTCACCCAATTACACCCAATTGACTTACAACCCATAGTACATTTCAAACGGTGGGAGGGAACTGGAGTACCTATGCAAACATAGGGAGAATATACAAACTCCTTACAGACAGCATGGGATTCAAACCCAGGTCACAATCGCTGGTGCTGTAGCTAAACTAATTGTGCCACCCAAAAACTGATGAATTATTTAAATAATGATGTATGAAAGGATCTGGTTATTGTTGTATGCCAGTTTCTCTGCACTCATTCCATCCCATCTATATCCTTCTTATAATGTAGCGATCAAAAGTTCTCCCAATCATCCAAGTGTGGGCTAACCAATATTTAGTACATTTGCTACTTAACCTTTCAAATGTTATAGTCTATGGCCTGATGTTCAAAAGCAAACATGCCATATATTTTATACTATGAACCCATCGCCCAGCTCCTTGCAACTTAAAACCATTTTCTCAGGTTCTCAGTTTTGGTGAAGATTCAGTTCCAACTCATTGCCTCAGCAGATTTATCTATTTGCAAATAGAATTTGTTAATTCTCGAATCCTTTCCCAAGCTTCTTCCCCTCTACATCTGACTACATCTTTTTTTTTGCCATGTCTAACACATCCTTGCCCAATCACAAAGGTGCAATGCCATCTTCAGACTCATGATGCTAGGTTTCTCCATTGCTCTCCCTACCTACCTGATGTGATACTGGGGGAAAAAAAAAACACACACACAAGCTTTGGAAGAGATCTATTCTCTGTCTTTATGGGATTAGACTTTGGGGAAGCCATGGTAAGTGAAGGAATGTCACTTATACTCTGTATAATAATTTCATTGCTGATTAAAATGTCTTTTGGCATTGACTTTTTTTAAAAACTTCCAAATCATCACACTTCTTTTCTTTGGCTTGGCTTCGCGGACGAAGATTTATGGAGGGGTAATGTCCACGTCAGCTTCAGGCTTGTTTGTGGCTGACAAGTCCGATGCGGGACAGGCAAATCATCACACTACCTTTTAGTCATTCCACTTTGTCCCTTTTCAGTTCCATTCTTGTAATTCTTTTAATGTTTGCACTAAAATGCCTAGCTTTTGATGTAAAATCTGAGCATACTCTTTCAAATAAATGCCCTAGTCAGAATAATAAATTTTATGCTAACCACAACCTGCAGCATTGTAACAACCAAAAGAACCCCTCCCCCTACTTTTTCATAATATAAATCCACACACCATTAGGGCTCACATTTATATTAACCATAAAAAATTCTATATGGGAAAGTCACATGTTTCTCTTGATCTTTGCCCAATCACAGTCCTTTCCTTTATCCACCTCTCTCTCTCTCTCTCTCTCTTTGAACATGGGAATACTTAAGTAGATGTGCCCAGAAGTATTGAACTGCACGTTTCACAAACATTTCTATGACTGATTCCACCTGCGTTGAATTCGCCCATCGTTATTGAATGAAGATCTACCGAGACCAAAGCCTGAAGAGGGCGCACAAAATCAGTGAACCGGTGTGGACTTAAAAGGCCAACATGGCCTGTTTCCGCTCCGTAAATGGTTATAAGGTTAAGGTATGCAGGAGGTACTTAGAAGGTCGAGCCAGTACCAGTCATGAGGGTTGATGTTTCGGGCTAAAACCCTTTATCGAGACTGGGGAGAAGGAGAAGAGAAGCCAGTGTAAAGAGGGTGGGGTGGGAAGGGTAGGACAGGGTCCTGTGGATTGGTGAATGAGGGAGAGGTGCAGCATGAAGGACAGAAGTAATGGACTGGCAGATGCCAGACAAAGGGAGAGAGATACAAGAGAAAAACAAAGGGGTCAAGTGGAGGAAGATAAGTCATTCAGGGTGAAGTGGGTGATTAGAAGACAAAGGCGGCCACAGCTGGAATCTGATAGGAAGAGCAGTTGACAATGGTGGTATAAAGAGAGACCAGATAGCACTGAAGGTGGGAGGGGGTGAGTAGAAGTGTGGTGAAACACCACAAGCCTACTGCAGGGGGCAACCTGTGTACCTGCAGAAAAGCACTGGAGGACAAGGCAACACCTGGCCGGCTGTCAATCAGCTGACCTAAATGGACCAAGCCCCACCCGATCGGCTGCCAATCACCCTCCGGGATACAAGGTAGATCCGGTCCCTCGAGGTCAGTCTCAGTGCCAGCACAGCCACCCTCTCAGACAACTCTGTGGAAGTTTATGTGTCAAACTAACAGACTTTATGTTTTGTGTCTGCTTTTCTGCTCGATAGCACATCACAAGAAGAATAGACAGGGGGGGGAAGGGGGGGGGCGGGGTGGTTATGACTTGTTTTTAAATTTTGTAAAGGTAATTTACAATGAAACCCAAAATTATGCAAATCAAAATATTTTAATCTAACATTAAGAAGCAGAAGCGATGGAGGAGTCACGTGATGGAGTAGTGGCCGGACGGTGAACACCAGCCCTCTCCAGAAAAGTCGGGAAAAACAAGAGAAAACACAAAGGCACAGAAATAAAAGTTACAGAAAAGTGAGTATAAAGGTGGAAAGAAGATGGCGACAAAAAAAGAAAAGTCGAAAGCAACGGTAAGAAGAGAGGAAGAGAAGACAAAGGAGGAAAAAGGTGAAGGCCTTACCTGTCCGAAGAGGCCCGCTGCGGAGAGAGAAACCCGCTCCCTCAGGTCGGTAAATAATGGACTACAACAATGGCTCGCAGAGCCGAGGAAAAGTGCGCAACCGCGCATGCGCGAAGTTTCGCGCATGCGCGATGCGAATGAAAAAAAACACACCGACGGGAGGGGGGACCAGCTGGGGAGTCGATCTCCACAGCCGGCAACGACAGCTGCAGAACACCTGCAGCAAGAAGAGACCACAGAAGACAATAGAAACAAGAAAGAAGAGGAGGAAAGGGCAACAAAGAAACAACAGATGGTCAACCCAGAGGAAGAAGAAGAGGAAGAGTATGGGGAAATAGAAGAAGAAAAGATAGGCAAGGTAAAGGATATACTTGCTCTTATTAAAGGATACATGGAGTCATTTAAAGAATGGCAAACACAGGAATTTAAGGATTTAAGAAAAAGAATAAACAACACAGAAGAGAAAATAATTAAAATGGAGATGACCTTAACAGAAATGGGAAAAAAAATGGACAAGATGGAAGAGCGGGCAGTAGCAGCAGAAATGGAGGTAGAAGACTTAAAAAAGAAATTGGAGAAATCTAATAAAAAAACTAAAGAGACACAAGAACTACTAGCTCAAAAAATAGATACAATGGAAAACCATAACAGAAGAAATAACATAAAGATAGTGGGCCTTAAGGAAGATGAAGAAGGCAAGAATATGAGGGAGTTTATAAAAGAGTGGATCCCTAAGACCCTAGGATGTCCAGAACTACAGCAAGAATTGGAAATAGAAAGGGCACATAGAGTATTGGCCTCTAAACCACAACCACAACAAAAACCAAGATCTATTGTAGTAAAATTCCTAAGATATACTACAAGAGAAAAGGTACTGGAGAAGACAATGGAAAAAGTAAGAGAGGGCAACAAACCACTGGAGTATAAAGGGCAAAAAATCTTCATTTATCCAGATATAAGTTTTGAACTCCTAAAGAAGAGAAAAGAGTTCAATACAGCAAAGGCGATTTTATGGAAGAAAGGGTATAAATTTATACTAAAGCATCCAGCGGTATTGAAAATATTTATTCCAGGACAACAAAACAGACTATTCTCGGATCCAGAAGAAGCACGAAAATTTGCAGAACAATTACAAAAATAGACTGAGGGAGGAAGACGGGTAATGAGAGCTAAAATGATCACGACTGATATGTATGTGGGTAAAGACAAAAATAGACTGAGGGATGAAGACGGGTAATGAGAGTAAAAATGATCACGATTGATATGTATGCAGGTAAAGAGGTATAAGAGTGAATAGAGACAATGTGCATACGTGAATGTATCTGTACTTAGAGGAAAAATATAGATAGTATAGACAAGAATTAATAAGGGAAGGTAATGGAATAGAGAGAATAAGGAGGGAATTAAAAGAGGGACCTTTGTGACATATGAAAAGTGAAATCTTTTCTGGGGGAGGCGGGGTGGGGGGAAATAGCGGTCACTGCAAAATCAGTTGACGCTTGCGAGTGGATTCGCAAATCCAAATGGAGAGGGGAGATGTGGTTGTCCGACAAGGGATAAAGGACAACTCAGGAGGTGAAGGGGAGATTGGGGATAAATAAGATAGAAATAGGAGAATAAGGAAAATGTTAGATGTTGTAGGAATGTTGTCTTAGAAAGAGTTGAAAATAAGAAAACAGAAATGGAAAAGGAGGAAAGGTAATGATGGAAAAATGGAAAGAGAAGATAAACAAAATATAAAAGGGCTACGCTGAACTATATGTCTTTAAATATTAATGGAATACATAACCAAATTAAAAGGAAGAAACTACCAAATTTAAATGAATAAATGTATTCCATTAGAAAAAATAACATATTGGTTAAGAAATAATATTGAAATATTCGAACAAGTATAGGAGCCTTACATTAAATACAATAGCGAAAACCTACCGGGGACAAACATTACCTAAGTTGATGGAAGGAGAAGGAAAGAAAAGAATGGACTCAGTAGAATTTCTGGTGTAATTTTGTTGAATGACAACATTGTCTGACTGGCTTAATGCAACCTAGATTGTATACCTAAAATGGATGAGAGGGGGGGGTTGTTTGGGAGGAAAGGGGGGGGGGGAGAAAAAGTCACTGTATATGTGTGAAAATGAAATAGTGTATATCGTGGCTAATGTGATTTATGGTGTGAAAAATAAAAAAATTTAAAAAAAAAAAAAAAGAAGCAGAAGCAAAGTAAAACATGCTAGGGTAAACACAGCTTTTAAAATCACTGTCATTTAAGATGAAGTGGGCTAAATATAGTGGGATTATTGGGCCATGGGCTCATAGCAAAAGGATAATAAACTTAGGAGCAGTTTAAAATGTACTTTAGTTATGGTTTCTCGACTGTAGGCAGGTTACGGCACAATCAAGGAATTTTGCCGCCAAATGTGCAGTCTAAAAAGGAATGTGCAGGAATTTTGAGTCAATTTCTGCACCGCGATTTATCCTGCAGGGCCCCTACTACTTTTTGGTGGAAGACTGCTGTGTAGATCATACTGGAAAATTCATCTCCTCTGCTACACGTCTAACCACCAGGAATGTTGCACTCAAGTACTTGCAGCCCAATGTGAACGACCACACAGGCAGTAATTATGTTAAATTTTTTCAGTGATTTTCCCAACATTGCAGTCTAAAAGACATAATTAAGGAGAGCTAAAGCTATAATGGAACACATGAGAGATTGCAGATGGTGGAATCTGGAGCAAAGCACAGTCTCTTAACAGGTTGAGCAGCATTCGTGGGAGAAAAAGAACGGTCAACATTTCAAGGCAGAACCCTTCATAAGGCAGATTGTGATGGAATAATGAGCTGGTTTGAAAGAGGAAATGTTTCAAGTTCAGTACTTTCCAAATACTCGAATTACGAAATTCGCTTTTTTGAAGAAAGCCATGTTTGCTTCTACAAAAGGATTTGAATGGGTTTTGAATGGCTTTTCACTTTTATGAAAATAGCCTTCAATAGTAGTGAATGGGTCTCTGCTTTAAGCCATTTCAGCTTCATAGGAATGCTCTAGTTTCGGAAAGTGGAGTATAACCATACAGGTGAAGGATATTGCCACAAGGGCAAAAGATAATCACAGTTAAAGCTCTACGATTGGCATAGAACTATGATGAAACATGAAGGAGGTTATATGATGCAGAGCAGGTGAATAATTCAAGTGTACCCAATAATCTTAGTGGGCATTATATGCCTAAGTAGGTAAATAAGTCAAGCAAAGAGAGAATATGAAGTAGAATGGTAATTAACATAGATTAGAACCCAAAGGCTATTTACCTGCCTGTAAATATTAATAAGAGAGTAGCTGAATGTAATTTAAGAAGTCAAGAGGACAAGGGCTGGAATATTTAATGTTTTGCAATATTCTTCAACAAAGAAAAGAATACTGCCATCATCTCAATGGAGATTACCCAGTAGGGGTAATGATATGATGAAAAATAATAAGGAGAAATGATGGTCTTCAAGTTCTAACTTGTTACGTCTGTTTAAGCCTTGTAGGTCAAATGCATCGTGGAAGAGCAGCACAAAGTTCTTGATGAATCTTTTATTTCTTATGCAGCTTTCGATAAGATTTCTGTTGTTTGAATCATCCAATACAATGACACCAATAGACTGATCTGAATAAACACAAAAGGCAAGGTCTTCTCAATCAGTGCCTTATAAACAACCTGACAGCACCAATGGTGTGCCCAGAGTGTCAGGACAATAAAGGCAGCCATAATAAGCCCCTGCAAAGATCCTATACTAAAAATAACCAAGATTTGATGAGAATAGCCAAGAGATGCTGGACGACTATAGCCCAGCACATCACAGGCATTGTTCTCCCATCCATTGAAGACATCCATGTAAGGTTCTGCCTTTAGAAGGCAGCTAACATCATAAAGGTCTCCCATCTCTTCTCACTGCTAACTTCAGGCAGAAGGTACAGAAAATTAATTTGGCAGGAACAGTTTTTTTCCCACAGCAATGTTAACCATAAACTACTGTAGGAACATGAAAGATCTATCTGGACTATTTTCCACACTAACAGCAACAGTAAATATTTATTTATCTATCCCCTAGTTCTCAGCCTTTTTTTCCCCCACTCACATACTACCTTACGTAATCCCTTTCTAACCACAGAACACTTATAGGATGCCATAGGGATTACATAAGGTGGTATGTGAGTGGAAAAAGAGATTGAGAACAATGTTCTCAGGGTACAATGTGGTAATCTATTGCACTTAAGTATCTGCATGGGTTCAGCAAGTAAGAATTTTGGTGCATTTGTATATTATACAGATGTATATGCATATTATACAAAACAGTGAACTTTCATTTCATATCACAAGTTCAAACATATTCTCAGAATTCTCAGAAGCTCCATCATATGAAGATCTTTGACTTGTCAAATGGCTGGTGGGTGGAAAGTGTACAGGAGATCCAGAAAATAGCTGATAACCATGTCATGCTTGGATTCTTCAGCACTACCTCAATGTCCAAGGTTCACCCTGCTTACAGCTCAGAATGAAGGACGTTTTATCAGGGACAGGGAGGCAACCAGTGGTCCCTGCAATGAGAAATTGAAATAATTAAAATTCCTAGAAAGTTGTGTATGTTCAATCAAAATGCTGTCCTTGATGTGAATGTCCAACATCTCAAGGCAAGCCTTGACATAATAGCAGACTAACAAATGCCCTCTGCTCTCTCGCTCTATCATTTCTCACTCTCCCACCTGTATCCATCTTTACCTCTTATCTGTTAGCTTGTGTTCCATCCCCTTCCCATCTTTACCCCTACTCCCCCACCCATCCCCCAGATTTTTGGCCTGTTTGAGGAAGAGCTCAGAACTAAAATATTGACTGCCTTTTCTTCCCTATCGATGCTGAGTGATCTGCTGAGATTTTCCAGCACTTTTGTGTACTGACAGAGTGCATCCTTGAGAACTGTGCAGAAGCTGAGAGATTTATCTAAATCAAATAAGTAAGTGGATCATCATGTTCAATCTCGAGAACCTCTACCAGTGCATTATTGGAGCTGCATTCATTTTATTGATTTTGATCACTGACAGTGACAAATAAAGCATCAGTTCAAGTTGGTTCTCTTCTGTTATTCACAAATGTTGTCTTCAGTTTGTTTGTGTGTCAGTTTCTATTTTCCATTTGTAAAGTCTAATGACAGTATACATTTATCAAGCAATAACATAACATAACATAACAATTACAGCACGGAAACAGGCCATTAGGCCCTTCTAGTCCGCACCGAACCAAACACCCCTTTCTAGTCCCACTTCCCTGCACAATGCCCATAACCCTCCATCTTCTTCTCATCCATATTCCTGTCCAACCTTTTCTTAAATAATACAATTGACTCCGCCGCCACTATTTCTCCCGGAAGCTCATTCCACACGGCTACCACTCTCTGAGTAAAGAAGTTCCCCCTCATGTTACCTCTAAACCTCTGCCCCTTAATTCTTAACTCATGTCCTCTTGTTTTAATCTTTCCTCGTCTTAACGGAAATAGTCTATCCACATCCACTCTGTCTATCCTTTTCATAATCTTAAATACTTCTATCAAATCCCCTCTCAACCTTCTACGCTCCAAAGAATAAAGACCTAATCTGTCCAATCTCTCCCTATACTCTAGATGCTTAAACCCAGGTAACATTCTGGTAAACCTTCTCTGCACTCTCTCCACTCTGTTTATATCCTTCCTATAATTAGGCGACCAGAACTGCACACAGAACTCCAAATTAGGCCGCACCAACGTCTTATACAATCTCAACATCACCTCCCAACTCCTATATTCCATGCAATGATTGATAAAGGCCAGCATACTAAAAGCCTGGCAAATGTTTTCTGGCAATCCACCAAACAGTTCATAATTTGCTCACAAATTTTTCAAGACCAAGTAACACATAAAAAATGTTGCTTTGGGAATATTCATAAATAACACTGACAATGAACATTTTGCTTCCTGAACACTTTTGGGTGTATTTTAATGGATTTTGGGAGGCTGATCATAAAAATCATCTTTTGTGGCCACTAGGTAGGCGAACCAGCCCCGCTTGTTATCCACGTGGCGGGGCAGCTGGTCAAAATGGCGCCGTCACAGGTTTCCCCTTCTTCTCAGCACCGGGCTCAGAAGCCCCCACTGGGGGACCATGTGATGCCCGAGTGACATTGGCACCCCCCAGCACGGTTCACAACCAGATCCGGGCTGGGAGTATAAGTCCAGCCTGGCAGCCAGCAATAAAGCAGTTTTCTGCTCACTGAGCTCAACCTGTCTGGTTGTGTGTTCTTTCAGTAGCAGTGTAGCTGCCGCTTTGAAATTTCCTATCACGTACCATTTTTTAGATATAATCTATTTTTGTGATCTCCTGTCATATTTTAAGTCTACATCATGGATAAAAACCATGAAGCGCAACATGTCATTGAAAATTAATTTTCTGCATTCGCACTTTGACCTCTTCCCTACTGATCTTGGTGTAGTCAGCGACGAACACGGTGAAATGTTTCACCAAGACATTGCGACCATGGGAAAGCAGTATCAGGCCCACTGGAATCCATCAAAGCGGGCCGACTATTGTTGGACACTGACACAAGAGGCAGGAGATGCTGAGTACAAACGAAAATCAACAGCAAAACATTTTTGGATCAGTTGAACTCATGCAGCGTGTCAACACCATTAAACATGCTAAATTCAGTAAAAGTTAATTTAATGTTTCTCCAACTTCCTACGTGATGCAGCAAATCTGAAAGTATCGTTGTGTTCAGCTTGGAGTTGTCTATCATAACAAAATTGATCCCTTTACATTTCAGTATCAAAGGTAGGACAATTTCGACATATGCCTATTGCGAGATACAACCGTCGTCCAGAATGGAACACGGACGTATGTCGGGGAGTACCTGTACTTAATTATAACTATCCTTGCAGCTTTGGCCCTGTGCTAGAATAGTGGGCATTGTGGAAAATTTCACTGCATTGAAAATAATTGGCTAAAAATCTGATCAAATGTTTGAGTAGCCTTTATAAAACCAGAATAGGTTTTACAAGGCTTAATCAATGTTGGATTTTGTTCATGTGGGACAGGAAATTGCGTCCCACTTGAAATTGTGTCAAAAATTAAGAGAAGGGAGAGGCAAAATGGATTCTGTTGATAAGCAGTGAAGCTGCAGAACAGTGCATTGTTTGATAGTTGCACACACCGCTGAAAAGGGCAAATATGTATTTCGACATCTTCCTCCAAGTAGCAACACAATACTGACTCTGATCAAAAGTGATGAAAACCTAGAGGAGGATGCATTAGAAGGTGACATACTTTCATAAACTTTGCAAGAAAAGACAGATAGGGTGTCTTAATAATGTCACAGACTGGGCAGAAGGCCCAAGATGGCATTCCATGAAGGTTGTATACATGTATCAAATTTACTGTTCACAGTAATGAATACCCTTTTCAGTGTATCTTATGCACACTTGTAAAGCACACCTTTAAGATGCAAAATACAATTGAAAATGTTGCCATGCTTGCACCTTCCAAAGGCACTGTGACCTTCTGGTCACTGTAAAACAATCTAATTGCAGGGTATGTAATCTGATGCTTGGGTGGTTATGTAGGTTGTCTGTCATTGTGCAATTGTTTCTGAGGTCTTACAGCTTTCCAGAACTACTTAGCTTTTGTAAAACAAAATAACACAGAAGCACTGGATAAGAGTAAGCCATTTAGCCTCTTGAGACTAAGAAAAAAAATCTGACATTAATCTTGCCTGCTCATTGACTTTTGGATGTCCCAAAGCACTTTCTACTCAATTAAGTATCTTTTAAGGTGTAATTGTTGTGATGTAATTCCACATTCAATTAGACGAAGCCCCGTTGTATCAACTGAATTTATCCAGTTCCATTCGCCTTGACAATCACCTAACAAAATTCCATTAGTCTATTTTATCAATTCTATATTATTGCTAGATTTTGTTAAAAATGAGGCTTCCTGTTTTCTTTCCTAAATTACCTGAAAGTAAAAAAAAAGATTCATGCCCCTGGTTTTAAATTCCTCCACTAGAGGAAATATTTTCTCTATAATTACTCTATCACATTCTTAATCTTTGTAAATACACCCAGCAAAGCTTCCCACCGCAGGGAATACAATCCAAGCTTATGCAGCCCATCCTTTTAATTTAGTCTCTTAAGATCACTGGAATTGCATGCTCATGAATTTGGCCTGCTGTTCCTCCAAGACCAATACAGCTTTCCTGAGACACAAGAGACATCCTGAAATATAGAGGTAAAAAATAATCTGCTGGAGGAGCACAGTGGGTTGAGCAGCATCAGTCAGTGGGAGAGAAATAATTGGTGGCATTCTGGTTCGGGAGGTTTCATTACTGGACCCTTTAGCGTAGAATCAATTTCCACTGGATTTATGCAACTGTCCCTTTCACCAAATTAAAAGTGCTCAGATAATTGGAAATTCTGTAATTTGTTGCTTTTTTTCCACATCCCTACAAATTGCCAACTCAAATAATATGATGGTGTTCAATTCTACGTGATCTAACATTTACTAATTATCTATTGCGCAGAACATCTGGTTGTCCAAAGAGATGATCTTCACATCACTTCCCTATCAAACAGCCAAAGCTTTAACTGAATTATCAGATGTTTTTTATTCCTTCCTTACCATGCTGATTTTCTCTCTGATGATAAGCTCCAGTCAAAATCTTTCAAACTTTATAAAGCACATAATTAATTATATGATTTCTTCTTTCCATCTTTTTAAATGACTGGTCACTGTATCGCGGTGTGAAATGAAGAGTTGTAGTCGGGTTGAGTTCAAATGGAAAACAGTTTACTGTTGGGCCCACGCACTTTTTAAAACCCCAGACTCCCAGCCACCCCCATGCCACGCATAGCTGAAGGTGATGTAATCGCACTGCCCAAGACTTCCCGAACCGGTTCAGTTTCCTGACAGGTGAGCTGCCATATGGCACATGTGCAGAAACGGCTTCCAGAAGCACTAACGCCAGTGACTCTTTCCCTGCCTTCCTGCTGTGCTTGGGTGGTCTCCCTCGTTTGGTACTGCTACGTGCTTGTCCAGGTCTAGGTGTGCAGGTTTAAAGCGATCAGTTGTGAATGTCTCTGATCTCCCACCTATGTCCAGCACACAGGTTGTGCCATTATGTCGCAGTACTTTAAATGGACCTTCATAAAACCGTAGCAGGAGTGGTCCACGCACACCTCTACTCACAAACACCATTTCGCATCTTTTTAAGTCTCTCGGGATGAAGGATGTGATGCTATGTCGTGACATGGGAAACAGGGCTAGTTTGCTGAGTCGTTCCCACAATTTATTTCGGACTTCAGAAGGTGGCTCTTCTTGTCCTCGGGTTGCTGGTACAGATTCTCCAGGCGAGTGGATCCAATTCCGTCGATGATGAATGGAGATCCTCCTTGGGTGGCATCCATATACTAAGAAGTATCCAGGGTAGGTCATCTGCCCAATCTCATCCCTGGAGGCAGGCAATCAATGCAGCGTGTGGAATCTTTTGACCAGTCCCTTGGACTGCAGATGGTAGGCTGTCATGTAATGGAGCCGTGTTCCTAACAGTCAAGATAGCGTGTCCCATAGAGCAGAGGAAAATTGCGGATCTCTGTCAGAGGTGACATGGGAAGGAAGACAAAAATGAGACACCCAGGTGGATACGAGTGTCCTGGTGCAAGACTCAGTGGAGGAATCTGACAATGGGACCACTTCTGGCACCGAGTGAACCTGTCCACAATGGTGAACAGGTATTTCAACCCATGTGACACCGGGAGTGGGCTGACGATGTCGATGTGCACGTGGTCGAACTATAGTGGGCCTCTACAGTTATAGCTCGAGGTTATAACAACTCTCACACAAAGGAAGTGTAATCGACACTGAGTTTATTGAGTTGCAGCTCTGCCTTTTATAGCCACTAGGGTGTGGCTTGAGCAGAGCTGGCTGCCAATTAGCTGCCTTGGATACAAATGGCCTAGATTGGACCCCTTATTATCCACCAACAGCGATTGGTTGATTTGACTAGTATTACTGCAGTCTATGGGAGTGGGTCTCCCATCCCATGTGCTGCTTGCTTGATCACCGCATTCAATGGCCATTTTCTGGAGTGAGCTGTGGGCCACTACATGACACACCCCCCAGAACTGGCGAGTGGAATGTTGTCTTTTGGAAGCCGGTCCCTGCGCCTTGGGGTCGGTTGAGTGACCGGCTGGTTAAAGTCCAAGTGGGCTGGTTTCAGCCAGTTGACCTGTCGCTGATATCCAACATGCAGGTGGAGTTGTTGTGTCTGATGATGGGGTATGGCCCTTCATAAGCCGCTGGAGAGATGGCCGGTGAGCTGCGCATTGGACAAATATGTAGTGACAGTCTGCAAAGTTCTTTGGAACAAAGATGCTGACTTGCTCGTGGGCTCTGGGTTTAACTGGGGCCAGTGAGCCCAGGTGCTCGCGCAGTCGTGAAAAGGTGGTCACCAGGAGCTTCCCCAAATCCTCAAAAGGAGCCATGAATTCACCTGGGATGACTAGAGGTGTGTCATAGATCAACTCAGCAGAGGATGACTCAAGATCCTCCTTTGGGTCAGTACGAATGCCGAAAAGGACCCAAGGGAGTTCATCGGCCCATTTCAGTCCAGTGAGTCGGGCAATAAGGGGTGTCTTCAGGTGCAGTTGGTATGCTGTGGTGTGGTGGAGTTGGATCCTCAGGGCATTTGCTAGGACGGTTCCCCCATCAGATGTTAAGTGTTTGAGGACCCCAAAACATGCCAACCAGGTGTTTAGTAATGCACATGCCTCCATAGAGATTTCAGCCAGTGGCATCTCCTCTGGCCATTTAGTCATCCGGTTGAAAATAGTAAACAGATAACGTACACCCCTGGATATAGGTAGAAGGCCCACAATGTCTATATGTACGTGGCTGATCCGACGGCGTGCTGGTTCGCAGGGCTGTGGAGAGGCCTTAATGTGGGACTGGATCTTGGATGCCTGGCACTGAGTACATGTTTTGGCCCACTGAATAACCTCTTTATGGAGGCCATGCCAGGTGTACCTATTGGCCACCATTTTAACTGTAGTCTTGATAGAGGGGTGAGCCAAATTGTGGACCGAATCGAAAACTTACCTCCTCCATGTGGCCGGAATGATGGGGGTACAGTTTTCCTATCACAGAGTAGCGTATGGATACCTGGGTGATCTGGATATCCTCTAGTTGGAGGCTGGTGAGTGCTCTCCGGTACGCCGGAATGTCAGGGTCCACTTGCTGGAGGGGGGAGGCCTATGGGCTATCTGAGCACCACACAATGCCAAGTTCCTCCATCTTTCGAAACCTCTAGCCAGGTTGAGTTTCTCGGGGGAAGACACCATGCCCTGGCGTGGAGGGGAGGGCCCTCCGTAATGATCTGCTGTCTCACCCCGTGTTTGGGTTCCAGTGAGTTGTAATGGGGCGTAGTGATAGAGGGGAAATCCACAAATGCTCAAGTGAATTCATTGTCGGCAGTACTCACCAAGTGCAGGTTGGGGTCAGTAAGTTCAATTCCCTTGAGCGAGAGGGTTTGAAAAGTCTGGGCGTGTAACAGCCAATACCCCTTAATATCCTCTGTAATGAGTTGGCCCTGAGGAAATCAGCACCCAGTAATGGTTGTGGTACAGCCGCTACCGTTAACTTCCAAGTGAATTGTCTGTCCCCAAAGTGAAGGGAGATTGTATGGGTGCCATATGTCTTAATGTTGGAGTCATTTGCTGCTCGAAGTTCTCGGCAAACCTTCCCATTGTGAGTCTCAAGGCTGGACAGGGGAGAACGCTGTGGTGTGCCTCTGTGTCTACCTAGAAGTGACTGCCTGACAGGGATCCTCGGATGTGGAGAAAGATATGCAGTTATCTGGTCGTCACAGCCATCAACAATAGCCAGCCTTGGCGTTTCCATGGATCGCGCAGGGGGAGTGGCATCGACGGGCCTCAGAACCCCTCCACTGATGATAAAAACAGTACTGCTCACCGGTGAGGCTCATCGCTTGGGTGGTCAGTCGGCTGGTTGGTCGGTGGGCTTCTTGGCTGGGCATTGCTGACGAGGTGCCATCACCTGTTCGAGCATAATGCAGGCATCCCTCTTCGCTGCCCATAGCATGTCTGCTTGGGCAGCCACCTTTCTGAGGTTGGTGAAGTATTCTGTGATAAGCAGCCCAATCTCATCGTGCATCAGCCCCAAGAAGATATGCTGGAACAGCAGGCAAACGGTGTGGCCATCGCTGAGAGCGATGAGGGCTCTCATGAGGGCAGAAGGGGCCCTGTCACCCAAACTGTTGATGTGCAGCAGTTGGGCCAGGCACTCACTCTTCAAGAGTCTGAAAGTGTGGGTTAATAGCTCCTTTTTGGACACACACTTCCCTTGCTTCCCTTGATGATGCGGGCTGCAGTGTCCTGATCAAGGGTGCTGACTATGTGGTAGTAGGGCATGTCATTGGGCAGAGTTCTGGCAAATGGCGAACTGCACCTTTGCCTGCTGGAACCTCACCTGTGGTTGCAACATCCAGAAGCCTGGCAGCTTCAATGATATTGCATTGATTGTAGGTTGATCTTCCATCGTTGAGTCCAAAGCACCATTTGGACAAATCGGGGTCACCATGCTGAGGCATGGTTATAGCTTGAGGTTATAACAAGAAAGAAGACTCTCGCACGACACTGAATTTATTGAGATGCAGCTCTGGCCTTTTATCGTGTCACTGCCAGGTCATAGCTTGAGCGAAGCTGCCAACTTTCTTTCATAATTTCAACTTTTCTAATTACTTTGGCTCTTTTTGTAAGTTTTTTAAAGTTTCCCAGTCCTCTGTTTTTCCACCAATTTTTGCTTCCTTGTTTTCCCTCCCTTTTGCTCTCTTGTTTGCCACATTTGTGCCATTTTTTTCATTCATAATTTTCCTTTTTCTTGGAATATATCTATACTACACTTTCTTTATTTCTTGTAGAAATATCATCCAATTCTGCTCTGCCATTCTCCATCTAGCTCACTTTTCCAGTCAACCTGGGCCAGTTCTTCTCTCATAACACCATAATTTCCTTAGTTCCACTGAAATATTGACACAATATTGATGTGTGCATTTCCTGATTGGTGTTTTGTATTGAGTGTCTTTGTATTTGAATGTGTTTTAGACTTACTTCTTCGCTTTGGAAAGTAAGTTAGAAGGGCTCATCTTATGAGTATTCAAAGAAACCAATTTCAACAATTCTTCCACTCTTTCTCCCAGTCTCTTTCTCATTGTCTCTTTCTCCCAATCTCAAACACCTCAATTTTGCAACCAATTGAATTTTGATGCAAGTTGACCAAAAGCCTCCCTGCAAAATGTACTTTACTCCCAATAGTTAAACTGTTGATGAATTTACTAAAATCCTTTAGTTGTTCAGGTATGACCCGTCAAAAAAGTATCCACGATGGTTATTTGTAAATCAATGGAGAGACGGCGTTCCCAAAATAGGTCCACTTCTATAATTTCAATTCTGGTTGTTGTCATCAAGAGTGCCATAAAATAACATAAATCTTTCGATTCTGTTTGTCAATTGGTTAAGAACTTCAGCTGAGAGCTGTGAGGAACTACTTGGCACACCTTACTCCCAAGAAGTAAAGGCAAATGTTCAGTTACATTCATCCGGCAAGTATGCTCATATTGGATAGCTCATAAGGAGATCATGACAAGTGAAATTCAGGGCAGTTGTACACACTAAAGTGTGTACTATCACTATTTTTCTAGCTCCTTTCTTCTCCATCAACATATCTTAGTACAGTTGGGTACATTGGCAAGTGACTGATTACTTAGCCTTTAGCTAATGCCTTCCAGAAGTTGTCTTTCTGTTTCATGGTTTGTTCAGCAACTATATAATAGACATCTGTTCTTACCATGGTGGGAAGACCAAAGCGAGTTTGTGGGTGTTGTACCAGCCACCTCGATATTCCACATTTGCCAGTCCAGTGTCATATACCAGGAATAGTGGTTAATAATTGGAATAAAAACCTCGTGATGAAAAGTGCTTCTCTATTAGACCGACACCTAGATCCAAGAACACAATCAGAGATTGATCTCAGCTGTTGCCTAAATATCTGCAGCCACAAATCTCAACCACAAATCTCTCTCAAAGTTTAGTCCTAGAACCTGGACAAGGACTGGAGCAAAAGCTTTTCTTGATTTTTCAGGTATTCTGAATTATAGAAGGAAATGCTTCTTAAACATGTATTCTATGTTGAAACTATGCCATTTGTGGATGGGAGATAGTAACACTGTGGAATAGATTGCCCCAGCTCCAGTAGGATATGAGTGTGCGACCTCTGTTCATCAATGTGACTTGGAAATGATCTCTACCCATGGTCTCAGTAGTGGAGAGGGTCAAGAACTTCAAATTCCTGGGTGTCAACATCTCTGAGGATCTGTCCTGCAGGCTCCACATTGACTCAATGACAAAGAAAGCTCGCCAGTGGCTAATAATTTGTGAGGTGTCTGAGGAAATTCAGTATGTCACCGAAGGCTCTCGTAAGCTTCTACAGGTGTACTGTGCAGAGCCTTCTAGCTGGTTGCATCACTGCCTGGAATAGAGGCACCAACTCTCAGGACAAGAATAAACTCCAGAGGGATGTTAACTTGGCCTGCGACATCTCAGGCACCAGGTTTCACTCCATCAAGGACATCTGTTATGTCTGTGGTGGTATGTCACCAAGGCCTCAAAGCCTAGCTGTATACCAGTCTATTAAAACTAGTGTTTTACCTGCACTCTGCCTCGTGTGGTTTGATGCTAGAAGCCTACAATGTCCTTGGTTGTACCATCGGAGGTTTTAATAAACACTCAGAGAAGCTTGTAAGTTTACAGCTCAAACTTTACTCACATCTCAGGCTGCAGTTCATGTATGAATACATTGTTGCACTGAGCATGCTCACCACTCAAGTGTGATGTGGCTCTTGCAGTCTTGCAGTGCTCCTGCTCCAGCATAAAATAGTCCAAAATTTCCACTGTATAGAACATCTATATGAGGGTGGTTTCTTAAAAAAAGCAGCCTCTATCCTCAAAGACCCCCACCACCCAGGCCATGCCCTCTTCTCTCTAGCAGAGAGAAGAGGTACAGGAGCCTAAAGATGAGCACTCAGCAGTACAAGGACAGCTTCTTCCCTGTGGGCATCAGATTCCTGAATAATCAATGAACCAAAGACACTGCCTTACTTTTCGTGGATTATTATTTTAATTTTTTTATAGTAATGTTGTAAGATGATTACAATAAGAATGTTTACACTATAATACTGCCGAAAAACACCCAATTTCATGACTCATTCATGACAATAAATCCTGATTCAGATTCTGATTGCCTGGTTTTAAGATTTGGGATTCAAGGTGGACTCTTAATGAAGGACTTGAGTCCAGTGATGTGGGTGGAGAAATATGGGAAAACAATCACAGAAGGAGGTGAGGACATTGCCGTGGTGGTGGTGGTGGTGGTGGGGATGGAAGACGAGCGATAGAATACAGTGTTAAAGTCCCCTCTACTTGATGTATCAAATCTGCAGATTTTATTGCTATTAGTTACTGATGTGTAGAAACCAGAGATACAAAATTACCCTTCCTCATCTGCTAAGTTCAATTACACATCATACAGTTTAAGAAGGTGCCGCCTTCAGGTGAAGAACCAGCAATGTAATTCAAAAAGCACAAATGAGTCGATCTTATATCCCGATACAAACTTTCAGTGGAAGTTGCAAAATGCTAATCAGAAGTGGAAGCCTTGATTTTATTGCCATCGTGTAGTGTGACAATATTTTGTTAATTTTCCTAGCTTGGTAAAATGGATACATGATTGGAGGCTTATTTATGGAAGTCGTTTTCATCTATGCACAAACTCAAAAGTGTGTTCTAATCTGTGATTCATATTCTTTCTGAGATCTATGCCTCAGGATCATTGCTCGATTGCAGTTGTAATGGTGTTAAGACAAGCGAGGCTTTTGTCTTTCTGTATCTAGCTACTTATTTGGATCTTCAAAGGCTCTCTGTTTAAAAAAAAATCTTTAAGAAGTTGGGCAATCAAAATGGAGCAGTATTTTCATAAATATAATCAAAACTGACGTGACACCTGAAACCAAAAGAAAAAAAAAACAAGAGAGAACTTAAAGAAAGAGTTAAACAAAAGCACCTGCAGATGCTGGGGTTGAGTGCAATACATGAAATGCTGGAGAAACCAGGTCACTCGTCATCCACAGGAATTGAAGAGCAATCAATATTTTGGACAAAGGCATGGGAACACTCCCCACAATCCTGTCTTAAAAATGCATTTTGTTGCTCCATCATCTTCATAACCCCTCCAGAAAGGCTAGTGGGAGTACTTTCAGCAAAAATTCTCCAGCTGTTCAAGTCAGTGCCTCATCATTGCCTCTCTTGGGCAATTACAGATGGACAATAAATTTCATGCCTCCAATACCCAGATCCTAAAAAAAAATAACAACAATAAAATAGATCTGCCACATGGAAATGCCTCCAGAATGAGACCAGAAAATTGTCTTGGAGATCACGGTAGAAAAAGGGCCAATTGTTCTAATTAATGTGACATAAATCATAAACCATTGATAAAAATGTTCTCCTGTCATTTTATTCCTTCCTTTGAGATACCTTTTTCAAGTTATTATACAGCTATTGAGCTTCACTATTAATAAAGACACTATTTCAAATAATTTTCTACTTAGAACATTGTTTTTATTTATTTTAATACCACAGAGCAAAAATGCTCCTGTTTCCACATGGCTCACGTCAAACTTTTTTTATTCATTACATCAATAAGATTTATTTGGCAATTTGTTTATACACAATCCCACATTTTTGAATTTACACTGTACATACAGTCATTTTACATTTGGCATGCCCTTTTACAAGTATTGACACAGCTTATGAGATTTAAGATTAACACACACTGTAGTTCCAGGGCACTGAAATCCCATTGATTGGTTGTGGCATACAAGCAAAATGCATCCCAGTTTTTTTGGACAACATTAACAGAAAAAAATAAGAAATTTGTACACAATTAGCTGACGCACATTAGCAAGCGTATAGAGTGGATGGCTGGGTGGGTTCCTTTTCCCAAAACTTTACAATGGATAGAAGTGTAGATTTAAATGTCAGGGACATCGCCAACATTAAGAACAGGAGAGTCAAATATGGTACTTTTTAATTAAGGTCATAAATATTCATAAACCCCTCACATCATCTACTTTGCATCTGTCCTATGTTACAAGTAGGTTATAGCTAAGTGCTTGTTATTCTTTAATATTACATCATTAAGAAGAATTCAAGGATTTCACATGTTAGCACCTCATCCATCATAGACTGCAAAATGGAACAATATTAATCAATTTCAGTCAAGGTTGAACTAAATCACAGCAGAACAAGGCTATGGCTGAAGGCAATAAACAACTTGACCTCTAGGTTTCGAGGTTACCATATATTATCCTTTAAAATGATAATATACTATCAAGTGTAATCGTAAAAATAATATTTTTTTATGAGTCCAAATGACAGTGGTGTCATCTCCATAAAAAGGCGTGGAGACAAACTGATGAATGGAAATAGATCCTTATGACTGAAAGAGATTGACTTCAAATTTCAGAGAGCTCCACATTTGAAATAAATTTGGAAGCATGCAAAATGATTTATTATTTGATCATGTGCACAGAGGGAAATCTAGTTTTTGATCTAATTTCTCCAGCAATTTCATCTTCAGATCTACTCCCTTAGATTCTTTAATGCACTGCATCACAGACTGATGGACTGATCATTCATTTTCACATTTTATTTCAGATTTTTTTATTTCAATGGTGCTACCACTGGATGGTGAACACTGAAAGTTATTAAAAGGGGAAAATAGATATACCTGTATTTCTTTCAAGTGTTAAGTTTAATGGCACAGTGTGGGTGTGTGGGTGTGTGGGTGTGTGGGTGGGTGGGTGGGTGGGTGTGTGGGTGGGTGATTGTGTTTGTGTGTGCGTCTATGTGCCTGTGCCCACATGTATGTGCATGCCTGTGTGTGATTGCAAGTTTGATTGTGTGTATGAGTGATATTGTGTGTATTTTGTGTGTGCATGTGTGTATGTGTGTATGTGTGTGTGCATGCACATGTGCACACATGTACATTCATTGTGTGTGTGTGCATTCAAATGTACATGCATGTGCGTATTGTGTGAACGTGTGATCATGTGTGTGATTGTATGCGTGTGATGTCATGTATGTGCATGTGCATGTATGTGTGCTTGCATGTTTGTATGTGTGTGTGATATTGTGCATGTTGTGTGTGTGTATATGTGTGTGATGTCATGTATGCATGTGTGCACAGGTATGTGTGTGTGCATATGTGTGTTTGTTTGTGTGTGTGTGTGTGTGTGTGTGTGTGTGTGTGTGTGTGTGTGTGTGTGTGTGTGTGAATAAATTTGTGAGCAAGCATAAATACGACTTTATATATGGTTAATCGAGTTTTGTTTATGTGTTTAAATGGACAATCAATCCCTCAAAATACTGCTTGTTAAAACCTTCATCAAAGAATATCATTAATGCAGTGAGAGTATTACAGAATCTTCGAACTGTTACGGAAAAGACAAAATATTTCAGCTCATTGAGTCTATACACCTCCTCATCAGTATCATTACTAGTTTTTATCATATCTTGCCAATTATTCTCTTCCCAGGTCTTTTTTAAAAGCTGTGACTAATTCTACTTCCACCATCCTTAAAGATAAAGAGTTCTAGATCAGAACTACTCTCTGCATAAAAATCTCCTCACATCCCTCTTGAAACCTGCAGCTTACTTTTAAATATGTAGCCCTTCTCCCCACCCCCCACTCCCTGACCCAAGCCCCTTGAGACTTGTAGTTTTTGGAACAGCTTCACTATTTTTTACCTTGCCCAAACTTATTATCTTGTACACCAGAGTCAAATCTCCTCTCAGCTGTTTTTGCTTTAAGGACAACATTCCTTAATGTGCTATAATCCTTCACCAAAGTGGAGGGGGGTTTGGGGAGGGGGCGGGTTTGGGGAGGGGGATATGCATTTTACTGGGAAAAATGGAGATTTTGAAGTACCTATAGCATAGTTATTATGAAAATGGGAACCTAAATGTAGCAATGCTCTGGAAGAAAATGTAAAAATATAATATTATATTCTGAATAATAGATAAATGAAAGGTAGTCCAAATGTTACAGTTTCATTCCAATTAATGAGATTCACCATCTTGCAAAGAGGGATGATCATCTGTAATCAGTTAAATTTGGATGCTTGTGCCATAATTGTGATTACATTCAGGAATACAATACAGTGTTGAATGTAGGAATGAGAAATAAAGTATATGAATGTATTTATTTACTGAAGCTGAATGATAGCATAAAATCTCAAAATGTATTTATTTTTCATGTTTCATTAGGTTATATGGGTTTAGAATGTCCTAATTTGGGGTTAGAGCAGGGTTATATTGCATTTGGAATATACTGCACATTAATTTAATAGAACTGCAGTGCTTGCATTTTCAGTTATCTAATGTATTACAATTTATAACAAATTGTTGTTAACCAGACCTCATGATCTCCACAGTTGTTACACAGCTGGTCTATTTTGTGTATGTTAATATTTGTACTACATCATATCCCCTTTCAACCTAAGGTTTAATAGACATAAAATACCTTTTCATCAATATACAAAAGTTACCAACCTTGTCAGAAAATGCGTCTCTAATGCCACACAAGAAGTTGCATGCCAATCTGTACTCAGAAGCTTGTAAAGTGACTGTGCTGAAGTACTTACATCAAACCTAAGATCAGTTTTACAGAGGCATTCTGATAAATAAATTCAGTTTTAGTTTGATCTACAGATCTACTCCCCTCCCTGTTATATTTGTAGAAAATTTCCTCATAAGACTAATAGGAGTATTACATGATTTTATCTACCGTATTTACAGAAAATTTGGCATAGAGCCTGCATAGGCAATATCGAGAACTCCCATATGATCTTCCATATTTAATAGTATTGGATTTAAGTTATAAGAATCTAACGAGGTTACATACAATTTATGATTAGTTTGTCTAATGGATATTTAGTAGATGTAGGTGTTTACTTCTTTATTATTGATGAATCTACAAATTGCATATACATCATGTGTTAGAATTCATAGGAACTGATTAATCTAAATGAATTTGTACACCACAATAATTTCATTGCTCATTTATTTTGTTTTAGTCCTTAAAGAGCTTTGTCTCTCTGGCCTACGAAATTCTGGCGATGGCCCTGGCAGAGATAGGTCAAAGTTCACAAATGTAGAGAAAGAACTGCAATGAATTTTCACATTTATATACTAGATTTACAAACACTTACACATATTTAAAACACTAAGACACAAGGTAGTTACAGATAAAATAGATTCATATTTTACACAGAGGCAGGAAAATATAGTACAATGCAGAATAATGCTAATTTTGCACTTAATTTTAGCATTTATCAGAAGACAACTCTATATCCCATAAGACTTGGGCCTGGTAATAAGAATGACAATTCACAGATTTAATTGGAATATTTTGATTGAACCTTCTGGATTTGGGAATCAAAATGGGAATTTGATATGTAAATCACAAAAGACTTTATATTAAAGGACTTTTCAAGATCTTTTTGGATGTCATGTCATTTCTCAGATCGCTCCTATTTTATCAAACAGGTTTAAAGCATTTTGTCTCCTTAAAGGATGTTAGAACTTGTGTATAATTTTTAAAGAAATTAAATCCCATGCACTACTCCTTTCCATCCTGCAACCTCTACCAACTAAAACATGAAGGGCACCAAAAGCATGAAAACAATCCCACCAGGAAGTTGCCCGAGCAACCACAAGCCATCCTGACTTGGAAATAAATCACTGTTTCTTTAACAGCACTGGGTCAAAATCCTTGAACATGCCTCCTAACAGTATTTTTTTGAAATTTTGGTATGGGTATACAAGGACTGCAGTTGTTCAAGAAACAACTCTTCTCTACTTTATCAAGGGCAATAGGGATTGGACAATTAAATGCTGGCTCATCTTACAAAGCCATTGTCCCTTGAATGCATAAAATATTGAATACAACCAGAAAATGAACCTGGAGCAGGGTCTGAAGGATATTCAAAATATAGAAAGATACCATAATGAAAGGGAGAATTACCAGTCATTGAAAAATAAACACTCATAGGTTAAAGTTTATACACATCTGAATTCTAGATCATCTTAAAGATGTATTCCATACACAATGGGAGAAAAAAACTTCCCAGTGAATTTGGGGCACATTTAAACTGTGCCTCAAAATATAGTCCTTGTGGGGAAGTGCACACTTGAGCTGAATTAATATTATATTGAGCTGGTCAAGGAATATCTGGTGGAACACAGCAGGTCAGGTAGCATCCATGGGTAAACATGGTCAGTCAACGTCTCAGGTCTGAACCCTTTATCTCGATTATCTTTGATATTGGGTGGCACGTTTAGCATAGCAGTTATTACAGCAGTTATCACCCACGTTCAAATCTGGTGCTTTCGGAATGGAGCTTGTGCATTCTTCCCTTGACTTGAGTGGGTTTTCTTTAGGTGCTCTGGTTTCCTTCCATCCTCCAAAATGTATGGGATTTGTAATTAAACTGCATAGGCTTGTTTCATGGGCTGGAAAGGCCTTATATTGTGTGGTATCGTTAAATAAAGGGTTCAGACCAAGATGATAACTGAATCTTGAGAAAGGGCTCAGGCCCAAAATGTTGACTGACCATTTCTACTTACAGATGCTATCTAACCTGCTGAGTTCTTCCAACTATTCTTTGTCTGCTCAAGATTTTGGCATCGGCAACTCTTGTGGTTCTCCATTATATTGAGCCAATTTGTTGCCATGTTTATTTTGTCCACTGGAGGTCAGGCAAATCTTTGCCTCCAAAATGATCTCCAGCCAGAGGTGCTAAATACACTGCACACTTCCTCCAAATTCACTACATTGGAGGGACGTAAAATTCACTAACTTAACTACTGGCCATCAGACTCCATTTTCAATTAAATAATTTTTAAAAATCCAAACCATTTTCTGAACAAAACCCCAGATGCACATCTCGATCAGGTTAATAAATTACAGGGCAGAAGAGCTGAAAGAGAAGAAGTATGTTTTTCATTGAAATAATCTTTGCAAAATGCCTAAGTCGATCCAAGTGAAGGAAACTGAGTATTCTGAAAACTGTAAAGTATTGAAAATTCATGTCCAGCTCTGCATTGTTGGGAATATTTTGCTGATGCATTGCCAGATGTTACTGATAGGTTCTTGATCTTGGAAACATTTTTGATACAGTCCCCTGCTGAGAGTCATAATGATCACATTTTTGCTGATAGTTGGCATCAACAATTACCTTGTATTTTGACTAAAGGAAGAGGTTAACAGGCAGGACTCACAGCCTCATGGTTTCACAGGAGACCACAGAAATGGTATCGGGCTGATGGCATGTCTAAACTCAATCAGGTTATTTTTTTTCTCTTTCCAATTACTTCATGAAAAAGGAGTAAAAGAAAAAAAAGAAATTGTTGAAAACACTCAACACGCCAGCCAAAATCAGTTGAAAGAGTAAGAGTTAATGTTTCAGATCATACACCCAGCATCAGGATGTTCAAAACTTCCACCTTACCTCAAACATCCACCCAGTGAGTTTTGAAGGGCTTTTCAATTTGCTCTTTTCTTTGGAAATGCATTTAACCATATAACCATATAACAATTTACAGGACGGAAACAGGCCACATCGGCCCTTCTAGTCCACACGGATTTAAGTGAAACTCCACTAGTTCCACCTACCCACTCCCATGCCCATAACCCTCCAATCCCCTCACATCCATGTACTCATCCAACCTCCTCTTAAATGTCAGAATTGACCCTACTGCAACTACTTCTTCTGGTAGATCATTCCACTCTTCCACCACTCTCTGAGTGAAGAAGCATCCTCTTATATTACTCCGAAATTTTGCCCCCTAACCTTTAACTTACGACCCCTTGTTCCAATCTCCCCTACCCTCAGGGGAAAGAGCCTATTCACATCTACTCTATCTATTCCCTTCATAATTTTAAATACCTCTATCAAATCCCCTCTTAACCTTCTACGCTCCAATGAATAAAGTCCCATTCTGCTCAATCTTTCTCCGTATTCAAGATACTGCAAACCAGGCAACATTTTTGTAAACCTTCTTTGCACCCTTTCTACCTTATTTATATCCTTCCTATAATTTGAAGATCAGAACTGCACACAATGTTCAAAGCCTTAAACAGTCTCAACATCACCTCCCAGCTCCTATATTCTATGCTATGATTTATAAAGACCAGCATACCAAAAGCCTTCTTCACCACCCTTTCTACATGGGAATCTACCTTTAAGGAGTGGTGAACCATTATTCCAAGATCCCTCTATTCCTCAGCATTCCTCAATGCCCTCCCCTTCACTGCATACATCCTATTTTGGTTATTTTTCCAAAAATGAAGCACCTCACACTTATCTACATTAAACTCCATCTGCCACCTTTCAGCCCACTTTTCCAAACAGTCCATGAAAACCCTCTTCACTATCCACAACTCCCCCTATTTTTGTATCATCCACATATTTACTCACCCAATTTACCACCCCATCATCCAAATCATTAATATAAATGATGAACAACAAAAGACCCAACACTGATCCCTGAGGCACACCGCTCATCACCGGCTTCCAACCTGACAGACGGTTGTCCACCGTGACTCTCTGGTGCCTATCTTCTAGCCACCTCTGAACCCATCTGACTATCTCTATATTAATCCCTAGAGATAAAATCTTCTTCACTAACCATCCATGCAGAACTTTATCAAAAGCCTTACTAAAATCCAAATAGACCACATCAACTGCTCTTCCTTCATCAACCTTTCTGGTCACCTCTTCAAAAAATTTTCCCCTCACAAACTCATGTTGGGTGTCCTTGATCAATCCCTGCCTATCCAGATATTTATACATATTATCCCTAAGAATTCCTTCCATTAGTTTCTCCACCACCGATGTCAAACTTACTGCCCTATAGTGGCTTGGCCTACACCGTTTTAAACAGCGGAACCACGTTTGCAGTGTTTTTACATTGTCAAATGCTCTGATGAAGTGTCTTTGACCTGAAACATTAACTCTGCTTTCTCTTTTCTCAGCTGCCCTGTCCTGCTGTGAATATGTCCAATATTTCTGTTTTTATTTCTGATTTCCGACATCTACAGTTCTTAAATTTTAATTTTAAATTGTTAAATTTAAATTTAGAAAGAGTGCAGAGAAGATTTACTAGGATGTTGCCCAGACTTCAGGAACTGGGTTTCAGGGAAAGGTTACACAGGTTAGGACTTTATTCCCTGGAGTGTAGAAGAATGAGGGGAGATTTGATGGAGGTATTTAAAATTATAAAGGGGATAGACAGAGTAAACCGAGATAGGCATTTTCCACTGAGGGTAGGAGAGATACAAACCAGAGGACATGAGTTAAGGGTGAAAGGATAAAATTTTAGAGGGAACTTCCTCACACAGAGAGTGGTGGGAGTGTGGAACGAGCTGCCAGCTGAAGTAGTGAATGCAGGCTCAATTTTAACATTTAAGAAGAATAGGTGGAAGATGTATGGAGGGCTACGGACTAAGTGCAGGTTAGTGGGACTAATCGGAAAAATGGTCTAGCACAGACTAGAAGGGCCAAAGGGGCCAGTTTCTGTGCTGTAATGTTCTATGGTTCTATACAGCGCAGCAACAGGTCATTCCTGACTGTGCTGCCAAAATACCCCAATTAACCTACAAGCCCCATATGTTTTGAAGGATGAGAGGAAACTGGAGTGCCCAGAGGAAAAACACATGAAGCTGGAGAAATTCAGCAGGTCAAACAGTGTCCCTTATTTAGCCAAGGTAAAAATACATAACTGACGTTTCGGGCTTGAGCCTTTCATCAAGGTATGAGAACATGTCAGCAGGCGTCCGAGCAAAGGAGCAAGGGTGGAGGTGTGGTCGCAAAAGCAGGAGGTGATAGGTGGAGAAGGGAGGGAGAAGACAGCAGCGATCAAGGGGAGGAGGAATGGCTGAGTGAAGGGAGGGAGAAGAACTGGAAAGGGGAAGGGAAACCCATGAAGACATGGGAAGAACATATAAACTGCTTACCGACAGTGCCAGATTTGAATCCGTGTTGCTGGCCCTGTTATTGCATTGCGCTAACTTCTTCGCTGATCATTAAAAAAGATGCTTGATGAAAGGCAGATATGATGCTGAATATTCCGTCGATGAGAAACCTCCAACCACCAAGCTGTAAGGTGTATTCTGTAGTCTTGTCATATTTTTAAAAGTAATAATGTCTTTGATAAGCACCTTGAGGAATTTTAGTTTGTAAAATATGCTCTATAAATGTGTCTTCTTGGACTGAGTGGAAAGATAATCATCAATGAGAAGAGTTAACCTCCCCAGACTGTTTATTTAAAATGGCATGAACACTGTGCTGTTAGTGGGGGTGGGGGGTGGATGGTGGAGAGTGATTTCCATTTGCTAATTTGAGTAGAAAATCGGACTGCTTTAATCTCACATTTACTTTTCGATTGTGACCAAGGAAAAATATTACACCAAAAGAGAAAGTCCAAAACGACACCTAGTTGTGTAGCTCACCCTGGCCACCAGAAGAAATCATTTGGTAAAGGGTAGAGTATAGCCAGAAATTTCCACACTGATGTCTCTGCTCCAAACTAACTGTCAGATGCAGGCGAGGAATGCAGGAGTCGCTCCAAGGAAATTCCGAGACTTTGTCGGACCATTCACTGCATACTATGAGGGAAATACTTCCGAGCACTGGGGTCATTATGAAGTTGAATGACAGTTTTGGTGTTGGTATTCAGCTCCTCGTTTGCAAATTCAAGTAAAACATTTTATAAATAATTGAAACTACAAGAGGCACAATACATATTTTATAGACAAACATGCGGTCAAAGGCCGTTTAGGTTTCAAATGAGTAGGGTTTTGATCACACACTTAAAGTCTAAAGTTCTAATTATTATTTTGATTTTAGAAAATAATTGAGGAAGATCTCCAAAATAGTAATAGCTGAATTTTGCACTCTGCTTCTGAAATTTGCTTCCATTCACTTCAGTTTCCAGAGGTTGAGTACAACCACCCAATGATACAATTCTATGTAATTATTTTGATGCAAGGAAAAATACACAATAAGATCCTACACTAGATAAAGGTAAATAATGTAATTAATTAAATGTATATTTGCTTGAAATCATTTTAGTGCATTTACAGTTTAAAAATGTCAAAATTTGCTAAATTTGTACTGGCGATTATGCAGTGGCCACCTTGTAATTTCTCAAAAACTGTAAATTAATTTCTTTGATCAAATATTTGATGTTTTGTATCTTTGTCAGTAAACATGCTTGGACAGTGGATAAATGTAATAAGGGAGTATAAGTGGAACTGCACAAGTCCACACTTCATTCCATTGAGACACTGCTTAAGATAAACTACCTGCTCATTCATCATTACCTCAAGTGAAATCTACAACCATGGGATAGAATGCAGTCTGGAGCGACAAAAAACAATCAAAAAGGTTTATAGATGGTGACTGAGGTCAGCATTCTCATTAGAAGCTTATCTCTTCCTATCCAAAAAAAATGCTTTGAAAACATAATTAAAAATGCAACATTGATTAACTTAAAGGAACTGAGTTCTTTCACGTTGTATAAACACCTTGTTAGGATAAATTATGTGACGTTGTTTGCTGTCATCATTGCCCCATGACTTTTCTAATATGACAGAATTGACAATTCAATGTAACAAAAGAATTTAAATTGGCTTTGAAATATTGAAGACAGGATAAATGGTTACACAGCCCCCTGTCTGTTCCCTCCTGGTTTCTCAGCCATAAAAATAATTGTATGCTACAGTCTTATAAACACATGATTTTAAATTAAGTCAGACTGAATGTAGTCTAGAAAGCAAACTGTTAATAGGCTGGAACCTTCGGGAAAAGCAAAGAGTAAGTACTGGACAGCAACAATACATTGTCTAATTAACAGAGATCTTATTATCCAAACATTTCACTGATATTGGGCACCAAAAAAATCCAATGGAAGGCTTTACCAATCACATGAGCACCTGGTTTCTTGTGTCAGGAAGTCGGAGTCCCACGAGGCCTCCGCAGACTAGGACAGTGGATGCTAACATAATCGGGATCGATTTGGTTATACCGACCAAAGAACCAAAAATGAGATTTCCAAGTACAGTCGCAGCTTTGCACAGGGCATTCAAAAATCCAAATCCAGTTGCTCTGTTGAAAAATAAAGAGTATTATTTCAGATAATGAGTAGCTGATGGAAATGAATTTATATCCTTTTTTTCTCTTCCTCATAGACAACAAAATGCACCTGCCTGCAAGTAAATTAGTATTATTTTCTCTAAAATATATTCTTAAGAAATGTGTCGCAGACACGTAATACACTATCAAGAGGCTGTTCTGCAACATTCTACTTTTTTTTAAAGAAAAATGTAGACTTATGACACCAGAGTTAAATTAATGCCTCGAAAGAGAGTTTTTGATCAAATGGTGAGATTTTAATTTTAAACAACCTACTGGTTGCTCTATTTTGATGCCTGTGGTTTACATATTATATGGCACAAAAATAGATCTGAAAACAGTGGATTTAATTTTCATATCTGGTGCATTTGATAGTTAGTGGACAATGCCATTGGCTACCAGCCTGACAACAACAGAAAACACCCAGATCTTTTTCATGACTCGGCTTCACTTAAAACTTAAAAGGAAATTGCATGGTGGGAATTCAAGTGTAGGTTTACTTAAAGTAAACAGGCACCCTTAAAGCAATTTCAGTCTGTATTAAGTCCATTGCGTTTTTTTTTTCTGTATTATTTTCTGTGACAGGCTTTTATTGGAATACATCCCTTGTTCAGCAATAAGGCCTCTGCATAGTACAAGAGGATATGGAGGTATTGGAGAAAGATTCGTTCTCTGTCACTTATATTAAGTGTTGTAAAAAGTTAAATAAGTGGAGCTGAATCTCAGCATCAGACTGTAGCTTGCATGAGAGGGGGGGGTGGGGGGGTGGCTTGGGAGGAGGGAGGGGGGGGAGAAAAAGTCACTGTATATGTGTGAAAAAGAAAAAGTGTATATCATGGCTAACGTTATTTATGGTGTGAAAAATAAAAAATATAAAAAAAATAAAGACTGTAGCTTGCAGTTGCTACTCTGCTCCATAGTCAGCAATGAACCAACATCCTAACATTTGCTTCCTTGTTAATAGCCAATGCTCCAGCAGTCAGCCTACAAAGGAAGAAAATGGAATAAAACAATAGCTGACAAAATCTAATATCTCACTTAGATGGCATGGATGTGACATGACTTAAAATCCCTTTTTAGTCATGGCACCATTTGTCAGTTTACTTCCTCCAACTTCACACCCAATCTTACTCAGCAGAGATACTTCCTTACAACTCCAAAGGTTTCTCTTCAATTCAAACTGCACCAACTTATTCCTTCATTCTCAAAATTTGTTTACATAACCGGTGTTGTCTGTAGGAGTTTGCCACGTATGCATGGGATTCCTCCGGGTGCTCCAGTTTCCTCCCACCCTGTAGAGCGTACAGGAGTTTAGGTTAATTGGATATTTGGGCTTGTGGGCCAGGAGAGCCTATTACCATGCTGTATGTCCAAACATTAAAAAAAAATTACAATTAAAAAAAATAATTTAAGTTTTAGAAGAGGCAAATGGTATTTTACATGGTAATAGTTAGAAAACGCTGGCTTATTTTGTGGTAATTTCCGGCACATCCTTCTCAGTATGCTGAAGGCTTGAAACTGGGTCATACATCTGCACAAGCCTCTACACAACTAATGAACAAATCCTTTCTTGTGCTTCCCACTGGACAAACTGGCTCTGGGAAGGATGAAGAGTAGAAAGGGGTGATGCCCAGAAATATCAAGCCACTTTAGTTGGTAGCTCATTCCACACCCTCACCACTCTGTATGTAAAGAAGTCCACCCTTATGTTCTCTTTGAATATTTCATCTTTTAGCCTTAACCCATGTTTTCTAGTTCTTGTCTCTCTTAACCTCAGTGTAAAAAGCCTACTCTAGGTACACCCCTTATAATTATCTATACCTCTTTCTTCAAAGCCCTAGGGAATAAAATCCTAACCTATTCAACCTTTCCTTTAATTAACTCTTCAAGTTCCAGCAGCATCCTTGTAAATATTTTCTGCAGTGGCAGGTCACTGCAGTACCTGCATGCCAATCCCAGTGTTTGAAAAGGGCAGATGCCCATCTGTACTTGGCCCTGGCTTCCTCCAGTTCCCTGATCTTTCTTTAACTGCTTGCCCCAGGCCTCTACTTTCATCTGGGGGATATTTCTGGGGGATGTTCAGCAATAAGGCCTCTGCGTAGTACAAGAGGATATGGAGGTATTGGAGAAAGATTAGTTCTCTGTCACTTATATTAAGTGTTGTAAAAAGTTAAATAAGTGGAGCTGAATCTCAGCATCAGACTGCAGCTCCATAGTCAGCAATGAACCAACATCCTAACATTTGCTTCCTTGATGCTGAGATTATTATCCAAACACTTCCTTGTTAGTCAGGAAGATGCAGCAGCGCCTAGACTTCTTAAGGAGTTTGAGAAGGGCAAAGGTATCAGTCTCCACTTGGCAGCATTTTACAGGAAAGTGTCATGTCTGGCTGCTTCATTGTATGGTACAGTAGCTATAAAGCATCATATTGGGTCAATACAAAAGATCATCAAAACGGCTGAGAAGATCACTGAAGTCCAGTGGCAGATTAACCATTAAGCTGATTAGGCTGAAACCTAGGGGTCCGGGGGGTAAGGGGACCTGAGCCCCTAGGCTTTAGCCTACACAGTAAAGGGTAGCCTGATCTCGGTTTATTCTTTCACATTTACTGCGTGGGTGAAGCCGGTGACTGTGGAATGTGGGCCAGAGTCGGCATCATGCCGTCCGTTGCTAGGGTGATATACAAGGTGGTTTCTTGGAGCTGGCCACGACACCATGAAGATTTGTGGCTTTTGTCCGGTCCTTCACCTTCCCTCCAAACTATTAGATTTGTACAGTCCAATTTGGTCGGAGAGACGTTAAAAATCCAATAGTTTGGTGGGAAGGTGGAGGATGATTGGGGCGTGGGGGTTGAATTGAAACAGCTCGCCCAGAGATGGAGGCAATTAAGTAATTAGTGCCACTGGGTGATTGACTCAGAGGCCACTTCACCACCAGCCCCACCAGGCTCCCACTAACTGCCTCTGGACACTTTAATTCAACCCACACTCCCCAACCCTCCACCTTCCCACCACCAAACTATTAGATCTTTGAAGTTCAATTTGGACGTTAAAAATCTAATAGTTTGGTGGTGGGAAGGTGGAGGATTGGGGATTGGGGGACAGGGCTGAATCCTGCCCATAATCTCCTGTACGCTGGATAACATCATAACAAGGAAGAGTTTAGGAGCCCGCAATGATGAGCATTATATGACCCAGGTCGGCGCTATTATTTAAGGTAATTGGCATCAGAATCACAAAGGGTCGCTAAGGATTTTATTTACCTCATGAGGCACTGTGATCCGCACCACACCACACTGCCTGAAAAAATGGGGTTCTTGGGCAACATTTCAAAGTGAATTGGATTATTTTGAGTGTCCCAAGGGCATGGTGGGGGAGGGAGCGAGGGGGGGGGGGAGAGACTGGAGGAGGGGGACAACCTATATTCTTTCCCTGAATTTCACCACTGACTTAGCCTTTGTTTTCCCACGAAGATAGGGGAAAATTCATTGCCTTTCAATGCAAACTGCAGTCACCTCGCCATTCCCCGAGAGCCTCTTATATCCCGGCGGTGTCCCAAATGAACATGCTTCATAAAATAACCTTGATCTTGCAAGTCTTCCAACTGAACAGAAATATATCTGTGCATTTTCAGTGTGGTATTTATGATTTAATAAATCTGCATCGATCAACTGAGAAGCTTTCAATCTTGTTGTCAAGGCACAAGCAAAAGCGGTCCCTGGACAGGGTGTTCTCTTTTAATTGATGTAATTAGAGGAAAGGCAAGGCTGGGGAACTATGCAGAGAAAGAAATATATGTTTAGTATGTAGCGGCAGCTACACTGATACTGAAAGAACACACAACCTGAGAACACACAAGGGTTGAGCTCAGTGAGCAGAAAACTGGTTTATTGCTGGCTGCTGGGCTGGACTTATACTCCCAGCCTGGACCTGCCTGAGAACTGCGCTGGGGGGGCGCCGATGTCACTCGGCGTCATGTGGTCCCCCAGCGTGGGCTTCTGAGCCCGGTGCTGAGAAGAAGGGGAAACCCCCGACGGCGCCATTTTGGCCGGCTGCCCTGCCACATGGATTACAAGCAGGGCCTGTTCACCTGCCTAGTGGCATGCCGCCACAAGTAATAGATTATATAAAAGTAGATTGTATCTTAGAAATTCGCCGATGCCTGATTTTTACCCAGCAGTTTTTCGTCTCCAGTTATTTCTCTGAACCTGAGCCGGAAGGCTCAGAGGATAAAATGCCAACATAACTGAACCAGTTACACAGGTGGTCATCAGTGTCAGAGCCTGGCACCAAGACACCCCACTACCAGCCCAACCTCTTTCCTCCTCATTCACCCCTCTCCACCGGGCTGTTGCTACTTGGCCCATCAATTCTATCCTGCCATTGCTGACCACAGCCCAAGTACATACCTGGCGAATAAATTTACAATATGTGAGGGGAGGGTATCACACCGGGATGGGGGAGCTTTACTAAAGCTCAGCCTAGGGGCTTGAGTGGTAGTTAATCTGCCACTACTGAGGTCTCCCTTTCATTTATTAATGACATTTTCCAGGAGTTTTGCTGAAATAGGGTGCAAACTTCTTTTCTTCCCGCAAGATGTGAGGTTGATGAACAGTATCCTGTAACTGTGTAAATCATTCATATATATATATAGATAGATAGATATATATAGATATAGATAGATATAGGTATAGATGTATATATATATATATATATATATACATTTATATATATTAAAAATATGTGCGTGCGTGCGTGCGTGCGTGCGTGCGTGTGTTTTATACACACACAGTAAAACACCTGGTATCCAGCACCTATGGGGATTGGTAGATGCCAGATAAGTGTATCTCTGGTTGCTTAAGGTTGTGTGTTGCGTGTTTGGCAAACTAACCACTTGGGGGTGTCAATTTTAAACTTTTGTATTTTTTACCTATTTATTTTCCACCATTTTTTTGGCCAGTTTTAGATAAAATTCTATCTTTGTGTTTATTATGAACTGTGTCTTGTGTCTGAACCATGGTCTTGAGAAACACTGTTTCGTTGGGTTGTATATGTACAGTCAAATGATAATGAACTTGAACTTGAACATCAACCCATGCCCTATCAACACCTTCATTTTATCCAGGACCTTGTCACTTCCAACAACAAAGATGAGGAGCTCAGCACAATTTTATCAACAAGAATAAGACCATTTGACCAGCAGCCAAGGCTGCTTTTTTCCTTTCACCTTAACCCAGCAGAACAAAGTTCCACAATTCTCTCCACTCCAGTCCAAATCATCACTCTCCATGGTTTATCTTCCCTCAGGCCTTCTTGGCCATGAACACTATCTCATGCTCTGTCAACCCCAATTTCATTTTAAGAGTCAAGATTCCTTTGTTGTCACGTACATCATACACAAAATTTGCTAATTTTTGTTTGGCAGAAAGGCACATAAAGAGGCGCCACTAGCCTGTACACGAAAGTGCTGGAGAAACTCAGCAGGTCATGCATCATCCATAGAGAGTAGGAGACAATCAACATTTCAAGCCTGAGCCCTTCAGGCGTGCCAAAAATCAGGACATGCCAAACATCCTCATAAATCTTCTTTGAAGCACCTCCAGCTTGACAGCATCTTTCCTGTAGTACGGTGACCAAACCTGAACACAATACTCCAAATGCAGCCTCACCAACATCTTATACATGTCTGACCAATATGTCCGACCAACTTTTAAGCTCAATCCTCAGAATTAGTCACAGACCAGCTAGAGATTCAGAGGCTGAAGGACTGACACCCAGGATGTGAGCTGCTGGAGACAGGCTAATGAGAACCAGGAGTGGGATTTGCGGGAATGCTGATAGCGTGCAGGTCTCCCACAGGGTCTCAAGTGTTAACAGATTTACTAATCGTATTGGCTGATCAGAACGGGGAACTCGGGTTCACCACCTTTCTGCTTATTCCTCGAAGAAAGGCTCAGGCCCAAAACGATGGCATTATATCTCTGCCTCCTATTGACGCTGAAAGATCGGCTGAGTTCCTACGGCATTTCATTGTGTTTTCACGGGACAGAATGCTGTGTGGGTGCAAAGTTTACGGGGAGCACAGTAGACAAATCCATAGACACTTAGTATCCCTGAAGAGATTTTCTTTTGCTTCTCTACCTCTTATTGGTGGGGGTGCCAGGCCCTACCATCTTATGAAGGTGTTGCCAGGGCTGCAAGGAGAGGTTGATCAGGCTAGGGCTTTATTCCTTAGAGTGTTCTTGGGGAGGCATTCAAAATCATGAGAGGAGTAGATCAGGTGAACACAGTCTTTTTCACAGCGTAGGGGAGCCAGAAACCAGAGGATTCACTTTTAAGATGAGTAGGGAGAGATTTAATAGGAACGTGAGGGGTAGCTTTTTTTACACAGAGGGTGGTGAGCGCATGGAATGGGTTGCAGGAGGAGGAGGTGGTTGAGGCAAGTACTATTACAATGTTAAAAAATAAATTGGATGGATACATAGATAGGATAGGCTTGGAGGGATTTGGGCCAAATGCAGGCAGGTGGGACTAGTGCCTATGGAACATTTTTGTCATTGTGTATGATTTGGCCCAAAGGGGATGGGGGTGTTCTTCCACTCTGGTGCCCTAGATCCCACAATTCTCATGGTCCGCTGATAAGCATAGCACCACCATCTTAGGCGCAGACATTCGTGGACTCACCAATGTTAGAATTAATTCCGCTGGTCCTTCTACAGGCTCTTAAAACCTGTATGGGGCTGTCAACTTAATGACCAGGCAGTTGGACCCCACGACTACCTTTCCAGATCACTACATCTCTTGGTATTACTTAGGTTTATTTTCTAATCAGCTATTCTCTTTCTAAACAGGAGCACAGTTAGCGGTTAGACTGTTACAGTGTTAGTGACTAGGGTTTGAATCCAGCGCTGACTGCAAGGAATCTGTTTCTCCCTATGTAGGCTTGGGTTTCCTTTCACCCTTCAAAACGTAAGGGGATTGTTGGTTAATTGGGTGTAACTGGGCTCGTGGGCTGAAAGGGCCTGTTTCCGCGCTGTATGTCTAAATTAAAAAAAAACAGCTACAAAACTTCAATAGAAACATTCATTTACTTTTGATTTTGCAAACTACCATTTCACCTAAAATTAGCCTATTTCTCCAAAGTCTTTGAATATTTTAAATTAATGTCCATCTCTCCAGAAATCCATGGTGAATCCTTGTTGAGTATTATCTCTTCCAACAACTATAAAACAGCTCTGATCAAAATCACTGTGATTTAAAGGAGATGATCCATCCTTTGCCACTCATCTCAACCTGACTGCAGTCTTTGGCACAGTTGGCCACAAGGCCTTTCCACAGTTCCTGTGTGACTCTGTTTCCCCAATTCAGCTGTTTAATTCACACTCTTTGGTTCTGTTCTTCTTCTTTGGCTTGGCTTCGCGGACGAAGATTTATGGAGGGGGTAAAAAGTCCACGTCAGCTGCAGGCTCGTTTGTGGCTGACAAGTCCGATGCGGGACAGGCAGACACGATTGCAGCGGTTGCAGGGGAAAATTGGTTGGTTGGGGTTGGGTGTTGGGTTTTTCCTCCTTTGCCTTTTGTCAGTGAGGTGGGCTCTGCGGTCTTTTTCAAAGGAGGTTGCTGCCCGCCAAACTGTGAGGCGCCAAGATGCACGGTTTGAGGCGTTATCAGCCCACTGGCGGTGGTCAATGTGGCAGGCACCAAGAGATTTCTTTAGGCAGTCCTTGTACCTTTTCTTTGGTGCACCTCTGTCACGGTGGCCAGTGGAGAGCTCGCCATATAACACGATCTTGGGAAGGCGATGGTCCTCCATTCTGGAGACGTGACCCATCCAGCGCAGCTGGATCTTCAGCAGCGTTGGCTCGATGCTGTTCATATCCATAATTAATTCTACATAAATCACAATTTTATTCTCAACTATATACAAGGGAAAATTTACTCTACAAACCAGTGGTTCTTTAAGTTGTAGGAATCTTCCCCCATCTTTGGGGTGCAGGAGTTAACCTGAATATCTTTGGGATAAGGGAGTTAACCAGCATGTCTTTGAAGGAATTAACCCATGTCCTTGGGATGTAGAAGTTAACTCATATCTTTTAGATTGAGGAATTCACATTCAAGTTTATTATCATCTAAATTTTTTAAATGTACAGGTACAACCGATGAAACAGCTTTCTCCAGTCCTCAGTGTAGAAACATGCAAACACACAATCAGAACTAACGCCCATACAAACAATACATATATACATATATATCAAAATAAATAAGTATTCTTTCATAAATAGTAGAGTCCTGGAGGATTATTGTGAGCAGTTCATTCAGTCATTCAGCATTCTCAATGCCCGTGGGAAGAAGCTGTTTCTCAGCCTGATGGATCTGGCTCTGATATTTCTGTATCTCTTTCCTGTCGGGAGTAGCTGAAAGATTCTGTGGGCAGGGTGGAAGGGGTCCTCAATGATTTTGCATGCCCTCTTCAGACAACGATCCTGGTAGATCATGTTAATTTTGCAGGGGGGGGAGGTGGGTGGGGAAGAAGGGGACGGGGAAGAAGACCTGTGGATTGACCTTCAATCTAGTTCTCTACAGCAAATATACCACACTGTGATGCTCCTCCAGCTCTCCACCCTCTTCCCTTGTAGCAGCAATAATTTACCCAGTTTACACACAATTAAACATTACACTTATTCGTTTCTTTCAGCACAAGATGTAGTCGGCCCTCCACTTTGACATAACTTTGCATTCTTCATCTCCCCAAATAACACCCAGCCAAACTCCTCTGACTTTGGAATTGGCTCTCACTGCCTCGTGGGTGATCCTGGCACTCTCACTCTCCTTTTGCATCTGAGATCCATCTCACGTATAAAGCCTGATTAAGTAACCCGCACAAGCGCACACTATAACTCCCGCGAGTACAGCGTTGTAAATCATTCAGCACGTACACTGCAGGTTGGAGCAATCTTATGTTTTCCCAAAGACGATCAACATAACTTGCCAGATATAGACCACTGATCCTGGACTCAGATTCACAAACTCACTGGGCAAGGTCAGTGTAGTGCCATATACTGCTGAACATCCAAGGTCCACCTTAACAGCACTATGCACGCCAAGGAGAACCATGGGCAAACTTTTGTTCCACATAGATGCATCGCCACCTGCTGTCAGTGCTGTTTTCAAATGGTGATGGAAACCCTCAAAGAGACCGTTGGCCTGCAGATGGTAAGCCACAGTGTGAATAGGGGTAGCACCCAAAAGATCAGTGAGAACAACGTGGAGTCGAAATGAGACTCTCGATCCATTTGTAAAAGTGACGGGAACACCGAAAGATGGAATCCAATGATCCACGAAAGCCTGAGCGACTGTCTCCGCAGAGATGCCTGTAGCAGGAATGACATTCTGCCACTTGATAATCTGGTCTTCACATGTGAATAGATAAGTATATTCCCGGTATGGCGGAAGCAGGCCTTCCAACTCCAGATGCACATGATGTAAAGGGGAATTTGGGACAACAAAATACCTCAGCTTGGATTTTGTGTGTCTGGAGACTTTGAGTGTCCTTGCCCATAATCCAACATCCTGTTTAATGTGATGCCAGGTAAAACATTCCAAAATCAGTTTGATTGATGCTCTTCTGCCAGGATGAGATAGATTATGAAGAGATTCAAAAATCTCTGGTCTCATTGCCGCCGACACAAAAGGCCTAGGTCTTCCTGTGGAAACTTTGCAGACCAATGTTTCACCCGATTCATCCAGGATCACATCTTCTAGATGAAGAATAGAGGTGATGTGGCAATAGAGGTTGAGATTGGGATCAGTTATGTTTATGAGCCATGGTGGTGAAATTGATGGCAGTAATGTATGTAAGGTGTCGAAGTTGCGCCTGGATAGGGCATCGACCATGGCATTTGTTTTCCCTCAGATGTGCCATATATCTGATGAAAATTGTAGGATGAAGTCCAAATCCTGAATTTATCGGGGTGTGTAGAGATGTGCGCTTGTACTCATGCATAAGAGGCAGGTGGTCTGTATAAATGGTGAAAGGACGGCCTTCCAATAAGAAGTGGAAATGTATCACTGCAAGGTGGATGGCCAAGACTTCTCAGCCAAACATACTATACTTTGCCTGGGCTGGTGACAGCTTGGCTGAAAAATAAAATGACAGAGTTTCCAATTACCCAAGGGCTCGTTGTTCTAACACTGCTCCCACAGGACTGACAGATGCTTCTGTGGTAAGAGAGAGCAAGTCGTTGGACCTTTGATGCAGAGGCATCATGCCATTCACAAACGCAGTCATTGAAAAGCACGAACGGCATCATCTCCTAAACTCAATTGTTTTTTTGGAAACGGACTTATCAGATCCTTTAAGTAGTTCAGTAAGGGGTAATAGGATTGGCAGGAAATGGCGGTAGAAATTCATCATCCCTAAAAAATAGTTGCAACTGGCCAAACGTAACTGCTGTAGGAAACTCTCGAATTTCTTGGACTTTCGATTCATCAGGCAAAATACCATGTGGTGTAACTCTATGCTCCAAACATATAAGATCAACAGCAGCAAAAACAGATTTACTGGGATTGATCACAATACCAAACTCATCAAGCCTCTGAAACAATGAGATAAGGCGGCTCTTATGCTCCTCTTCACCCACACCTGCGACCAGAATATTGTCGATATAAACAAACCCAAAAATGAAGCCAGCAAATACGTGGTTCATAAACTGCTGGAATGCCTGAGCTGCATTCCATAGACTGAATAGCATTTGCAGAAACTCAAACGTGCTAAAACGAGCTCCAATTCCATTTTCTTTGATTGCTAAGGTGCTGATGCTGTTTTTAATTGATAAGGTCCAGGTGCTTCATAAAGTGTAGTAAGCAGTTGTTCCAGTTCAGTCTTCCCCTGCTGACTAGGTGGAGTAGCGAATCCTTCTATCTTCATTGCTAAGGTCGTGGACATAACCAGGTTGGCATGATCTACTAACTACTTGAGGGTGAACGTTCAAAAATCACTCACCAAATATCCTTGAACTCGACGACGTAAACATTGGATGAACATATCGCTTCCAAAGATCCCCTTCAACGGAGCCTGTCCCAGCTATCCTGCACCATCTCTTCAGCAACTGTAATGGTTACCTATCACCTAGGGTTGTCATCAATTAGTAATTGGGCAATATGAGTCTCCTTAGATGGTTGTGTGCCACAAAATATCATCCTTAAGGCTGTCGTTATGGAAGACTATCCTCCAGATCAACTTAAACATCCTCCACTTCACAGGCAATCTACTCTGGAAGACACATAACAAGTAAACTAAATTTTACCTTCTGACTCATCACACTGAGGGCAGAGAAGCGTGCCTCAAGGATCATGAACCACGCTGGTGCAATATTAATAAAAAAGGATGGGTGAACCTCCAGCTTGACCTCCTCAACTGCTTCTGCAAGGGGTTTAACCTCATCATGACCATTGCAAGGGATTGCCCTCCAAATGAGTTATTCTGCCTGCCCACACAATATAAGCAGTGTCATGCTTGTTCAGACACTGACCCTAATCCTTATCATTATCCATATTAGACTAGAAGGTGCTGTGAACTTTCAGGGTCACCACTTGTAGTGGCAATAATTTACCCAGTTTACATAATTAAAGAATGCACTCACTCATTTCTTTCAGCACAAAATGGAGTCAACCCTCTATATTCCATTCAGACTGCGTTCTTCATCTCCCCAAACACCACCCAGCCAAATCCTTCCTTTTGTTTGGCTCACTGCCACACGGGTGATCGTGATGTTCTCACTCTCCTCCTCCTACGTTTGAGATCCATCCCACATATGCAACCTAGTTAACTAACCTGTGCATACCTACTATTACTCCTGCATGTCACCTTGGATATGTCATCAGTGGCGACTGACACCACTCCCGACGCAGCTAAGTTCGCTCCCTCGACACCCTCTCCATTCACTGAGTCAACCCCCCATTACCCTGTTTGTTGGTGTGCCCTCCCTCCCTTATCCACCTCTTGCAAATTCTCTACCCACTATGATGCAGCCGGCCAGGATTCTCTCTCTACAATTCCTATAGATAGTTGACAGGATGGTGGCTGGTACCCTTGCACAACTCAGCCTTCTCAGGAAGTGAAGATATGTTGTTGATTTATAGTGGAGGGTGGTCATTCCTGATCCTCCTGAAGTCCATGATCATCTCCTTCATCTTGTTCATGTTAAAACTCAAGTTGTTACTCTTGCACCATATCACGAGATTTTCCACCTCTTCTCTGTAATGCCATTCATTGTTGCTGATGAGGCCAATTATTGCTGTGTCATCTGAAAATTTGATGACACCTTTGGACCTGGATTTGGCATTGCAGCCGTGGGCCAGTGGTGCGCCAGTGTTCAGAATAATGGTGCTCGGCGTTCTGCTGGTGTCCTGGACAAATAGTGGACTTTCTGTAGATGTCCAGAATCCAGTTACAGAGAGGGATGTTGAGTCCCAGCGAGGTCAGCTTCTCCACCAGCCTCTGGGGAATGAGGCATCATTCTCTTTTTTTTTCCACACTTCCAAATCCAGTTTATGTATTACATCTAAAATTCCACATGCACGCAGCATTTAGGATCTCACAACATACATCTAGCACAGATGTTAGTGTTTAACAATCAAGATATAAACATGAGTGCCTGTCATTAACGTGCTTTTTTTTAAAAAATTTTTTATTTTTCACACCATAAATCACATTAGCCATGATATACACTATTTCTTTTTCACACATATACAGTGACTTTTTCTCCCCCCCCCCCCTCCTCCCAAGCCAGCCCCCACCCCCCCTCTCATCCATTTTAGGTATACAATCTAGGTTGCATTAAGCCAGTCAGACAATGTTGTCATTCAACAAAAATACACCAGAAATTCTACTGAGTCCATTCTTTTCTTTCCTTCTCCTTCCATCAACTTAGGTAATGTTTGTCCCCGGTAGGTTTTCGCTATTGTATTTAATGTAAGGCTCCTATACTTGTTCAAATATTTCAATATTATTTCTTAACCTATATGTTATTTTTTCTAATGGAATACATTTATTCATTTAAGTTTAGTAGTTTCTTCCTTTTAATTTGGTTATGTATTCCATTAATATTTAAAGTCATATAGTTCAGCGTAGCCCTTTTATATTTTGTTTATCTTCTCTTTCGGTTTTTCCATCATTACCTTTCCTCCTTTTCCATTTCTGTTTTCTTATTTTCAACTCTTTATAAGACAACATTCCTACAACATCCAACATTTTCCTTATTCTCCTATTTCTATCTTATTTATCCCCAATCTCCCCTTCCCCTCCTGAGTTGTCCTTTATCCCTTGTCGGACAACCATATCTCCCCTCTCCATTTGGATTTGCGAATCCACTCGCAAGCGTCAACTGATTTTGCAGTGACCGCTATTTCCCCCCACCCCGCCCCCCCCAGAAAAGATTTCACTTTTCATATGTCACAAAGGTCACTCTTTTAATTCCCTCCTTATTCTCTCTATTCCATTACCTTCCCTTATTAATTCTTGTCTATACTATCTATATTTTCCTCTAAGTACAGATACATTCACGTATGCACATTGTCTCTATTCACTCTTATACCTCTTTACCCGCATACATATCAATCGTGATCATTTTTACTCTCATTACCCGTCTTCATCCCTCAGTCTATTTTTGTCTTTACCCACATACATATCCATCGTGATCATTTTAACTCTCATTACCCGTCTTCCTCCCTCAGTCTATTTTTGTAATTGTTCTGCAAATTTTTGTGCTTCTTCTGGATCCGAGAATAGTCTGTTTTGTTGTCCTGGAATGAATATTTTCAATACCGCTGGATGCTTTAGTATAAATTTATACCCTTTCTTCCATAAAATCGCCTTTGCTGTATTGAACTCTTTTCTCTTCTTTAGGAGTTCAAAACTTATATCTGGATAAATGAAGATTTTTTGCCCTTTATACTCCAGTGGTTTGTTGCCCTCTCTTACTTTTTCCATTGTCTTCTCCAGTACCTTTTCTCTTGTAGTATATCTTAGGAATTTTACTACAATAGATCTTGGTTTTTGTTGTGGTTGTGGTTTAGAGGCCAATACTCTATGTGCCCTTTCTATTTCCATTTCTTGCTGTAGTTCTGGACATCCTAGGGTCTTAGGGATCCACTCTTTTATAAACTCCCTCATATTCTTGCCTTCTTCATCTTCCTTAAGGCCCACTATCTTTATGTTATTTCTTCTGTTATGGTTTTCCATTGTATCTATTTTTTGAGCTAGTAGTTCTTGTGTCTCTTTAGTTTTTTTATTAGATTCCTCCAATTTCTTTTTTAAGTCTTCTACCTCCATTTCTGCTGCTACTGCCCGCTCTTCCATCTTGTCCATTTTCTTTCCCATTTCTGTTAAGGTCATCTCTATTTTATTTATTTTCTCTTCTGTGTTGTTTATTCTTTTTCTTAAATCCTTAAATTCCTGTGTTTGCCATTCTTTAAATGACTCCATGTATCCTTTAATAAGAGAAAGTATATCCTTTATCTTGCCTTTCTTTTCTTCTTCTATTTCACTGTACTCTTCCTCTTCCTCTTCTTCTTCCTCTGGGTTGGCCATCTGTTGTTTCTTTGGTGCCCTTTCCTCCTCTTCTTTCTTGTTTCTATTGTCTTCTGTGGTCTCTTCTTGCTGCAGGTGTTCTGCAGCTGTCGTTGCCGGCTGTGGAGATCGACTCCCCAGCTGGTCCCCCCTCCCGTCGGTGTGTTTTTTTTCATTCGCATCGCGCATGCGCGAAGTATCGCGCATGCACGGTTGCGCACTTTTACTCGGCTCTGCGAGCCATTTTTGTAGTCCATTATTTACCGACCTGAGGGAGCGGGTTTCTCTCTCCGCAGCGGGCCTCTTTGGACAGGTAAGGCCTTCACCTTTTTCCTCCTTTGTCTTCTCTTCCTCTCTTCTTACCGTTGCTTTCGATTTTTCTTTTTTTGTCGCCATCTTCTTTCCACCTTTATACTCACTTTTCTGTAACTTTTATTTCTGTGCCTTTGTGTTTTCCTTTGTTTTTCCCGACTTTTCTGGAGAGGGCTGGAGTTCACCGTCCGGCCACTACTCCATCACGTGACTCCTCCCCGAGGCATCATTCTCCATGTGGGTCAGAATAGAATGGAGCGACAAGGCAATAATATCATTAGTGGAATGGTTTCGTCTGTAGGCGAATTGTAATGGGTCCGGTGGCTCTGGGGTGTGCACTTTTTGAAGCATTCCATCAAGGCATTTCATAGCCTGCACATCTTTGGGATGCGGGCATTAACCCCCGTATTTGGGATTTAAAAAAAAACATTTATATGTTTAAAAAAAATGTAGACATACAGCACTGTAACAGGCCAATTTGGTCATATGAGTCCGTGCTGCCCAATTTACACCCCATTAACCTACACCCCTGGTATGTTTTGAAGTGTGGGCAGAAACTGGAATCCCTTGAGAGACCCATGCAGACATGAGTAAAATGTAGAAGCTCTTTACAGATAGCGCAAATTTTGAACCCGGGTCCGGTCCCGATTGCAGGCGCTGTAAAGGCATTACGCTAACTGGTATGCCAACCATGCTGCCCTGTGCCACCCAGATGTGGGAGCTAATTATATGCTATAGAGACTCCAATAGCTCAGTGTCACGAGTTCAATCCTTGCTGGGGGCTTCATCCCTGTGAGGGGTATTGGACAAAGTGGCGACTGTCTGTCTTCTTTACGGTGGACAAAGTTAAAGAATTTCATGTATGTGACATTATAAATATAGTATCACGTGACAATAATGGAACCTCTACCTTTTGTATTATCTTTGAGATGTGGGAGCACCCGAAGGAAACCTTTGCAGTTATTGAGAAACTGTGCAAACTTCGCAGGGCAGCATGTGGTCCTGATTGAGCCCAGGTGTCAGGTGCGGCGAGCGAGCAGCTCTATTAGCCACACCATTATGTTGCCCTTGATTGATACAATTTTCCTTCTGCGCTAAAGTGTGAAGGTACCAAAGGGTCTCATTTTGAAAACCCAACTAAAAGCAATAAAACATAAAATTTTATTAAAAGCAGCATGTGAATTATTCCGTGGAATTCTTTACAGCTACCTCCATTATGGATGATCTGGAAATATTTCAATTTAAATTCCTCTTTCAGTCGTTCTGAGGCATCTCATTATTTCTGTGCTGCTCTAAGCCATGAAAATCTTATTTGTTCCAGCTGTACTTTCCTGGCAAAAAGAGATGGTCTCAGTCTTTTCAAATATTGATTAAATATATTGACAAGAAGGCGGTTTAAGAATTTATATATTGGAAACAAAAATGTAAAATTCTGTAAACACCAAAGTAAGGCTGGTGTATGGGTTGGCTGACAACAGTACAACCACAAATGTGGATTTACTTGAACTGTTGTTATTAGTTGACAAATTGAAATAGATTCAGGAGCAGAAAAGTTTTCCATGAAAAACTGAAACAAAAGCAGATATAGAATGAAGATAAAGAACGAAAGGGTATTGGTGTAAAGTAGCAATGCAAGTAGCAGCACCTCTATTTCCTCAGGAATTTGTCGAGGTTTGATCTGACACCAGAAACTCTGGCAAACTTCTGTAGAGGTGTAGTGGAAAGTGTGCTGACTGGCTGCATCATGGTTTGGCATGAGAACACCAAGACTCCTGAGCGTGAAGCCCTCCAAAAAGTAGTGGACGCAACCCAGGAGATCGCAGGCAAAACCCTCCCCACTATTGAGCACATCTACAGGGACCCTGCCATTGGAGAGCAGCAGTAATCATCAAAGACCTTCACCACACACTCTGTTCTCGCTGCTGCCGTCGGGAAAGAGGTCTAGGTGCCACAAGCCTCGCTCCACCAGGTTCAGGAACAGTTGCTACCCCTCCACCATCAGACTCTTCAATGACCAACTCAATCAGAGACGCATTTAAGGACTCTTACTTGTGCACTTTATTGATTTTCTTTTTGTTCTCTGCATTGCACAGTCAGTTTGTTTACAATTCTTTGTTTGATTATATATTTTACGCTGTGTACTGTCTATTTTTTGCGATACCAGTTAGTGGTAATCCTAGCGCGGAAAAAGAAATCTCAGAGTTGTATGCGATGAAATGTATGTACTCTGACAATAAATCAGAAATCTGAAACTATTTGCTTTCAATATGTCAGAATACCCAATTTTTGACTTAAAGAGCTTTACTAGCTGATATGTCTCTACTCCTAATATAAATACTGAAGGTTATACTATTAGTGTGGGCAATGTTCAGTCATGTGATCTCCAGCACAATGATGTGGCACCACAGAGGACTGATTACATCAATCATGTGCTGAGCTCCTTCTGGAGTCCTGCAAGGCTGGCAAAAAAAAAGCAGAATCAAGCCATTCAGCATTTTAAGTTACCCAACCATTCCGTGGTGACTAATTTACTATAATTTTCAACCCCATTCTCCTGCCTTCTCTGTATAACCCTTGATTCTCTTACATTTACTCAATAACCATAAGTATAAAGTAGCCAATGTGTCAGGTAATTGGGTCTAATGCTGGAAGATCAAAGCCACCATCTCCAGTCACAGGCCTTGTTTCCAGCCATCAACTCCTGTCCCTCGTTTGCCAACTGTTCATACTAGGCAAGGTTTCTAGAAACCTTGTTTGCATAACAGACGAGTCTTTAAATTAAATTTAGACCTATAGCATGGGAACAGGCCCTTTCAACCCACAAACCCATGCTGCCCAATTATACCCAACTGACCGACAACCCTGGTACATTTTGAACGGTGGGGGATAATTGGACGACCCAGAGGAAACCCATGCAGACACGGGGAGAATGTACAAACCTTACGGGATTGAAACCCCGGTCCCAGTCACTGGCGATGTAATAGCGTTGCTCTTACCACTATACTAACCGTGCCACCTTGGATTGCATGAAAACACCATCAATGACTCGAGTTATTTTCAAATTTAATAACAATATAAGCCTCAGCTCTTTGATAGCTGAAACTCTCACTCATTGTCTTGGTCACCTCTAGATATTTCCCAGTAGAGATGTCTATAACCAGAGGGCATAGGTATAGAGGGGATACAAGGATGTGTAACGACACTGATTTGCCACAGCTTACAAACAAATAAAGAATACACTCACTCATTCCTTTCAGCACGCCAAGTCCCCTTTCTTTTATCATTCACTAGACACAACATTACATTATTCAACTCCCCAAACACCACCTGGTTAAACTCCTCTGACCTTCTCATTGGCTCACTGCCACATGGGTGATCCTGATGCTCTCACTCTCTCTCTCCTGCACTGGAGATTCATTATCCGTATACTGATGCTTAACACACCCGCACATGCGCACTATCATCCCTGCGCGTCGCATCACTTACGTCATCAGAGGCGGCCGGCACTGCTCCCGACGCAGGTAAGTACACAACCATGATAGAAGAGCTTTATCACCAGACAGTAGCTGGAGTTTGGAATCTCTAAATAAGCACCTGATTCATCAAGGCATGGAAGGCTATGGACCTACCATTGATGAATGGTATTTGGTTTGAGGGAACAGTCTGCATGGACAAGAACTGTTTCTATGCTGTATGACTCTATGACTATAAACATGATTATACCCATGGATCCCTGGTCAGCCTCCTGAATTCTGGACCTCATAAATCCAGAGTCATGCAAAATGATATGAAAACTAATTCATTTGGGATTTATGTGTTTGAAAAAGAATAGGATGAGAGGTAAGAGAAGGGAGGGGGGAGTAGCATTACTGGTCAGAAATAGTATCATAACTCTAGAAAGGGAGAAGACTGTAGAAGGAGTGTCTGCTGAGTCAGTGTGGGTGGAAATCAGAAATAGGAAGGGAGGAATCACTGTGCTGGGAGTAATCTATATGCCCCCAAATAGCCCTTGGGACACAGAGGAACAGATAAGCAGGCAGATTTTGGAATGGTGCAGGAAATACAGGGCTGTTGTTATGAGAGACTTCAACTTCTCTAATATTGACTGGCACTTCCTGACTGCAAGAGGGATAGATGAGGCTGAATTTATCCCCCACCGTTCAAAATGTACCAGGGTTGTCGGTCAGTTGGGTATAATTGGGCAGCACGGGTTTGTGGGTTGAAAGGGCCTGTTCCCATGCTATAGGTCTAAATTTAATTTAAAGACTCGTCTGTTATGCAAACAAGGTTTCCAGTAACCTTGCCTAGTATGAACAGTTGGCAAACGAGGGACAGGAGTTGATGGCTGGAGATGGTGGCTTTGATCTTCCAGCATTAGGTGTGTTCAAGAAGGATTCCTGACACAGAGGAGAGGAGAGGCCATACTGGACGTGGTTCTGGGTAATGAACCTGGTCAGTTGGCAGACCTCTCGCTGGGAGAGCATTTTGGTGAGAGTGACCACAACTCCCTGAGCTTTAGCATAGCTATGAAAAAGGACAAAAGTAGACAAAATGGGAAAGTGCTTAATTGGGGAAGAGATTATTACAATGGGATGAGGTAGGAACTAGAGAAGGTAAATTGGAAACAGAAGTTTAAGGGTGAAAGCAAAGAGGTAATGTGGAGGAAGTTTGGGGACCATTTGTGCTGGGTTCAGGATACGTTTGTCCCATTGGGAGAAGGAAAAGATGGTAGGAAGAAGGATCCGTGGCTGACGAAACAGGTGAGGCAGCTAGTCAATAGGAAGAAGGAAGCATATATTAGATATAGGAGGCAGGAAGGGCTCATGAGAAGTACATGGTAGCCAGGAAAGAGTTTAAGAAAGTACTTAAGAGAGCTTGAAGGGGGCATGAGAAGACCTTGGCATGTAGGATTAAGGAGAACCCAAGGCATTCTATGCATATGTGAAGAACAGAAGGATGATGGGAATGAAGGTGGGACCTCTAAACGATAAAGGAGGCAACATGTGCCTGGAGGTGGAGGAGATTGGGGAGGCCCTAAATGAATACCTTACTTCAGTATTCACAAGAGAAAAGGACCTTAATCATGGTAAGGACAGAATAGAACAATCTTGTGTTCTGGACAATGTAGAGATTAAGGAAGAGGAAATGCTGGATCTTCTCAAAAACATCAAGATTGATAAGTCCCCAGGGCTGGATGCTATATACTCCAGGCTGCTGAGGGAAGCCATTAGCTGGTGCATGATGGCTATGATCTTTGAGTCCTTTTTAACTGCAGGAGAGGTGCCAGAGAATTGGTGAATAGAAAATGTGGTCCCCTTGCTTTAAAAAGGTAATAGGGAGAATCCTGGGAATTATGGAACATTGAGTCATACGTCACTGGTGTGCAAACTATTGTTGAGGATTCTTAAGGATAGGATCTATGAACATTTTGAGAAGTACAGTCAGCATGGATTTGTAAAGGGAAGATCGTACCTCATGAGCCTAACTGAGTTTTTTGAAGAGGTAGAAAAAGAAATTGGTGAGGATAAGGTGGTGGATATAGACTTTTATTAAGGGATTTGACAAAGTCCCCCATGAAAAGCTCATTCAGAAACTAATGACGCATGGGATCTATGGAAGTTTGGCTGTGTGGTATTAAATTGGCTTGCAATGAGAATGCAGAGAGTAGTAGTAGAAATAAAGTATTCTTCCTGGAGGTCTGTGGCCAGTAGTGTACTGCAAGGATCTGTTTTGGGACCCCTACTCTTTGTGATTTAAAAAAATGACCTAGATAAAGAGGGGGAAGAATGAGTCAGTAAGTTGTGGATGATCCAAAAGTTGGAGGAGTTGTGGATGGAGATGAAGGTTGTCGAAGGTTACAAGAGGATATAGAAAGGATGTAGATTTGGACAGAAAAATGGCAGTTGGAGTTCAATTCAGATAAGTGTGAGGAGATGCATTTTGGAAGGAAAAACTAAAAGGATGAGTACAGGGTTAATAGTCAGTTACTTAAGAGTGTGGATGAACAGAGGGACCTTGGGGTCCAAATCCATGCATCCCTCAAAGCTGTCAGACAGGTTGATAGGATAGATAAGAAGGCTTATGGGATGCTAGACTTCATTAATAGTGAGATTAAGTTCAAGAGTGGAGAGGTCATGTTGCAACTCTACAAATCTCTTGGTAGGACCACACTTAAGAGTATTGTGTTAAGTTCTGGTCATCTCATTACAGGAAGGATGTGGAAGCTATGGAGAGGGTGCAGAGGAGACTTACCAGGATTGGATAATAAGATTTATGAGGCAAAGTTAGCACAGCTGGGACCTTTTTCTTTGGAGCATAGAAGGATGAAAGGATACTTAATAGAGGTCGACAAGATTATGAGAGGCATAGATAGGGTGGACAGCCAATGCCTGTTTCCCAGGGCAGGAATAGCAAACACAAAAAGACATATGTACAAAGTGAAAGGAGGGAAGTTTAGGAGAGACATCAGTGGTACATTTTTTAATGTAGAGAGTTGTGGGTGCCTGGAATGCCTTGGCAGGGATGATGGTGGAGGCTGAAACATTAAAGGCATTGAAGAGACTCAAGCAGACATATGGATGGAAGAAAAATAGTGGGTTATGGGGTAGGGAGGGTTTGGTACTTTTTTTAAGGGAATATATGGGTTGGCACAACATTGAGGGCTGAAGGGCCTGTGTTCTATGTTCATTTATTCATTCATGAACCAGCTGCTGACTGGTTCCTGGACAAGCAGAATGAATAGCAACATTATCTGGAGTTGATAGCTCCACGGCCTATGACTCAGCATACCTTGAATGTCAAGGCCCGTGTTTATAAACAGGGAGGTCTGATCTTTCACATGAATACAGAAAATTGGAGGGAAGGGAGACTAATTATGGAAGCTGCCACCAGCTATCTAAAACGTTTCCTCGTGTTTCTCATATCCAGCAGAATAACATTATCGGACAGAAAGATGATTACATATTTTTTCAGGAATATTACGAGATGTAAAACTAATTATGAGATGACTGAATCTCCAAACAGGCTTAGCTCATCTGTTGCCAATGTTCTTCTCTTTAGGACCGGCTACTCCTCTCTTCTTCCAACCTGGCATCTTTTATAAACGTAAGCTCTTCTAAACTCTATGGCAGCATCATAGCTTCTACCGTGTTTACTGCACCCATCACCTCGAAGTTTCCTGACTTAAATTGGCTCCGGTCTAGTAATGTCTGTTAAAAATTATCATCTTTATTTCAAATCTATCAATGTCCTCATTATTCTCCAGCTTTGAAAAGTCCTCTGCTACAGAAAACTCCCATGTCTCTGCACACACTCCCCACGTGACCCCCCCCCCCCCCCCCCCACACCTCACCTGACCTCTGTTCTGGGATGCCTGATTTTCATCAGTCCGCATTAGGCGCCATGTTTTCACCTTCGGCCAAAGAGCCTATGGGTATTTACATTGTTCCTATGGCTTTTTCCTTCTGTGAGATCGTGTATAAAGGCTATCTCTTTGACCAAGCATTTGATCACCAACCCTGAGACTCCATTGTGAGATTTAGTGCCAATTTTCTCTTACAAAAAGTGCTTTGACATTTAAATTTTAAAATTTAGACATGCAGCATGGAAACAGGCCATTTCGGCCCATGAACCCATGATGCCCAATTTACACCTAATTAACCTACACCCCCGGTATATTTCGAAGGATGGGAGGAAACCGTAGCTCCTGAGGAAAATCTACGCAGATACGGGAGAATGTACAAACTCCTTACAGACAGTGTGGGTTTCCAACTCCGGTCCCAATTGCTGGTGTTCTAAAGGTGTTGCGCTGAACTCTGCGCCAACCATGCAGCCTCAGTTTGGAATAATTTGCGGCCTTAAAATCAATATATAAATACATGTTATTGCTAAACTGTCTCAGAGATGGTCAAAATGGCAGCAGTACTGCCGGTGCTGTGGTCCTGAATGGTGAGAATATTCAGCAGGTTGAGCAGCATCAGGTCAGTGGCTTAATTCAACTTCATCTTTCCTCATTGATTTTTGGGATGAAGTGTGGAATGGCTTAATTAAAATATACGCCACTGCCAATTCTCATATACTGTATATATACTAAAAATGCATGCAGTAGTCCATGTTGGGTCTCACCAAAGCTTTGTGAAACTGCAACAAAACTTCCTTTATTTTTTGTACTCTAGCTTATTTATATCCCATTTTCTTCTTAATTACTTGCTGTACATGGGTGTTAATTTTCAGGATTTTATCAGTTACATCACTAAAATCCTTTTATGGACTGGGTTCTACTTTCTTGCAATTCAGAAAACATCTTTTCTGTTTTAACTCCTGTGATTAACTGTATATTTTTCCACATTATGCTTTTCCATTTACTATGTTTCTCACCTAGTTTCTCATCATTAACATGACATTCAAACATTGCCCTCTGAGTTTTCATCCAAGTCATTAACATAATTTGTAGAGTGCTGAGGCTCCAGTCCTGAACTCTCAGGAAACCCACCAGCACCAGGCTACCAACATGAAACCAAATATCTCCCAAGGATCTCCCAGTGGGTAGCTACTTTAATTCCACCTCTCATTCCCATTGCCTTATGTACTGTCACATGGAAATTGGAGGAGCAATACATTATATTATGTCTTGAGAGTCATGAAATAGAAATATCAACCTCTCTAATTTCTGGTAACTCCCTTTCTCCTTTCTTTTTTTCTCCCCTCTTTGTTTTCCCTCATTCCTCTGACTCTTCCTTACCTTCTCTTTGCTTGCCTATCATCTACACCCTCCTTCCTCTAGCTCCTCACCTTCCTTCCTTCTTTCTATGAGCATCTTTCTCAGCCCATTGAACCCTTCCCCATCTTCTATTAGCTCCTTTCTTTTCTTTCCCCTTCCACCTGTGATCACCTGTGCTCCTCTCCCTATCCACTGTCCTGCCTTCTTATTTGGGCTTTTGCCTGATCTTGACATCCTCAATGAAGAGCTGAAGCCAAAGACATCGACTGCCCATCACTTTCCAGAGAAGCTGCATTACCTGCCGGAAACCTTCAGCTCTTTGGTTCCTCTCTCTAGTTCCTGCCCTTTACCCTATTCTCTCTCCATGTCTAAGCATTACTCCCAACCAATGAACATTTCTTTTGTAATCACCTTTTCTGTACAATTGTTACAAATCCACATTCATAATTCCCTGAAAGTGACCACATGGGTAGATAGAGGATAAAGAAGGCATGCTTGCCTTCATAGGGCAGAACATTGAATGTAAACATTGGGACATTATATCAAATTTTACACAACACTGGTTAGCTCAATCTGGTCATCAAATCTCATCTCATAGGAAGGATGAGATCACATTAGATAGGGTGTGAGGAGATTCACCGTGATGTTGCCCAGATTGGAAGACTTTATGAAGACTCACTAGGCAGGGTGGATTTGTTTTTCTGGGAGTGAAGAATATTAGAGGGGATCTGAGGGGTAGGTGTTTTTTTTTAGCTCAGAGTGATTGATATCTGGAACTTGCTGCCAAAAGAGATGGTGGAATCAAATACAAATACTTAAATAAAGGGGTGGAAGAATTGCATCTTAATGTGGGTAGATGGGATTACTGTAGATAGGCAAAGAGTTGGCATTTGTGCAGTGGGCTGAAGGGCCATTTCTGTGCTGTACAACCCCATGCATCATTGACCTACTTAAAATCCATTTTTAGAATCCAAGTGCACCAGAATCAAACATTCTCACCAATCCATCCTGTTAGTTATGTCTACAGATCTGTCAAACACAAAGTTCCTCTCACAAAACAATATCCATTCATTATGTTTCTCAAATTGGTCAGAAGTCAAGTCTTACCAAGAGGTTTCAGCAATTCCCTCACTAGAACATTGATCCTATTCTCCAATCACTCATTTCTATCAGTATTTGAATTGTTTCCAATCTATCAGGCCTGTTTCAGTGTAAGAAGATCATCATGAATGCATTCACTTGTAGTCATCTTGTTTTAAATCTTGGGATGCAGACAACAAGGTTCACAGGATTTGGTGATTTTTTTTTTAGTCTCTTTGATTTCTTCAGTGATGTATGTCCACTTGTCAAATACAACTGGAATAATCTCCGATGGACTTCCAGAAACTAGGAGAGATCAGGGATGGGGGTAAGGTAGCCAGGCAGCAATCCGAAGGGAGCAGCATTTGGCTTTGCGTGGAGGCAATTGAGTGACCAGTGAAGGTTTGTTTGAAGGGCCCAAAGGGGATTATAATGGTTTGAGGAGGAAGCTTTCCTTTTCCTGCACTTATCAAATGTTTTCCTCCAGTTTACGGAATGCCTGGTTTGGGACATCCATGTGGCCACTGATAGTTTAATCGACTAACAAAATATCAAGACCCCAGTGCAGATTATATGAGTTCAAAACCCATCAGGATTGAAATTGAAACAGATGTTTCCAGTTCCACATGTAGAGTAGTTCAGAATCAAATATTACATATTTACGGATTGTACCCCCACACTCACCTAGGACCCCATCAAAAATGCCACTGGGAGGAGTGGGTGGGTGAAAACTGTCCCATTTCACCCTCCATGAAAATGTGATTGAGTCTGCCTCTTTATGGTAGCTCTTTAGAAGAGTTGTTTATTCAATTATACACCTATCCTCCAGGCTTTTAATAATTGTCACAGAATTTACTTCCATCATCTTTTCTATCAGAACATTATCGATAGGAAGGAATCTATTTGAGCCTGTGGAAAATTTGACTGCTTTCACAGAGCAAGATCCCATATACGTCAATATAACCTGTTTTTCAAGTGTTGTGTGGAGAATAAAACTTGACCAGGGTAGTGGGAGTACAACCTTGCTCTGAAATTATGCTAAAAGACCCTTCACATTCAGCCGACAGGCTCCCAGTTTAGCATCTCATCCTAAAGCGGCATTGATAATAGAACAGTAGTCTCTCAGTTCTGCGCTGCAGAGTCAGCCAAGATTTTGTACATAAAATTCCTAGTGTGGGACCCGAATTCAGAAAGTTCTCACTTGATAACAGACTTGGCAATTGGCAGAGTATCTGGGCTACCAAATTTATATGGACCAAAAACATTGAATTTTTATTCAAACCTTATATTCTCAGCAATATTAAATCATACATAAACATGAAATCACAATTTTGCAGAAAGATACTTGAAATAAAAATGTAATGTTTTTTAGTGAATGATCTTGATGTTGTAAATGTGATTTTGGTGGCATTGATATTAATTCCATTTTGGGACTTGAAAATTGTTCTAAAAATACTTCTTAATTTTACAGCAGCATTTTTGCAGACAAATATAATGATAAGACACAAATTAACAGCATTGTTCCATTGGGCAAAATGTCCGAAAGCATTAATTTGTGGCATTTCCAGTAAAACTAGAGGTACTTTTCAGCAGATTCAGATCACTTAAATGTAAAGCCTGATCCACATCTTATTTTAGGAAACAGTTTGACCTTAGGGAATGAAATATTTGCAAAAAGAAAATAGATTGTCAACCGACCTTCTGTCAGTTGGCAGAAGTTCCACAGTGATCACGTCAAGGGAGTTCCATGCTGAAATAGTCAGTCCATTGTACAGGCACAACATTCCAATCATCATGGCTTCACTTGTCCCAAACCACAGGAAGAAGCAGCTGATCCCAGACAGAACCATGGAGCCACCTATGGGGATTGATAAGGCAATAAGATTCAAAATGAAGCGGGCACAGAAAATTCAGCAATATATATTATAATCAGAGAATAGAAGTACAGTAAAACCTCATTAGAATACGATAGTTGGGGTCCAAGATTTCATACCGCATTACAGCCAAGTCGCGGAATAGATGCAAATACGTCATGATACAGGAAGCAGGAAAACAGAATGCTGTGACTCAAACCCTATAATAAGACGTTTAAGACTTAAACTCCACATATTAACATGCACATCTTGTAAATGAGTCCTAAGAGTCCATTTCTGAGTTTGTGGCTGTTAGCCTGGCATCCTAAAATCAGTGTTTGGGGTCCACAGACACCCGCGCTATAAGCAATTGCGCGGATTAACGAATCACGTTCTAACGAGGTTTCCTTGTACTTGTAACATAATATACAAGGATGGAAGTGACTTTATGGGAACAATGTTCATCACAATGTGAGCTGCTCAAGCAAGAAAAGAGTAAAATTTGTATATCTTTATCTCCTATGGACGCTGTGAGACCTGCTGAGTTGCTCCAGCATTTTTGTTTCTTTCTCTACACCTCACTTTTCAGGTCCTCAAAGGTCCCAAAAAGCCTTATAATCAATTACAGTTTATTGATTTATAGTCATGATTATATAGGAAATGATGAAGTTAACAGAAGGATCCAACAAATTATGAGGCAACATGAAAGGTTCATCCTGCCAATAACACAGATATTTCGTCTTGATTTCATATGTGAGTTCCTAGATAACACATAGATGAAGGAAAAGGTTCTTTATTTTAAAGTTGATGTAAACTGTACCATGAGGCTGCAAGCCTCTATTACGGATCTTGCATATTGCAGTCTCCTGCTCTGTGTCAGCCCAAGTATAATCAAACAGGAACTATATCCTTAAGACCTTGCTAGTGGCCCTGCAAACCTGATCACTATCATTATATTTCCCTTTCTTACAACAAAAGTAGCTTACTTTTAACTAACATGTTTTCTTTGTGTAACTCTGCAATTTTAACTTTAACACCAAGAACTTACATTTTCGTTACTATTAACATTGTTAACATTTTTTAAACTTGTTTTGTGTGTTCACATTTACATACAGTAAAAAACTGAAGGGCAAATAAGATAGCATTACTTCATTGTGATAGTACAAATTCTATCACCAATGTGTATATGTACAGATTGTAGTGTTGGATGACTGTGATTGGCTGAGAGTGTAGCCACACCTACTGGCAAGTCTTAAAGGATTGCTCCTAGCCAGACCAAGTCATTCTGGACTGGTCGACCTACTTGTGATATGCTCCAGTCTTTTAGTTAATAAAAGCCTTGGATTGGATCAACAAGTCTGGTTTTTTCGACGCGCATTACATTCATTCTATAACTGGAGTCTTTAAATTTGCTCTATGAGTCTCTTAGGAGGATTGACATGTCTTGATGGTCTCCTGATTGATTGTCCTTGAATTTGAGTTGTTGCCTCAGACGATGTCTTCTCAGCTGTGTATTCAGGTTGTTCAACGGTATCCATCTTTCCATCTACTGTGGCTGGTCGCATTTGAAGATCTTGTCGATTTCTTCACAGAACAGCACCTTTATCTGTCTGAATGGTGTATGATCTTGGCTGGACATCACAAAAGATAGTTCCTTTCTGAGTCCATAAGTTTGTTTTGTATTTTAGCCTTACTTGGTCACCAGTGTAGAGTTCTGGTAGGATTTTTGTTCTTCTATCAAAGTAATACTTTTGCTTTTCTTTCTGTTGTTCTTTGAACTTCCTCAATTTCTCCCCCTCTTTGTTTTTTGGAGGTTCTCCTGAATGGGTAGGTTTGATCTTATCCTACGTCTCATAAGGAGTTGTGCTGGTGACATATCACACTCTAACGGCATTGTGCATTATGCTAGCATGCTCTGATAGAAGTCCATTCTACTGTCTTTTGCCTTGTACATCAATCTTTTCACTGTCTGTACTGATTTTTCCACTAGACCATTGGACTGCGGAAAATGAGGACTTGATGTGGTGTGTACTCTTTGGCAAACTGTCACAACTTTAAATTGCAAAACTGGGGTCCATTGTCTATGAAGACCTCACTTGCCATGCCATGTCTGGAGGATATGGCTTTCATACCTGTTATTACAGCATCTGCAAGTGGTGGTGTTCAGTCTACATACCTCTGGATACAGGGAGTCTGTGACTACAAGATAGTCCTTCCCTTGACATTTGAATAGGTCAGCGCCTACCATTTGGTAAGGTCTGTTTGGTGCTGGGTGTGGCTTTGGTGGTTCTGCAGGATTGCTTGCTTGATATTTCCGGCATATTGTACAGTTTGACACTTCATTGTTGATTCTTGGCCAGTACAATCACAACTTGTGCTCTTTTCTTACACTTTTCGATTCTGAGATGTTCTCCATGGATTCTTTTTAGCATCTCTTTTCTCAGACTCTTTGGGATAAGGATTTTATTTCCTTTGTAGATGATGTCTTCAACCACTGATAGTTCCGTCCTGCAGTTCCAGTACTCTGAAACGTCAGGTGAGCAGTCCTGCTTCATGTTGAGTCATCCATCCAAGATGTTTTTTCTCGTTTGTCTCAGTGTTTCATCTCTGTTTGTCTCTGACTTTATGAGCTCCATTTTTGAATCTGATATGGTCAGAGCACTTGTGATCATGTCCACGAAGGCATTTATGTCTTCATCCATTTTGCTGTTTGTGGGCTCCCTTGTGTCAACAGCTCTAGACAACATGTCTGCTGCATACATTAGTTTACCCAGAGTGTACACCACATTCAGTGTATAGTGTTATAGCCTAATCATCATTATTTGTATTCTAAGTGGACATTCATTTAATGGCTTTTGGAAGAATGCAATCAAGGGCTTACGGTCAGTCTCTACACTGTTTGCTTGTTCTGAAACAAACTGATGAAATCTTTCACAGGTGCATGTGACGCTGAGCAGCTCCTTTTCAAGTTGAGCGTATCTTGTCTCCGCATCTGTCATTGAGCTTGAAGCATATGCAATGGGTTGCCAGTCATCATATTTTTGAAGAAGAACTGCACTGAGCCCACTATGTGATGTGTCTGATGATATCTTGATGGGTTTCACTGGGTCGTAAAACATCAGAACTGGTTCGTCTGTGAGCAGTTTCTTTAGTTCCCTCCATGACTTTTCGTGTTCATGACTCCACTCCCATTCAATGTTCTTTTCTGTTCGTCTTCTCAATGGAGCCATCTTTTCTGAGAGGTTGGATAGGAATTTACCCATATGGTTGACCATCCATTAAACTTCTGTATGTCCTTTTTGCATTGTGGTTCCCAATGGCAGACACCTTTTTGGGATCTGGTCTGATGCCCACACTGCCAATAATATCTCCGACAAATGTTAGTTCTGTCACCCTGAGCTGGCATTTCTCTCTATTCAACTTTAAGTTTGCTTTCCTTGTTGCTTCCAACACTTTCCTTCGTTTCTCATCATGCTCCATTCACATGGTTCCCCATACTATGATGTCATCCATTGAGGTATCAACACCATTCAGGTGCTCATAGACCATATAGATAGTTTTGTGATACACTTCAGGAGTTGACGTAACCTTAGGAATCTGTATCAGCCAAATGGACTAATGAACGTGCACAGTCTTGAACTTGTTTCATCCAATTTCAACTGCCAAAATTCTGATGATGTATCTACCTTGGTGAAAAACTTTGCATTTGCAAACTGTGACATGATTTCTTCATGCGTCAGAAGCTTAAAGTGATATCTCTTTATTGCTCTGTTTAAATCTCTTGGATCCAGGCAAATTCTAAGCTTTCCATTCTTTTTGTCCACAATGTTGAGTGAACTCACCCACTCCATTGGCTCATCTATCTTCTGAATCATGTTCAGGCTTTCCATTCTGTCCACTCTGCCTTTAATGGTTTTTGAAGTGCAAATGGAACTTTTCTTCATGGATGTATTATCGGTGGCACATGTTTATCCACTCTGATCATGTGTTCTCCTGGAAGGCAGCCTAGATCCTGAAATAGGTAATTGTACTCTTTTGTGAGTTCATCATAGACTGTTTCTCCTTCGCTTTCCACAACAAGGACTCTTTTTACCAGGTTCAATTTCTCACAGACTTTTAAACCTAGTATAGCCTGTATACTCTTTGGTACCATGATAAATGCTAACATGTGCTCTTTGTCCTTGTGTTTCTCTTTGACCATGCATTCTCCTTGCATTGGTATATCGGTACCTGAATATCCTGTCACCTTCACTTTTGTTCCATACATCTTTGGTCTGGGTCTAATGTTCTTAAAATCATTCTCTGATATTACATTAATTTGTGTTCCAGTATACAACTTAACTGGAATGTAGATGTCATTCACTTTTAATCTCAACATCCAGTCTCTGTTTTCTTTCTGGCTTTCAGTCACAACATCTACATAGAATTCCTCTTTCTCCCTTTCATCTACTGCATGAACCTTACTTTGTTGCACTTGGTTCCTACAGCAACAGGCATAATGGTTGTTTTTGTTTCCAAAAAATGCATGTTTTACCATATGCTGGACACTTTTTTGGTAGGTGCTGTATATCGCATCGACCACATGGCTTTCATTTTTGTTCTCTGGTCCCGCCTCTCTTTCCACTTTGGCGCTTTTTTTGTTAAATGGATTATGTCTGTTCTTGCTCACTGTACCCCATGTTGTAGCTAGTTTCACTGAACAGCTCTTTTGCCTGTGTTTTAACAGTTTCTGTAGCCCAACAGAGTGCTATGGTTTTTTTTTTCCAGGTCTAGACTTTGCTCTCTTAGTAGTCTTTCCCTTAGACTGTTACCTGGAATATCACACACAAGTCTGTCTTTTAATCAGCGAGTCAGTCAGTCAAATGTGAAGTTATTATATACCTCCAGGGCTTCATCACCCTCGACATGTAAGAAAACTGATGCTCTCACTTTATCATTTTTCCCATCAGCTCTGACTGCCACTAAATACAATCCAAAATGTTGTTTGAATCTGTTCCAATTTTCAGCAATGTTACCTGTCAGCTGAAATTTCACTGGTGGGTGTAATCCTTCCATATTTCACATTGTTAGCTTCTCTTCACTGATTAATTGCTGACTTTAGATTTTCCTTTTAAAGTATTTCCTTTTAATTTCCTTGATCCCACTGCTGACACGATATTTCATCTTGTATTCCTATGTGTGAGTTCTTAGACAACACATGGATGAAGGAAAAGGTTCTTTAAAGTTGTTAACAGCACCAGGAGGAATGTCATGAAACAGCAAGCCTCCAGTCTCCTGCTCTGTGTCAGCCCCTGCTGGCAGCCAAGTATAATCAAACAGGAACTATATCCTTAAGATCTTGCTAGTGGCCCTGCAAACCTGATCACTATCATTACAAGAGGGGCATGGTAGTGGTTTAACTTCTCTGCTCTTTTTCAAAATAGCTATGTGGAATCAAATCAATCACCAGGGAAGGCAAATTGACCCCAATTTGAAAGGCAGGACCTTTGACAATTCACCAATCCTGATGTAATAGACTGCAGTGTCAATATGGAATTTATGACCAGCTCTCTGGTGTGGATATGGATACAGTGCATAACCTTCAGATAACAGATATGAATCTGCTATCAACAGGTGAGAACAGATGAGAGTACAATAAACATTTTATCAGCATGGCAAGCTAATGAAATGTGCCTTCAGAATGACACAGCCCAACATAAATAAAATATTCACAATTTGTCAGTTTTTTTTCCTGTAGTTATTTCATGTGACTCATGGACTTTCATCTACTCCTCACTAGTAAGCAATACATTCTCTGCCACAGTTGTCTAAGAGTTTGCTTAGACGAACACCCAGGACAGCTTCTGAATGGAGTATGAACCATAGACACAACCTCACTTTCTCTTATTTTTGTACTAATTTATTTATTTATTTTTAAATTTAATTTTATGGCAATATATGCTCTGCAGTACTGCTGAATGACAACAAATTTCATTATGTGAAACGGTGTTCGTTTCTACTGTTACTATTGTCACATGAAGCTCATAACATCTAACCCTGGGATTTATACTGGAGATCTACGGGGCTCTTATCATTGACTTACCAAGAAAGGAATATTGACTGGAACTCACTTGGTACTAGCAGTTGATAAGATTTTAGAGACTCAACTCAAAAAATGAGCACCCACACTGTAGGTCTTCAGCAGAGAGAAAATTGGAATAATTCAACTGACATCTGCCTCGCGATCTGACACACATTAAGAGTGAAGGATTTCTGTGGTTATCGTCAAGAAGTACTGGTGGTTGGCAGGGCCTGAGTTTCCACTGATCTTTTGTCCCAGTCATGTGGCAAAAAAAATGCAGATGGGAAAAGAGCAGCAGTTTCTCTTAATTTGCAGTGACCTTTCTTTCCATCAGACCAAGGGAGTTAACATCCAGTAGAACAACTACTCGGTTGATAGGTAATAACTAAGGTTCCCACCCTAATTAATCTTATCTTTTAAAGAATGATCAATTTCAGTTTCGGACATAAGCAACCTGAGGAGAGTGGTCAAGAACTATTTCAAGTTTCAGTTATAAAGAGTAGAAGAAGGGATGATATATGCTGAGGAGATAAAGCTATTAACTAAGCCTGGATGTTGTAGGTAGATATCATTGTGAATCTCGCGATGGGAACAGCAAGAAAATAGTTAGGATCTTGCTACAATGCATATTATTGAATTCACATGTAACCATAGAACATTACAACACCGAAACAGGCCCCTTTTAGTCTGTGCCAAACTATTTTTTTTTTTGCCTAGTCCCACTGACCTGAACCCAGTCCACAGCTCTTCATACCTCTCCCATCCATGTACCTGTCCAAGTTCTACTTAAATGTTAAAATTGAGCCTGCATTCACCATTTCAGCTGGCAGATCATTCCACCCCCACTACTCTCTGTGTGAAGAAGTTGCCCCTCATGTTCCCCCTAAATCTTTCCACTTCCACTCTTAACCCATGTCCTCTGGTTTGTATCTCATCTACTCTCAGCGGAAAAACCCCATCTACATTTACTCTGTCTACCCCCCTTATCATTTTAAATACCTTTAATAATGCTCCACGGAATAAAGCTCCAACCTGTTTTACCTTTCCCTGTAACTCAGTTCCTGAAGTTCAGGCAACATCCTAGTAAATCCCAACCCCTATACTCAACACTTTGATTTATGAAGGCCAAAATGCCAAAAGCTTTTTTTAACAAACCTATCCACAAATGAGGCCACTTTCAAGGAATTATGTATCTGTATTCTCAGATTCCTCTGTTCTACTGCACTCCTCATTCAGTATACTTTCTGCCCTCTGAGTGAAAAGGTCTCTTTTAAATCTTTCCCCTCTCACCTTAAATCCATGACCTCTAGTTTTGGACTCCCCTACCCTGGGAAAAAGATGATAACTTCTTACCTTATCTATGGCCCTCATAATTTTATATAACTCTATAAAGTCCACCTCTCCTTCCTATGCTTGAGGGATAAATGTCCCAGCCTTTCCAAGCTCACCAGTGAATCTGTTCTGTACCCTTTCTGGCTTCATGATATCTCTCTTATAGTTAGGTGACCAGAACTGTGCAAAATATTGCAGGTGTGGTCTCTCCAGAATTTGTAAATTTAGATATTTTTAACAATTATAAAATTCTATTAAATATTGTCTTTTGTCATCCAGAGCAAGTCAAGATTAAAAAAAGCTCAATTCAAATGCTGTGAATGAATTGAGGACTGAATGGCCTACTCCTGTCCCTATTCTCTCAAACAAATAATAAGTACCAGTAGTAAATGGATTATTGTAACATCCATTAAAATTCAAATTAAATATCTGATCTTCTTGATGTCTAAATTCCAATGTTTAAGGGTTAGTACAGCTACTTTCAATAAAAAGATAAAATAGTGGTCCATTCAAGATAGTTACATTTTAAAAGATTGATGGAAAATAATTAAGCATGTTGTCTAATTTCATATATATGTTTATATTATGCATTGTTAAACAATCTAAATTTCATTGGGCACAAACTATTAAATGGTTCTCTTTGCATTATTCATCACACATTATTGTGCTCAGAAATACCAACTATTGGCACTTACCAATGTGTCTTTTTTAATTTTAATTCTTATTTAATTTTTAATAATAATTTAATTTTAAAAAATTTAAAATATTTTTTATTTTAAAAATATTAGACGTACAACATGGTTACAGGTCATTTTGGACCACGAATCTATGCCACCCAATTTACACCCAATTAACCTACGCCCTCCGGTACATTTTTTAAACTAGTCACATTACTAATGTCAGCTATATCTGAGTAGGACACTAACTGTACTAGGAAGGATGGCAGGAATGCAAATGCTGATGTTATGAAAGGATCTGAGTTTCAGAAAATTGGTCGCTAACTTTTGAATGTATTAATCATAGAAAATGGTAAGAGAGTCATAATGAATTGGATGATTTCAAAATATTAATGGGATTTGGATGAAATGAACAAGAGTAAATTGCCCTTGGTCACATTCCACTGTGAAATTGTAACTTCATACTATTACAAGCTCCCGTTTTATTTAGTGTGAGTATCACTTAAAGGGCTAGCACAGGCTGCAACTATTCACAGCTATGGAGAAACTGTGTGGCAACTAGTACAGACTGGAGCCAAATTCACTACTTTAGAGAGGAGAAGGTGCGTGTGTGTGTGTGTGTGTGTGTGTGTGTGTGTGTGTGTGTGTGTGTGTGTGTGTGTGTGTGTGTGTGTGTGTGTGTGTGTGTGTGTGTGTGTGTGTGTGTGTGTCCTCACTGTGGCTTCATTTCTGTGAGGCGCACTGGACAAAGTGAAAGAATTTCATGTATGTTACATTCTTAGTATAGCATTATGTGACAATAATAGAACCTTTATCTTTGTGGTTTTTTTTCCAAGGACACAGGTGGTGAGAGAGTCATGTGGGTGAAACACTGAAGAAACAGGATATTATTCACCAGCCATCTCATGGAACACTGAGATAAAGTGACTCTGTATGATATAGACTATTCGGCTGATTCTTCCTGTCAGGGGAATTATTGAACCTCACTGTGACCAAAGGAAAGGTCACTGTGATTGACCCGTACCTGGGTTTTGGATGCATCATGGAAGTTACTCATTTAATTTCCTCTATCCAAGGAAAAGGGAGTTGTGACAACCGTTTGTATGTAAGGATTTTTTTTCTGGAAGAAACTCAACAAGGATTTGTGAGTTTTCAGCAGTCTGGTCACTCAGTCTCTCCCACTTCCTTCATGATTACTTCTGTGCATCAGTTTAAAAGCCTAAATTTTGACAAGGGATTTCTAAGATTGAACTTTGGAATGACTTCGTAGAATTGAGCCTAAGCTCATACACACACATACACACATATTCAAGCATAGTTGGGGTTGATTTGATTAATATGCTATATTACTATTAGTTATTAATAAAAATATTGTTTTAAAATAAACAAATGTAACCTTGCCTTGGTCAATTTCTATTGCTGCTGGTCTGTGACATAACAATACTATTTTATGGATTTTTTTTCTCCAAAATTTAAAACCTTCAAGTATTTCTTCAAGAAAAATCATTCAATTGGATGATTAATTCATTGCTAACTTACTTATCGTGCTTCATGTTGAGGTTCATCAAAACATTGGCAAATTTATTTTTGGTTCGTGTTTCCACTTGGAGGTAAACTATTTAAAAGTCTATAGCTTTCTCAAAATAACCTGTAAGTCTTTGGGAAATAGAATCATAATAATGTGGCTCAGGAGATTATTGCAAATAAGGCAAATTGTTAACAAACTGGTTTCCAAATTACCAGGATGTTAACTTTTTGGGAACTAATGTAAATTAATTGACAGTAAAAATGATCTTGCCCAACAAAGTTTGGACATGAATTGTGAAAGGTAAATACATGAATACATGTTGGATTACTGACCATTCAATGGGATAAAATAGTGCATGCTGAGCTAAGACATGTTCTCTCCTAGTCTCTGTCCAGCAACCTCACACAGTTCCTGGGATGTTTTCCTTTTGCAAGAAATTCATCAACCAAGGTCAAGAGGTAGCTGACAAAATTGCAAATTCATCTTACTTGTGGCCTATAAAAGCTCCCAGAGCATCTCACTCCCCAGTAGTACAAGGAAAACTATCTCTGAAAATCAATGAAAATATCCCTGCCCACAAGTTAAAAATTAGATGATACTCCCAAACCAACTCCTTTGAAATTCCTAGCATTTCATTAGTTGAAACCAAGAAAACATATAAAAACAGGAAAAAATCCAGTTAACTCGAATGTCAACAATTTTCTGTCCTGACTACCTGATAATATCCCACTGGACTCTAAGTAGGTGATTGGGGAAGGAGGGAAATCATAAAAAAGATTAACACTGCCCTGACCAGTATAACTCTCTAAGGATGGTTTTAGACAAATGTACCAATATAAATCTGTGCTTATTTTGCTCTTTCCCATTATTGTTCATTTTAAAATATTTTAATTTCTTCAATACAGCATGGTGGGACGCCTTTCCAGCCCATGAAACCAGTGACACCCAATTTCATCCAAGAAAGCTACTAACCTTTATGTTTTGGAGGGTGGAAAGAAACTGGAGCACCCAGTGAAAACCCATGCAGGTCATGGGGAGAACTTACAAACTTCTTACAGACTTATATGATACTTTGAGGAATGGCTCAGGCCTGAAATGTTGGAAATATCCCTTTACCTCCTATGGACACTGCACAACTGGCTGAGATCCTCCAGCATTTCTCTGTTTTGACTACAATCACAGCATCTGCAGACTTTTGAGCTTTCCTTCTTACAGACAGAGTCGGATGGATTCAATTCAGGGCCGATGCCATTGTAATAACATTGGGCTAACTTCTATGTTAACCGCACCACGAATGTTTAATAACTTCCCTGAGTATCAGAATAAATTACAGTAAAATCCTTAGGATTTGACAACTACCGGAATTGGTAGATACTGGATAAATGAATTTCCTGGTTGCTTGACACTGAATTTTATATAAATGGAGAACTTCCGTATTTTTTATCCATTTATTTTCCGAGATTTCTTTTTGCTGGTTTCTTGAGGCTGCTTGCTTGAATTCCAAAATACGAGGATTTTACTGCATCGATCAAACTTGCTGCTTACCTGTTTAATTTGTTCCAGGGCCAAATTAAGAACAATTACCAAGCAAAGGAATCATTAACATCAAACTAGAATAACTTCTATGTGATTACAGATACAATGTTAATCAAAAGATTTATAACAAATATGTATATTAAACTGCAAGAAAAGGAGAATGAGGAAACAAATGGTAAAACTAAACAAAAATGGGAACAAGATTTAAATATAAAGATAAAAAAGGAAACATGGGAGAAATTATGTTCTGGAACGATGAGAAATACAATAAATACGAGGCTACGTATGATACAATATAATTGGTTACACAGACTATACATTACACCGCAAAAGTTAAATAAATGGGACCCAACAGTATCTGATAGATGTTTTCAATGTAAAAAAGAAATGGGAACAACAATTCATGCAATCTGGACATGTGAGAGAGTAGAAAAATTTTGGGATGATCTCAATCAGATATTAACTAAAATAACAGAAAACAATATACCAAAGAATCCAGAGATCTTTCTCCTAAGTAACATAAAAAACAAAGAATTTGGAATTGATTTGGAGGATGCACAAAAAAGATTTGTTAAGATAGACCTAGCCGTAGCAAAAAAATGTATTATGTCAACCTGGAAATTGGAAGATAATTTGAAAATACAACAATGGTATATAGAAATGAATAAATGTATTCCATTAGAAAAAATAACATATAGTTTAAGAAATAATATTGAAATATTCGAACAAGTATGGGAGCCTTACATTAAATACAATAGCGAAAACCTACCGGGGACAAACATTACCTAAGTTGATGGAAGGAGAAGGAAAGAAAAGAATGGACTCAGTAGAATTTCTGGTGTATTTTTGTTGAATGACAACATTGTCTGACTGGTTTAATGCAACCTAGATTGTATACCTAAAATGGATGAGAGGGGGGGGTGGGGGGTGGCTTGGGAGGAGGGAGGGGGGGGGAGAAAAAGTCACTGTATATGTGTGAAAAAGAAAAAGTGTATATCATGGCTAATGTGATTTATGGTGTGAAAAATAAAAAATTAAAAAAAAACTAAAAAAAAACTAGAATAACTTCTATTCTTAACATTACATTAATTGAGGTGCATTTAAAAATGGGAAACTATCAAATGGTCAAGGAGGTCCCAATCTGCTACATGTTGGAAAAATCAAAGGGAATTTTTACCTAACATTGTCAGGCGTCCAATCCTGTCCATGAGCAACGCAGACACAATGTTGCCTGGCAACACTGCTAGTGTTCCTAGGAAGTTGACAAAATAAATCCAGTAGGCACTGTAGTCTTCGTCAAAGTTAATCTGACAGCCTTTCTTATTATGTAGAAATGTGGAATTGATAAATTGACAATCAATGAATTTAGACTCTTCGAGATCTAAGGAAAATAAAGAAATGCATAGAGATTTTACAATTGGCACTGATTCAAAGATGAAATTATTAATTAAATAACTTAATGGTTGGTATTTCCACCTTATTATTCCTCATTATCATTGTCTGTTTAAACTGCTGCCAAGAAAAATTAAAAGAGTATTGGGACAGAGAGCAAGGCTGGAAAACTATGCAGTTAATTATGAAAATATTTCCTCTGTAGGCAACATTCAAGTTTATGTTTCACAAGGCGTTCTCTTTAGTTTAAATGAATGGCAGTGCTTTATTCCCTTAGGTTGGAGATGTGGAGTGAAATAATTCTGATGGATCCAAAAATATATAATTCCATTGTTAGTTACTTTAAGGAATATGTGTGAAAATGTGTTTAGTCTTTGTTAAATTAGCAGGCAATGCAATTTCCCCACTGACAATGTGTCAAGGGATAAATTTTAAATTCAGATGTGGGAATCCTCTCACCTCTTACCAACATACCATATGATTTGATTTCCACAAGCTTTCACTCCGTGCCATCAGAATAGGTATAGCTTACTAATCATTTCACGCTTAGGAATGGCTGAGCTATGAAAATATTGGTGATGTTGGAAACAGGAACTAATTATATTCAAATTCTTAACTTGCAGTGAAACGTGAGTGTTCTAAAAACTCCTCTAGTTCCATCAGTTAGTTGCTATTTATCCAGGTGCAAGAGTTGGTGCCATTTCTGTGGGTTTTCAGGCTATAATATAACATATAAAGCCTCTGGCTGCCAGCTACAAATGGGTAAGTGGGCTGGAGTTTCAAAGAAGCAGTGCTGGAGTGGTAGCTGTAAAATGGGTGAGAGGAGCCTAGCTGTCATTCAGAAGGGTTACGTGAGCCATGCACTGAGGGTCCAGACCAGGTCTATCAGTGGACAAGGACAATTCACAGAGCAATGCTTTCTCTCATGGGCTCTGTGGCTGGAGTTCAAGTTCAAGTTTATTGATAATGTTTGTTTTGCAAGCAATCCATCTATTCAAACTATATATAGTACAGCAGTAAAAACACAGCACAGAGTGCAGAATTACAGAGAGAGATCAGTTAAAACAGAACAGAGGCATCAATATTTTACAAGTGCAAGGTTTGTTCAGACAGGAAAGAAATCTGGAGTTACATAATTTCTCACATGTGAACCTTCTTCCTGATAGGAGGAGGGTGAAGACAGTGTGGCTGTGGGAGTGGGGGGGTGGGGGGGGCGGTGGGGTGGGGGATGAGACTTTTAATATGTTGGCTGCTTTTCAGAAGCAGTGGGAAGTATCGATGGAGGCTGTACACTGGCAATGCCATTGAAGGACAGCTTGATCCTACCTTACACAAGATAATGTGTTGTCAAATATGTCAAGATCAGTGTTTAGTGGACATGGCCATGGTTCAAGTGATAAGGTAGCAACTTCAGGAAATCAGGGTGGATCTTCTCTGTCCACCCCATAGTCTAAGTTATTATTGACAAATTTACCTGTATTATAGAAAAGGGTTTCTGTAAATGTGCAGTTCTTAAAATAAGTAGACAACGATGTGACATCTTCAAAATAACAGTTCTTAAAGAGGGAATCCTCAAACGTTACTGCTTTAAACTTCATGATGGTGAACCTATTAAAAAAGAAAACACAATTTTGTGCTTTTGAGTTCTGGCAGGAGAGTAGGGTGGATGCAAATGATCAGATCAGTCATGATATCATGGAATGGCACGGCAGTTTCAATGGGCTATGTGGCCCATCCCTGATCCTCATTCTCATGTTTATAGCTTTTGCTGAGTGTGAAACAAATCTGTCCCATCTTATCAGGTATCTCCTGTCCATACAAACAAGCTGAGCCTCTTTTCAGAGATTCATATCCTTTCCAGACCCCTCTTTATAACTTTTTTTTAGACATACAGAATAGTAACAGAACTTTTCAGCCCATGAGCCCGTGCCACCCAATTACACCCAATTAACTTACACCTCTGGTACATTTTGAATGGTGGGAGGAAACTGGGCTCCCCCTGGAAAAACCTATGGAGACATTGGGAGAACATGAAAACTCCTTACAGACAACGCAGGAATTGAACCCTGGTCCTCTAAGTTAGCCACGCCACTCCTTTTTTGAAGTTGTACTCTCACCAATCTCGAAAACCACATTCAAATGCGTTTTTAGCAACAGTGCATTCACCAGTATATTCCCACACCTCCCTGTCATCTTCACGTGAGTAAACTAACCTCTCCAAAAATGAAGCAAAGGGCTGACATTCTCAACAGTTTCTCCAGTATGTGTTTTCTTTTTTTGCATGCATTGAGATGAATAACCTAATCATTCCTAACCTGTCTCTGATGTACTCTCCATTAGTGTGGATCTGGTTTTCCAGTGTAAAGTTGAACACAAAATCTTCAACTCTTTCTCCATAAAACCTTTTCACCCGGGATGCATACTCATCAGCCTGAAGGTGTTTGATAACATCAGGGAACCAGACAGAGAGACCATAGTAACTGAAAAATAACAGAGTGAATCAAGAAACTTATGTCTGTCAGAAGACATACTGTATAAATATGAACAGAAGGATGTTGTTTTCACATCAACTGATGCACAGGAAGCAATTTTCTCCAAACTCTTTGCTGTTTATGCAATTAAATCTGTTTAGTAATGCTTGAGAGAAAATAATGGAATGCATGATGTGATAATACACATAATGGACGGTTTCATAATTGATTAATTAACCGACTACTGTGAGCTGCAGGAAGGAATAACTGGGCTTAAAATATGCCAGCACTGGTTTCTTTCCAAGGTTATGGCATTTTTAAGAAAAGTGTAAATGCTCTTTTTTGATGAAAATATGTCCCCCTTCCTCACTCCCTCTCCCTCCTACCCGCTGCAAATTCAGACAGTACTTTAAGGCCTCATCCAATTTGCTCAGAGAGGAAAAAGTGCCTAATTGCTGTGGAATAAAGATGCATCAATTTCAACTCAGCACAGCAGTGCACTTCACCTCTCTTGGGACGCATATGCCAAATGTCCTGCATGGGTCATTAGGCACCATACAGCAGCTGGAATCCAGACTGATCAGTCCAAGAGCAGCATATCCAATTAACGTTCTCTTCATTTCAGTCAACCTCGACTGGGGAGCAGGCCTGGGCAAAAAGCTTCTCACCCTAGCGTAGTGCCTGTATTTACTAAGTTTCCACTAATATTTTCTAATGTTAATCATTATAGATACTAATTGATTTGGCTACAGACATGCATCAAGATTTTTCCCAGAGGTTTCTTCACCAAACCAAATCAAACCAAACACAACCTGACATATTTTTGATGCTTGACTTGACTTAAGCCTGTCACACATAATCATGTCTTGTCAGGGTAAGGTGCCCTATTATAGAGTCATAATGTTTTAAAGTACTGAAATAGGCCCTTCAGCCCAATTTGTCCATGCCAACCAAAACGACTACCTAAGCTTTCCCCATTTTCCTGTGTTTGACCTCAAGTTCAAGTTCAAATCTATTGTCTGAGTATATACATGACATCACACACAACACTGAGATTTTTTTTCCTGGGGGCCAGGGAGTATTTCTACTTGTCGGTAAAGACTGTACTCAATAAAAGATAAGCACACAAAAGAGAGAAATGTAAACAAAGAAAGAAAAGTAAACAAACTGACTGTGCAGCACAGAAAATAAATGTTCAATAATAAAAAATGTGCAAAGTAAGTGTTTTTAAATAAGTCTCTGATTGAGTTTGTTCTTTAGGAGTCTGATAGTGGAGGGAGCAACTGTTCCTGAACTTTATGGAGTCTTGTGGCACCTCAACCTTTCTCGTGATGGCAGTAGTGAGAACAGAGCATGTCCTCAGCTTGATGATTGCTGCTTCTCTCCAATGGCAGCATTCCATGTAGATGTTCTCAATGGTGGGGCGAGTTTTACCTGTGATGTACTTGGCTGCGTCCGCTACTTTTTGCAGGGTTTTCCACTCAGAGATGTCAGTGCCCTATGCCAGGCCGTGATGCAGCTGGTCAGTACACTTTCCACTACAATTCTGTAGGTTTGTCAGGCTTTCCAATGTCATGCTGAACCTCCATAAACGCCAGAGGAAGTTGAGGCGCTGACATGCTTTCTTCACAATGACATTAGTATGAAGGGTCCAGGAAAGGTCCTCTGAAATCATGACTACCATGAATTTCAATTTGCTCACCCTCTCCACCTCTGATCCCTCGATGATCACTGGATCGTAGACCTCTAGTTTTCCCTTCCTAATGTCTACAATCAGCTCCTTGGTTGAGGTAGCATTGAGTGAGTTGTTGTTGCTAGTAGACATTCAGCCAAGTTTTCAATCTCCTTTCTGTATGCTGACTCATCAGCCCTTTTTATACAACCTTGTAAATAGTTTCTATCCATAGATATCCAAACGCCTTTTATTCGTTGCTATTATTCTTGCCTCTAGCCCTTCCCCTGGCAGCTCATTCTAAATGCTCACCATCTTTTGTGTGAAAAAAAGAGCTCCTCAGGTCTTTTTAAATCAATTGTCTCTCCCCTTAAATCGGTGGCCCTTAATTTTAGATTCTGAGACACTGAGAAAAATACTAGGACTTGTAACTTAATTTATGTCTTTCATGATTTTACAAATTTCACTAAAGTCCCCCTTTAGCCTCCTTCACTGCAGGGAGAACAGTCCCAGCCTTTCTACATCTCCTTTCCGGTCCCTATAGCATTCTCATGAATAATTTTTGTATCCTTTTCAGCTGAACGACATCCTTCATATAGTTGGCCTCCTTCTATACTTAATTATTGATCTATCTACCTTGTTTTTCCTGTACAGATGTAGTCATCATACTTCTGGCCAGGAAACATCTGCTCATTGAGGCAAGTAAGTTTATATTAGACAGTTTACGTTTAATGGATTTTGACCACAGGAAGTCTTACCCAAATGATAAGGTTGTCCAAACTATAATCAGAAGAATGGTGTTTCGTTTGACAGGATAGTCTAAACATCTCATGAATGTCAACCAAATCTGTGAAAAAAAACAAGCCAACATCATAAAACTCAGGAGTTATTTGATTATATTATCATTATATCATCAGCTGTGCCGCTAATACAGGAAGCAAAAAGAGCTGCCGGTGAGGATTGGGAGTTAACTATTTTCAGATATGAAGTGGGAGTTGTGATTGCTGAATTGACTCATTCACTTCAGGTAAATTGCTGGGACCAGGGCAGCTCACTCATTTGAACAAATCTAGGTATCAGACCACTTGCCTCACTGGCACCCCAAACCGAGCTCCACATTATGTCATTGGAGAGTGATGTGACATGATATTGTGCACAGCATTTCTGGTTCTGAAAGCAAATCACATACTTGATATTCATTTATAAAATCTTTCTTTTGATCATGCTTTCCCAGCTGCATGTAAGTAATAATATGCACATGACACCAAGTTTGGTGGTGTTGTGAATAGTGGAGAAGGTTGTCGTAGGTTACCACAGGATAGAGACAGGATGCAGATTTGGGCAGAGAAGGGGTTCCACCCAGTTAAGTATGAAGTGATGCAGTTTGAATGTCTAACCTGAAGGCAGAGTATGTGTTTAATGGCAGCATTCTTAATCACATGGAAGAACCTTGGACTCCAAATCCATAAATCTCTCAAGATTGCTGCACAGGTTGGTAGGGTAGTTAAGAAAGTTTATGATATTCTGGTCTTAATTAGTGGGGGGGGGGGGTGGGTGTGAGCTCAAGAATCTCTATAGACCATGCTTAGACTATTGGGTTCAGTTCTGGTTGCCTCATTACAGGAAGTATGTGAAAGCTATAGAGAGTGTGCAGAGGAAATTTATAAGGATGTTGCCTGGATTGGAGAATTTATTTTATAAGGCAAGATTAAGAGATCTAGGGCTTTTCTCTTTGGAGCAAAGAAAAAATGAGAAGTGACTTATAGAGGTTTACAAGATTATCAGAGGCATGGATAGGGTGGGCAGCCCACACCTTTTCCCCAGGTTCACAGTAGCAAGTACCAGACGAAATCTGTTTAAGGTGAGGGGAGGAAGGTTTAGAGGAGGCATCAGGGGTAAGTATTATACAGAGAGATTTGTGGGTGCCTGGAATGCATTGCCAGAAGTGATCATGGAGACTGAACAATGGGGGCATTTAAGAGACTCTTGGACAGGCACATGGATAAAAGAAAAATAGAGGGTTATTGATACGCTCTATCAATGACTCCAAAGACAGCGAGTAAGAATCGATAGGCTTTAATATACTTTAGATTGTAGCTGGCCCAGTTCCATGTGCTCAAATGAATGGATAGAGGAAGGGAGGCCGAACTTTATGGCCAGGTCACAAGGAGAGGAGTTACTAAGGAGCGAGTCATCAGTGGGTGGGCCAGCTACTCATACATAGTTGTACATACATAGCACCACAGTGATGTGTGTGAGGTAAGAAAGGTTTAGATTGTTGAGTAGGTTTATAGAGGTCGCCACAACATCAAGGCCTATACTGTTCTATAATGTTCTATGTTCTAATACTGATCTCTCCCTTCCCAGGGTGTAAAAAGACTTCAAAAAATTTACACAGATTAAGCATGTGAGCAAATCTATGGCAGATGCCGTGCATTTGACACATATAATGGAAAAACCGAAATGTTTCCTGTTTCTATTCCAACTTGGGAATTTAATAAACAGAAGTTAAATTTAAATATCCAATAGGTAGCCAGACAGGAAGTTACAAACGAAACGTGAAAATTAATGAGGTAAGGATGACTCACGGTTGTAAAATTGGTGAAGGACACCTGTTGGGATCAAGAACTTTTAGGTTTGGATACTTGCTAAGGCCCAGCTGAGAGTTGCAGGGAGCTCCTTTACTCTTCCAGGAAAGAAGGGTATACTTTCTTGATTACAAGATTCCCAAAGTTACACAACAACGCTGCTTAGCTAGAAAGTTGGGCGGAGCATTGATGGAAGGAATTTAACATCAATGTGTGAGGTGATGCATTTTGGGAGGTCCAATAACTAAGAATGTTAGAGCCCTGGGGAGTATAAAGGGATGGAGGGAGCTCGGTGTTTCAAGGTAGCAGCATAGGTTTATAAGGTGGTCACTGGCGTCACTGGGGGGGGGGTGCGGGGGAGGGGGTGCTGACACAATCAGAGGTGGTGATACCAAAATGACTGCCTATAAAATTTTTGTGCAGTGTTTCATCAGAAATTTATTATTTTTTATAAAAATCTCCCTGTAGTTGGTTATAACAACAAAAAACATATTTTGTAAGCCCAGCTTTTATGTATCAATATACCTACAAGGCTAAAACTCGAAGCTAATTTACTTTTTGAACCTTCTAATGCACTCTGGTCAGAGATGTCATTATTACCCAATTCGTCTGCTCGTGCTACAAACAGGTGCTGTTGTTTTCATTGCTGCTGGTGTTCTTATAGTCACTGCTTTTGTTTAATTTCCCGGTGTTTTAGCTACAATATTATGCTAATTAGTGTTTGTGAAACTATATCAATAACTGCTCAGAAAGGTTTTCTAAATCAATATATAGAGGTACCAACAAGAGAGGATGCTGGTACTTGATCTCCTAAAAGGGAACCAGACAGGTGAGGTGACTGAAGTATGTATAGGAGAACATTTTGGGTCCAGTGACTATAATGTCATTAGATTCAAGTTAATTCTGGATAAGGATCGGTCTGGTCCTTGAGCTGAGATTCTAAATTGGAGAAAGGCCAATTTTGAGGAAATGAGAAAGGATCTACGAAGAGTAAATTGGGATAAGTTGTTTTTTATGGAAAGGATGTGTTCAGTAAGCGGAAGACCATCAAAGGCAAAATTTTGAGAGAGCAGAGTTTGCTTGTTCCTGTCAGGATTAGAGGCAATGTTAACAGGCTTAAGGAACCTTGGTTTTCAAGGGATATTGGCGATCTGGTTAAGAAGAGAGAGATGAATAGCAGGTATAGGCAACAAGGAGCAAATGAGGTACTGGAAGAGTATAGAAAATGTAAGAAAATACTCAAGAAGGAAATCAGGAAGGCAAAAAGAAGACACAAGGTTGCTTTGGAAGATACTAAGAGTAAAAGAATAGTAAGAGGTAAAATTAGTCTCCTCGAAGATCAGAGTGGTCATCCATGTGTGGAGTCTCACAAAATGGGAGCGATCTTAAACAGGTTTTTGGCATCAGAAAGCTGGCATAGTGTATAAGGAAAGAATGGAAACAAGCAATTGTTTCATGGAACATATAGAGATTAAAGAGGAGGAGGTGCTTGCTGCCTTACAGTGAATAAAGGTAGATAAATCACCTGGGTCAGACATGATATTCCCTTGGACCTTGAGGTAGAAATTGCAGGGCCCCTGGCAGAATTATTTAAAATGTCCTTAGCCACGGGTAAGGTGTGGAGAATTGGAGGGTAGCTTATTGTAGAGCTCGTCGAAAGAACCAAAGACTTGTTGATCCAAACCAAGGCTTTTATTAGCAAAAGACAGGGGCTCTTCACAGGTGGCCGACCAGTCCGGAATGATCCGACCTGGCTAGGGACACAACCCTTTAAGGCCCAGACAGTAGGTGTGGCTAAGCTCTCAGCCAATCGCTGTAAGCACAGTCATTACATACTCTAGATACTGTAACTATATACATTGGTGATAGGTCTGTACTATCACATTTATGTTGTTCTGTTGTTTAAAAAAGGCTCAAAAAGTAAACCAGGAAATTACAGACCAGTGAGCCTGACATCAGTAGTAGGTAAATGGAATGAGTTGCCATTTGACATGGTAAATAAGGGCTCACTTAAGTTTTAAGAATAAATTGGATAGGTATATGGGTGGGAAAGGTCTGGAGGGTTATGGACTGGGTGCAGGTCAATGGAACTAGTGGAATAATATTTCAGCACAGTCAAAAAGGGGTGAATGGCCTGTTTTCTGTGCTGTGGTGTTCTATGCCAAAGGACCAGGGTTCAATGGCAATAGTATAGATGGGTGCCTGATGGATAACATGGACATGGTGGGTCATAGAACCATGCTTTAGTCTACGTCTCCATTCTGCCTTGATTTAGGTCGTGTGGGTGCAGTGAAATGTTTGTCCATGGCTCTCCTCCGGTAGATTGGAAAGAGGATCTTTTCTCCAATTGTACTTCCAAGAGATCCCAAGTTCTTAATCCAGGCAGAAATTTTTCCCACATGCCTAAACCAGGAGTTCCACCTTTTACCTGTTGTGATTACTCTCTAACACTTTGCCATTTGATTGTGAGGTTTGACTACATTTGACTTGAATTCCACAAATCACTGGTGAAATGTTTCCTTCCATTGTATTGAATCATGCATCATCAAGGAGACAAATGTAAAATCAAGGGCAGTTTTACTTACTCCATACATTTCAGTTTTGATTCGAACAAACCATCTCATATACCAGGTGCCTGTGTCTGTCTGGATCTCTATCAATTCATCAATCAACTTGGGAGTTTTGATTCTATTGACCTGCAGAAACAAATGCTGGTAAATAAAACACAGTTCTTTGTTTTTCCTAAGGTAGATATAATTTGGATCAATCGTGAAAGTCATAAAACCACAGATGCTAGAAATTGGAAGGAAAAAACATAAAATGGTAGAAGGGTTTGACCAAAGGCAGGGACCTGAAATTTTAGCTGTTTCACCATAGAGGTGCCTCACCTGCTGTGCATGTCCAGCACTTACTATTTTTTGTGTTGATTTTCAACTGTCTTTTCTTGTTTAATTATTACGTATATTTGCCACTGATAATCAATCTCCTTTGATTTCCACTTGGATTAATTGAAAAATCAAGATAGTAAAAGTGAATGTTGAAACCATGATACATTGTGAAGACAATGTCACTGATCCTGGGCCAACGAGAATGGTCACCATCTAGCTCTCCCTTTGAAATTTTAGAGAACTTTTTTTAATACAGATCAAATACATTCTTGGTAAATGGGGGTGCAGTTTTTTGAGATATATCCTAAGAACAAAATGTGTATTGTGTAATATTGTCCAGGACAGCTGCAGGGAGCTCCTTCAGTCTTCCAGGAAAGAAGGGGTAGAACTGTTAAGGATATTCTTTCTTGATTTTAAGATTCCCAGAGTTATAGAACAATGTTGATTAGCAAGAAAGATGGATGGAGCATTGATGGAAGGAATTTAATTTCAATGTGAAATTTTATAGTCTTTTCATGTTATGAGAAGTTGGACTTAAAGAAAATAAGAATTTCATGTTCCACTTTGAGGTGATCCACACTAATTGACTCCCAATTTTCAGATGATTTCAGATTTATTGTCAGAGTACGTACATTACATCACATACAATCCTGAGATTCCTTTTCCTGCAGGCAAGGCAGAATTACCACTTTTTGGTAATGCAAAAAAAAAAATCCAATTGTATGCAGTATTTACATATAAATAAAGAAATATTAACAGATAACAAATGTAAACAAGCTGACTGTGCAATACAGAGAGAATAAAAAAAATCAATAAATTGCAAAAGTAAGACTCCTTAAATGAGTCCCTGATTGAGTTTGTTGTTGAGGAGTCTGATGGTGGAGGGGCAGCAGCTGTTCCTGAACCAGGAGGTACAAGTCTTGTGACACCTATACCTCTTTCCTGATGGCAGCAGTGAGAACAGAGCGTGTGCTGGGTGGTGTGGATCTTTGAAGATTGCTGCTGCTCTCTGACAGCAACATTCCGTAAAGATGTTCTCCATATTGAGGAGGGTTTTGCCTGTAATGTCCTAGGCTGTGTCCAATACCTTTTGGAGGGCTTTATGCTCAGGGGTATTGGTGTCCCCATACCAGACCGTGATACAGCCAGTCCGCACACTTTCCACCACACACCTGTCGAAATTTATGTTGTCATACCAAACATCTGTAAACTCCTGAGGAAGTAGATGATGGGCTGATGTGCTTTCTTTATGATGTCACTAGTGTGCTGGGTCCAGGAAAGATCCTTCAAGATAGTGACTCCCAAGAACTTAAGTTTGCCCCCCCCCCCTCTCAACCTCTGATCCCCCAATGATCACTGGATTGTATGCCTCTGGGTTTCCCTTCCTGAAGTCAACAATTAGTTCCTTAGTTTTGGTGACATTCAGTGCAAGGTTGTTGTTGGTGCACCATTCAACTAGGTTTTCAATCTTCCTCCTATAAGCTGACTTTCTTTATAGAATCCACCACCATGGTGTTGTCGGCAAATTTGTAGATGTTATTATTGCACCCAACCACAGAGCAAAGCAAGGGGCAAAGAACGCATTCTTGTGGTGCTCTGGTACTGATGGAGATAGCGGAGGAGATGGCTTCTCTTTCAAATGTAAATGGAAATCTGAGAAACTAAGTATCGTAAAACCCCTGGTATCTGGGATTCAAACAACCAGCAAAAAAAATTGAGGAAAATAAATAAAAGAAATTAAGAATAAAATAGTAGGTAAAAAATATGCAATTTTCAAATCGTAAAAGTAATGTTCTCTGAAGTAACACATAAACCATTGGTGCAAATGAGAACAAACATTCAGCCAGTGGAGTGCTTTGGTCATGCTTTGCTCGTAGCAGCTGTTTGCATAAAATCTAAGTTGTGTGAAACCGCAATGACGTCGCCCAGGATGAAGAACTTGCTGATGCTGCTCTCAAATGGGGTGACTCTCCTAAAGTGTATCCTTATCTCTACTTAGTAAGAGTCACCTCTGTCAAAGGATTTATCTGGGGGAGGGCGGGGCTTATTATCTATAATGTTATTGTTCATCTTTCGGGTAGCTCCGTGGAAGGTGAGAAAACTGCAGATGCAGCAATGGTTAAATGTTTTCAAAGAAACTGACTGAAAATGAAATAAAATACTTTAAGGTTTGTATCTATATATATATATATATTCCTGCAAGTGAGGTTTTTTCAGTGTAAGTACAGTGTAGCAGAGTATTTTGTCTTTTGTCTTTTAAACTGTTTATTCTTAATGCAATTTATTATTAGGCATTGTAAGAGTGAGTCTCAAGCAACTGTAAAATACACTTATCTGGCATCTACCAAATCCCATAGGTACCTCAGGGGTTTTACTGTACTTTGTGATATTGTGACAGATTATCCTATATTTTATATTGTATATAGATATGTTTTAAAGGAGATAAATTACGACAGGTTTTTTTTAAAGTGTAGATCACATACAAACATCTCACAATACAGATCTCATTTAAAATACAAGCCGGACAGTCATTGTATGCCATTTTACTCTGTGATGTGAGTCACCCCCCTCTGCCAGAATTATTTGGAGTTTATTCTTGTTGTGAATGACTGATGTGTTCTGTTAATGAGACTGTAAAAGGACTGGAGATTGGCAGGGAATACCAGACCAGAGAGGAGCCAGGTATGAAGGGCAGTAACTGATGCAACTCATTAAGCTCCAGGTGCCTTTGCAAAAATATTGAAGAATGCCTATAGAGACTTCACAAGTAGGTGTTAATTGAACATGCTGTGGAATAATGGATTGTTTTGGAAAGCAACAGATCAATGAACTTGGAAGATTAGGTCCAGTGCCGCAGTTTATCTGAATGCAGTTTGCTTTTCTAAGAGGGTCATGTGGTTTTTCTATGAGAGAGAGATAATTCCATTCTACAGTTCAGCAGCAGCTGGGACTGGAACAGGACAAGCTGGCAAACTGGTGAAAAAAAAACCCATTTTGAAGACCGATTGCGAGTTCTTAGTTCAGCCTGGTCAATGCCCTTGTGGTCCATACAAGAGGAGCTGGCTGGCTGTATAATATTTCACTTGAAATAAGGGAAACAAAAAGGAACTCTGTGGTGACCTGGAGGAAAGAGATAATTATCTGGAAAACCCTGATGGGGCAAGTTTCTTCGGCAAGACCCTGAAGTGGTTGATTGGAAGGAATCAGTTTGTGTCCAACGAGCAACAAATCTCTCTCTCTGAAAATCTTCCTGAGCGGTAACCATTTACCTTTCAAGCACCAAAGCCTGGTGAAAATTCATCAGTGTTAAATTCTGTGCACAGTATAAAAATTGTCTGATACCAGTGAACTTGGAGGAGTGAGAAGTGAGATTGGACTGTGAATCAAAGAACTTTTCTGAATTTATACACACATTACATACTCATGCACTTAGAATTAGAAGGGGGTTAAGTTAAGTAAATAGTAATAAGTTAGAGTTTGATCCTGTTTTCATGTTTAAAGATACTTAAAAGCAACTTTTGTTTAAGGAACCAGTTGTCTTGGTGAATATCTATAGCTGCTGAGTTTTGGGGTCCTCTGGGCCCATAACGATATACTGTTCTACCAATCACTGTTGTTAGCTTGGACTTGATTATCTTCAATAAAGGAAGCTCTAACTTTGTCTTTGTAATTTGCCTTAATAAGCAGTAATAGCAAGCAAACCTACTGATAGTTTAATGAGTTGCATCAGTTACTGCCCGTCATACCTGGCTCCTCTCTGGTCTGGCATTCCCTGCCAACCTCAGGTCCTTTTTCAGTCTCATTAACAGAACACATCAGTTATGCACAACAAGAATAAACTCCAAATAATTCTGGTAGAGTGGGGGGTTTACATCACATTACAGAGTAAAATAGCATACAATTAGCTGGGACAAAGTTTCACAAAGCAATCCCCTTTCACTGGATTGTTTTCTCTCAGCTTTCAGCTGTAAAATATTTTGAGATGCATGAAGTTGACATAGTAAGAGTTTACTGGCTTTTATTGCCATTCACATTATTTGAGAATCAACTGTGTTGATAGGCCTGGAATAACATATATTCGATACAAGGAAAGGGTAACAGGTTTTCTTGTCTGAAGGGTAATAGGAAACACAACAGGCCAATAATTTCATCGTCACCATTACTGTTAGAAGCCTATAATATTGAACTGATTTAATTAATTGACGTTAATCTTCCATGATGGGAAATAAACTCACATCCCAGATTTTCAATGGATATCTATCCTGAGCCACTCTTATTTATCTCCCATTTGCAACCTTGTGACATAGGATCTGGGAGCAACATGGCATCAGTTTGCAGGAAAACCTGGAATAAAGAGCACTCTTTTGAGAGAGAAAACAATATTCTGCTGAATTGTCCTACAATTCATATCTGAAGATTCTAAGAATCAGTCCAAGATTTCCCTTTATCTGTTGGCACTTCATTCTTCTCACTTACCGTGAACACTTTCTCAGGTTGTCCCCGCGCTCTCATGTTTGTGTCATGGATTTGCTTTAGAATCATCCAGGCCTCATCATGTTTTCCTACCTATAACCACAGACAAAGTTTAATGGCATTTTATTTATATCAGAAATAAGTCTTCCCATTGTACAAATTGCACATGAGATTGCTTTTTCAGATTCTGTGTGGAATGGAGCCAGAATCAATTATTACCCATCAATGTCAGGTGAGTTTTACATTAGAATAATCAACAAATGTTGGTCAGTTTAATAAAGAAGACATTTATAGAGTACATTCCCCATTCTGATCCAATAGAGAAGTGGTTCATGGTCAATAAACTACTTTTGAAGTGCAACGTGCTGCCCACACTTCCTGCACAAATCAGGAAAGAATGAGGCTCTCTTTCTTCTCCGTTTCATCTTAGCCTGGAGCCCACATACTGAGCCACAAATTCCTACATCTGGATGTGATTCAGTGATGCACCGTCGAAAAGTGTGCATGTGAAATGCAGAAAGTTTTGGGGTCAACTGTATGCCCCTTTCAGAACAATTATTTGCTAACATTTAAAATCAAGACATAGAATAGCTGTTGCACCAAAGAACCTTGAGAAACTTTGGGGGGAACTAGTTGGTGCAGAGACTTTTTCTATGAATATGTTCCTCAAACAAAAACATCTTAGAGTATGCTACAGGAAATGAGAATTAGATCAGAAAATGCTGGAAATACTTAGCAAATTTCAGAACGGATAAAGGGCCCAATATATGTAATGCTAACTCTGCTTCTCTCTCCATTACTGATCCTGATGAGGATTTCCAGCACTTTTTTGTACCATTATAGTTTGTTAATGCATTCCAAGCCCAAGTGGAGACCCCTTTCAAGTACCTTACCTCCAGCAGATATCGAGGACTTTCAGGCATGAAGGTGAGTGCCACAACTGAGGACATACAGGGAAGTGCACAGACAACGACAAACACTCGCCAGCTGTGGAATTGGTATGCAGAACCCATACTGAAACTCCAACCTGCCCGGGAGAGATGCAAATTCTTAGAAAATTAATTCACTTAATCGATGTCAATGAGCTTATTTCATCAATGCACCTATAAATCCTTTGAAGATGCAACTCAATCAGAAGCTTTTAAAATTGCTTTGCCATTATCAAAGCTTAAAACATTGATGATCGATCACCATAGAATCCTGATTAAGTGTGTATAATAGCTGCTCAATGCAATGTTCACCCTCAAATGTGATGTTATAAAAATAGCAGCAAAGAAGATGGCAATACATTATCCAGTCAATGAGAAATTAAACAATGGTGAGTCCATCCATGGTACCCTGCCAAATCACTAAAATCTGATCAAGAAATTCAGAAAAACTTACTCTAGTCCTCAAATCCAGGCAACTCACCAAATGCAGGATGGTAAAAGCAGTGACATGAGCTTCACAGCTAAAACTGCAGACATTTTTTTTTAATGCCAGGATTAAAATAACCACGTAATCCAAACTGAGGAAACCATATACTGAAGGCAATGAAATAGTAATACATTTTGAGGGATGCAAAAAGTTTGCTCCATTGACAAATTCTCACTTGGTACATCAAAATTATGCATTCTAGTTAACTAGAAATGCCTTTGTTCAAAAACACATACAATGTGTGAACAGAATTATGCCATTTAGCTCATCAAATTTGCTCTGCCATTCAAATTATGAATGATGAAATTTCCTCTCAACCCCATTCTTCTGCCTTCTCCCTATAACCCTTGATGCTCTTACTAATCAAGCACCAATCACTCTCTGCTTTAAATATACCCAACGTACATTTAGTTCTGCAACCTTCCTGGTGAATATTTAGATTCCTCTCCTGAGCAGCTTAGCAAGGAAATCTTTATACCCAGGGGCAGCTGAATAATACTTGTCAAATGTTATTTTTCATCACTGCCCAAGTTTCCATTTTATTGGTCTTTGAATTTTAGGGGAACAAGGCCTTGAGCAATATGAAGAAGAGTGGAGAAGAGGCAATGATTCGACTGACCATCAGTTTATTCAACGGTGCAGGAAATCCATGGGCCATAAAGACCTACCTCTGCTCCTATTTCTAAAGTTTTTATCTATTCTACTCTTTACCCACAACCCCAATTTAAATCCCATCATTTACCCTTTAAAGTAGATGTTTACATGTTCTATATACCCTCCATTCTTGCTCTCACTTTCCTTTTGCTAAATACCATCCTCCCCCACCCCCCAAACACTGACTGATCATTTCTACCCATGGATTCTGCCTGACTAGTGAGTTCCTCTTGCAACTCATTGTTAAGATTCCAGCATCTGCAGTTATTGTGTTTCATTATCAAATATCCCCCTTTCCCCTGCTCCCCATTCTATAACATCCCTTCATCTCCTATTTTTTCTTCCGTCAACTCACCTATTAAATGGATACACCTCTCTAAACATCAGGCTCCAAAACCCATCCAAGAGCAAGTGTAGCAATTATAAGGATTGCTACTCCTGCATGAATGGCTTGATATTGGAGGGCAGACCTGATGACTAATGTAGGGAATGTATCAGTACATTGGTCAATTATCAGATGTAGGATGAGCAAGATGTGGGATGAACAAGATCTCAGCCAAGGAACTTTGGTTGACAGTGTAAAATTCTTATGGGTTCCCTATATTTCCTCTTTCTTCTGGGAACAGAATTTCAAACAGGATCAAGGTTGGATGTTAAATTCTTTCTTATTATGATTCACTTTGCTGTTTCTTCTGTTTTCCAGCCTTCAAAATCGTAAATTCCTTCACCGGAACCCACAGCCTCACCCCCTATCTGGAAGAGTCATTTTTATTTATTTTTCTCCATAAGTTTCTTCATCTTGGCAGTCTCTGGAGGTCCTTGGTTCAGTGTCCGAGGGAGAGAGAGAGAGAGAGAGAGAGAGAGAGAGAGGGGGAGGTTGAGAGAGAGAGAGAGAGAGAGAGAGACCTTGGTGAATGTGAGGTCAGAGTAGAACAGGCTAATGTCCTGGAGCATGTTGAGGTTAAGAAAGAAGAAGTGCTGGAGCTCCTTAAAAAGTTAAGTTTCTAGGACAGGATGGGATATATCCTAGGTTACTACAGGAAATGAGGGAAGAGATTTCTGGGATTTTGGCAATGATCTTTGTATCCTCCCTAGCCACAAGGGAGGTACTGGAGAATTGGAGAATGGAAGATGTAGTGCCTTGTTTATGAAAGGTAAGAGGGAGAATTTAGGAATTATATACCAGCGAGCCTTGTGTCAGTGGTGGGCAAACCTTTGAATGGGATTCTTAGAGAGAGGATCTACAAGCATTTAAAAAAGTATTGACTTATTAGGGATAGTAAGCCTGGCTTTGTGAGGGGAAGGTCATGCCTCACACACCTAATTCTGTTTTTTGAGGAGATAATGAAAGAAATTGATGAAGGAATATAGATTTTAGTAAAGGCATTTTGACAAGATCCCCCACGGTGTGTTCATTCAGAAAGTTTTGGATTCAGAATTGGCTTGCCTGCAGAAAGCAGAGGATAGTGATAAACGGAAAAGTATTTTGCTTGAAGGTTGGTGATTGAAGGTTAGCATACTGTAGGGATAGAAGGTTGGCATACTGTAGGGATAGAAGGTTGGCATACGTAGGTGATTGAAGGTTGGCATACTATAGGTGATTGAAGGTTGGCATACTGTAGGGATAGAAGGTTGGCATACTGTAGGTGATTGAAGGTTGGCATACAGTAGGGATAGAAGGTTGGAATACTGTAGGTGATTGAAGGTTGGCATACTGTAGGGATAGAAGGTTGGCATACTATAAGTGATTGAAGGTTGGCATACTGTAGGGATAGAAGGTTGGCATACTATAAGTGATTGAAGGTTGGCATACTGTAGGGATAGAAGGTTGGCATACTATGTGATTGAAGGTTGGCATACTGTAGGGATAGAAGGTTGGCATACTGTAGGGATAGAAAGTTGGCATACTGTAGGGATAGAAAGTTGGCATACTGTAGGTGATTGAAGGTTGGCATACTGTAGGGATAGAAGGTTGGCATACTGTAGGGATAGAAAGTTGGCATACTGTAGGTGATTGAAGGTTGGCATACTGTAGGGATAAAAGGTTGGCATACTGTAAGGATAGAAGGTTGGCATACTGTAGGTGATTGAAGGTTGCCATACTGTAGGGATAGAAGGTTGGCATACTGTAGGTGATTGAAGGTTGGCATACTGTAGGGATAGAAGGTTGGCATACTGTAGG